>NC_137960.1:14320856-14795843 GCF_963924665.1 Micromys minutus | reverse complement strand
TAGCAATTTAAAACATAGATTCACTGAAAGCAACACACATTCATACATATCTGTATTTAATTCATCAGATCACCATGTAGATGTTTATGCTGTTGAGAATAAACATTGTCTTTTATGGTCTGATTATTTTTGCTATCAAAGGAATTATGGACAACACAAGTTAAAAACTATTGAACTTTCTGTATGATCAGCTTGCTAACTTTATCTTCTAAGCTGTAGAGCAGTATTTCATAGTCACAGGAGCAGCACGCAGCTCTGTCCGAGGGAAACACAAGACTATCTTATGATCCGGTTAATAATTATGTAAGAGCTGTCTTACATAACCTGATATTGCCTAAGAACAATTTGAGATGTGTAGCACTTGCACAGTGTAGTGAAAACACAAAACCAGCTATAAAGAAATATAGTCACCTGAGTTTTCCTTTTGCTTGACTCATTTTTGTTCTCATCATGTCCACGAACTAGCAATCACAGGAGTGAATATTAATAAAGCCACCTTCACCTTTTAATCAAACACTTTCATGCATTTCCCTCATGTCTAAGAAGTATGTAGCACAAATGTCTCTCAGCTTTGTTTCAGCAATGAAAAAATAATTTTTTTCCTACATATGAAACCAAGTAAATCATTTTTATACAAGGGATTTTTTTGGGGGGGGAAGATTTATTTTTCTTTAGCACTATTCTCTGACCCTAAGACCCTAAGGGAGCAACTACTCTGACTTCAGCTTTCAAATTAATGTAAGAAGGAATGAAATTGTCTTCCCTAAAAGGCTTAGAAATAAAGGCTGTTAGGAAGTTTGGAGTGTAGGAATACTGAGTACAATGTGGCTCTTCTTCATACATTCAACAAACAACTAATGAGAAAGTATCCTAATCTACAATTTTATGCCTCAATAGAACTGGCAAACCGTAGCTTGAGTTGTGGCCTTCCCTTGCTTTTATCCCTTCCCCTCACCATATTAAATCCTTGAGATAATAAATGTATAAGGAGAATATAGAGAAAATCAGGTTCATTCTGGTCCAAGCTTCTAAGTTTTCAGAACATTACCAACATGCCCCATTTTAGGCAATCAAGAATGGCCTGAAGCCACCATAACCCTGAACCAGAGTTAACCTTTCCTTTCTATAAATTGACTCTCTTGGATATTTATTTTGCTGATGAGTATTATTCTGGTTTGTGAAATTGCTTCATCAGAACTTCTGCTATGTCTGCCAACACTAGAGCACTTACCTGGATAACTCATGCAAGCAAGACTTGATGCCCCATTGACATAAATGAAGTAAAAAAAAAAAAAAAAAAAAAAAAAAAAAGAATATATTCTACTCAGCTATATTACCCTGTAACTGGCTGTGTATAGTAACCATTTGACATCTCTCAGGACCAGCAAGCCACACAGAGGAAGTCAAATATTTCATACCCCACTTCCTCCTCTATATTTACCTGTCGCTACATCTTCAAGTCAAAATATATTTGGGGGGGGGTGAACTCTGAACAACTTCAAAGAAAATGTCATCATCCATTTTCTTGTGCATGGAAGTGGTAGACATTGGAAGGAGTAGGGCGAGATCTTCAATTCGCATCTCCTTTGTAAGGAGAGACTCTGCAGGAATCCTGACTTCCTGATATCACCCTGAAGTTCAACATAGGTATAGGACAAGTATTCAGTAGATGGTTGTGAATGAAGGTGATTGAGAATCAGCTTTCTCATTTTCCATGTGAAAGGGACATATACCAGAGAGGTAGCACAGAGGAGTAGTAGATGTCCTGTGGAGAAGCTGGCTCTGAGTACTAAAGTATTGTATTTGATGCCTGTTAGGGTAAATATTTAAAAAGTCAGTGACAGTTAAGAGAAGCCACAGCATATGTTCATGTGAGATATATCTTTCTCTCTCCCTCTTTGTATCCTTCTTTTCTTTCTATGTAAATGTGGCTGGCTCTTGCCCACCTTCAGCCCTCTACTTGGCACAGTTGGAGCTATTAGCGTGTTGAGAAACACAGATGCCGTTTCCTCTTATTCAGGGGTACCAGAGCCTCCACGGTCTTTCTCCTCTCTTCTCTCCCACTGAATTGATGGTTTATGGTTGCTTTTCCATCGTTCTGATCACATTCACCTCCTCGCCCTGCACTTTTAGCTCATTAGGCAGACACAGAGCAGATGATATATAGTCCCTGGGAAAATAACACGTTAGGAAAAAGTACAACATGGTGTTCACAGAAATGGATGTCAGGGAGCCACTGTGTTCAGAGGCGAACCATTTCAGAATCCTTTGTGCTGTGGAAAAAGCATGTTGCAGGGAGAGCCTCAGGAAAGCACCATTTCCACCTGATATAGAGATGTCAATGGCAAGCAGAAATAAAAGATTCAGTGTAGGCTTGGCCAGAGTCCTGTAGTCTTCCTACACAATCCTGTAATGTCCTATATGTGCTTCTCAGAGTGGGACTAGTGCACGGTCCCTTTGCCTATGGCATCCTCTTTGAAATGAGGGACTTCTTCCAGCTTTGCTTGGCCAGCATGCGATTCATAACTTTCAGTGCACATTTGCTGTGCCAAATTATGTAAGAAATGTGTAGTGGATCTTTTTTTAAATCAAGCTAGTCAACATATTTCCTTAAACACTGGAAAAGCTGTAGTTTGACTTCCTTTCCTTCCCTCTTACATAATAAGATGTTCCACTTAATAATATGTTTCTCCCAGTTAAAGTGTGTTGTGCATGGGATTCGGAGAAACAGAGGCACTTGAAACAAGGTTGCTAAGAACAGAGACCGCTAATTTCTGGATTTTACTGCTGAAATGATTAAGGACACATCCTTTGGCTTCAGGAGACAGAAGCTCTAAGTCAGGAAGACCAAAGGCTAACTCGTATACAAACAGGTGTTTGCCTTTCTTGGTATAAAGGATTGTGTTAGTTGTAAGACAACTTGTGACCATGGGTCCAGGCCAGGTAGCAGAAACCCAGGCGAACCTTCCCAAGTAGGATGGGTGGCCACTTAGCTTTCTGGAATCACACTTGATTACTTGATTGGGTTTCCCCCCCCAACATCCATTTTAGTACCCCTGTCCCTGATAGCTTAAAAAAAAATCTTCCATCTTGAAATTCTTAGATGATTTGCCTAATGAGCTAAAAGTGCAGGGCGAGGAGGTAAATGTGAGCAGAACGATGGAAAAGCAACCATAAACCATCAATTCAGTGGGAGAGAAGAGAAAGAAGGAGAAAGACTGTGGAGGCTCTGGTACCCCTGAATAAGAGGAAATGGCATCTGTGTTTCTCAACAGGCTAATAGCTCCAACTGTGCCAAGTAGAGGGCTGAAGGTGGGCAAGAGCCAGCCACATTTACATAGAAAGAAAAGAAGGATACAAAGAGGGAGAGAGAAAGATATATCTCACGTGAACATATGCTGTGGCTTCTCTTAACTGAGATCATGAAATAAGATTATTTCCATCTTGAAATAATCTTAGATTTACAGAAGTGACATTAATCTCACATAAAACATCCTGTACTCCCTTCCCCAAATCCCCCAGCAACATCATACACAGCTATGGTACACACGTGAAAACGGAAGCTCATGCTGATCCATTATTATTCACCGGGCCATAGAACCATTCCAAACTTCTCCGTTTTGTTTTCCCACTGAAATAGTTTCTATTCCAGAGTTTAGTCATTTGTGGGCCTTTACTGTTCACCTTTGGTCTAGACTTAAGCCTGGTGTTGTGCAGAGTCCTTACTGAAAGCTGGAGTGGGTTTGGTTACTTCCTAATTTGCCCTGCCTGTGTTTCAACTGTTTATCATGGTCTCCGTGCTTGGAGCCAGTTTCAAAACTTCAAGGTGGAAATCTCCAGTCCCTGGGCTGGTCTCTAACACCTTCCCACCCTGCACCCCTGGGCTCTGTGCTGTGTTCTCTGAAGACCCCTTACCTCTGACCACATGAGCAATTTAACATGAACAAGATCAATTCAGATGTGCAATTTTTACCTTTCCCCTCACGGAAGTCAGGCCCTTACAGAGAGCACATGAGCAGTCATGATCAACCCAGCCCGGCAGCCCTGTTAATGTTGTGTTTAATTTGTAATGGAATATAAACGGAATGTTAATAATTTCTCAGAGTTTGGGATTAAGAAAATGATTCCTGTTTCTTCCAACCCTTTCCTCCTAAGGTTGTCACAATCCATTAACCCAAAGGATCGTTCTGAAAAATGATGATTTGCAGCTGATTCATCAGGTAAATTCTGCTTTGGTCTTATCAGAGAACACTAGAATCCCACAAATAAAGACCAGACTTATGGGATACTCCACAGAGGTTGGTCTCCGTAACTCTTTTCCTAGTTCTTTAAGATATAAGAAATAATGTGATTTTAAAAACCCGAAAAACCATATCCCTAGGGCTAGAAACACAAGGATGTCAATACCATTAAACAGATTTAACATCCAGGTTTTAGTGGAAAATATTTTGAGTGTTGAAGTAAGCTTCAAATGCCTTATATTCCAAAAGTTCATATAATAGTTTAGGAGCTCAAGACCCCCTGGGATCTGGTTTTGTAAGAGCTGTTTTGTTCCCATCTCTCTGTGCCTTTTGGGATAAAACTTTGTTTTTCAACATTTACTCCCAGCACCCTCCTCCTGCCTGCCTGCCTCTGCTTTTCAAACCATTCTTTCCTCCGTCGTTCTGAACCCATAACTTTTCCCACCGAACTGCTTGCTAGGCATTTTCCTGCTGCCCCAGCTATTCTTTATCCTGCACCTCTGCTTGCAAATTCGGGGGGGGGGGCTAACAGGGTGTGTAACCATAGGGACTGCCCATGCCACCTGCATACCAAAACCACAAGTATGGAAAACCGATTTGGCCTGATCCTTTTGCAAGCCTTCCCAACAGAGAGCAGTCTGCATCCCCACGCGGAGCCCGAGATTGATAGCGGGGAACTTAATTGGAACATAAAGAAAACAAATCTGCCCTGTGGTTTGTGAGAGCAACCTTGTCAGTCCCTGGACGGAGAAGAGAGGCGGCTAAGCAGGGAAGGAAGAAAAGTTTCTCGTCCATTCCCCTTCAGGCAAAGTGCTCCTATGCTGGTTACCACGGAGTGGGACCGAGAACCTTGTCACACTCTTCCTTAGCTGGAAGATAAAGTAAGAGCTTCCTTGGTGTGCCTTCCAAGATCCTCAGACCTGCACTGAGACCCTCTCCAATCATAGTTCTCCCACCTGCCTTTTACCCAGCCCTGCCTTGTGTCCGGATGTTGTTGGTCCTTATGTCTACCAATTCCCGTCATTGATCCAAACCGCAGAGGATGCTCGTGTAGGGTCATTTCCATCTTCTTAATTTTTATCCATTCTTTCCATCTTAACAGGCATACCCTTCTTTGTGAGCTAGAGTTTGGGGTTCAGGGTCTGAAGCCATTTTAAGTACTGCTGGTTTTTAGATCGTACGGTGGACTCAGCCTGGAGATAAATCCATTGAGAGTTATCGGACTATAGACAAAGAAGGGGATGATTCCCCATTGATGGAAGCAGCCACCAGCTAAAGGTGTTTGAACATGGTGGAGAAGTAAGGGTTCACGCCAGCAGGGATTGATAGTGCAGATTCCCGTGGAAGGAGTCAGTCCCTGAGCTGCCAAGCCAGTGACTGCTTCAAAATTCGTAGTAATCCAATTTTGGTTCTGAGCCAGAGGCTTCATGTTCTACCTTAAAACAGCCATGTAGTTCAGTGACAGGAAACAACAAAGTTTTAGAGGTATGCAGACTATCGATGTGGTGTGCTCTGAAGTACACATTAAAAAAAAAAAAAACTAGATTCTAAATCAATGTAAAAAAATTTTTTTAAATTAAACAAGCAGCCCAGCAGAATGGCTCAGTGGATTAAAGCTGATGTTGCCAAACCTGACAAGTTGTGTTCAGTCCCAGAGAACACATGGTGGACAGAGAGCAGACTCCTATAACTTGTCTTTGAATTACCACGTGCATACCATGGCATGTGCATGTCTCCCTACACACAAGTATGCAAACACACACTCTCGAACACACACACACACACACACACACACACATTAAATGAAAGCAAGTCAAAGGAGGATTGACCTGTCTAACTGATGATTAAATTCAGTGAATCTACCCCAATTTACACCCCTATCTAAATTTGCCTATGCAAATAAAGTCTTTTTTTTGTACTGTTAAGCTTCAAAAGTGTCTGTCAGCCAAATTAATCTGATTTTTTTTTTTTTAGTATCATTGAAAATGAGAAAAATAAACCTACCTTAAAGATCTAAAATTTGGGGCAGATGGCTTAGCTGGGGAAGTGTGTGTGTGTCATGCAAACATGAATACCACACACCCATGCAAAGGCTGGATTCGATGATGTGGTCCTGAGCTCCAAGCACTAGGGAGGCGGAGCCAAACAGATTCCTGCCAATCCAGCTGACCCAGTGAGTTCCAGGTTCAATGAGAGACTCTGACTCCAAAAGTCAAGAGGGGAGTGATTGAAAAGGGGAGTGGTTTGCCCGACATTGTCCTCTGGCTTCCACAAGCTCACAGGTAGACATCACACACAGGATTGCACACACAGAAAAGATCCGTAGTCGCCTGAACACACCAAGCAGTAACTGTTCTCTGTGCTGACAAGATAAGCCGAGTGGAATTGATCTATAACTCCTGAGTAACATGGATACCAGTTAAAATGGATTTTGACATCAGTCTCATACTCAGATCATGTTTGTGGATGTTTATTTAGACAGTCACTTTATCTCCAATGCCCTTAACAGTGCGTTAAGCACAGTATGACGCCATAACTGTTCTGATGGGATTTCGGCTCTTCGAAAGGCAGGTGTTAATCATTGGGTCATTAGCTACACTGCTGCAGGGCAGTCAGGGGAGAAAGATCCTTAAGTTCCTGTGATTTGACGACCCCCGGGGGTTCCTTAACCTAAGCTTGCAATATTGTGGAATTGTTAAACTGAGGTTAAAGTGTTTTTTTCACTCTATGCAAACTTTCACATTCAGTCATCTAGCCAATATTTCTCCTAGTTTCCACAAGTTATCTTACTTACGAAGGACTGAGCATGGGGTCCCCAGTGGAGGACCTAGGGGAAGGACTGAGGGAGCTGAACGGGATTGCAACCCTATAGGAAGAACAACAATGTCAACCAACCAAATGCCCCAGAGCTCCCAGGGCTAAACCACCAACCAAAGAGTACACACGAAGGGACCCATGGCTCCAGCTGCATATGTTGGGCATCAATGGTAGGAGAGGCCCTTGGTCCTGTGAAGGCTGGATGGTCCAGTGCAGGGGAATGCCAGGATTGGGAGGTGGGACTGGGTGGGTGGGTGGGTGGGTGGGTGGGGGAGCACCCTCACAGAGGCAGAGGGAGGGAGAATGGGATATGGGACTTGCAGAAGGGAAACCCGGGAAGGGGAATACCATTTGAAGTGTAAATAAATAAAATAACTGATAAAAAAAATTAACTACGAAGTTGTGATGATATCCAGGGCAACCATTTTCCTACTTCCCCACACAGGCTTTGCACACTGGAGGAGCTACAGAGCTCAGTGTGTTGGGAAACAGATCCCACAATTTTCCCCTTCTTCTGAAACCCAAGCAACGATGTTTCTTATGGTAACCGGAAGCACTCTTGGGAATGGCTTCTCAGAGCTCTGGCTAGGGGTCCACAATAGAACGGAAAGGCAAATCACTCCATGCCTGTATGCCAAGCTCTTACCATCCCAGGAGAGTATTATCCCTTATTTTCAGAATGAGATAAAAAGGAATTGGCTACGAAGAACTTCCCTGAGGCAGCGTACCACAGAACCACCCTGTAGGGAAGCGCGTGAAAAGCAGCATTCCTGGGTGTTAATCATTCACCAAACAGTGGGACACTCAGTTTGGTACTGTGCTTAAATGGCTCTAGATGACTAATCCACCGCGATTAGTGCAAGGAGAAACGCGATGGAAACTCAACACAGTCAAGTGGGAAAAGCAGCACAAACAAAACTCAGGTGTGCGATGGAGTTCAGCCGGCAGCGCTTCTCAACCTCAGAGAAACCTGTTCTTAAACTGACAGACACATGGGGGGAAGGCTGGGGGCGGGGATCAGAGGTACAATGAGACCAGAAGCTGTGCATCCTTCTGAAATAAAGGGGAGCAGGAAGCCCACAGTTCCTGGCAGCTGAAAGGAACTGGATAAGGAAACAAGGACTTCATGAGCTCTCTGGAAGCGTTTGTTGGGGGTGCTTGCATTTGGCGGGGTGGTAATTCTGCGACCATAATTATACTTCAAGTTTCAGGCACTTAAAGAAACCACTCAAGTGTCTCTCTCGATGCTATGGAAGCCTGTTGTGAGCCCGATGCCCAGTAATTCACTTTTCCTTCACTTATCTGCTGGTGACACGTTGCTTCCTATAGAGAAGGGACCATTGAATTTTCAAATAGCACAGAAAAAAAATTACATATTTCAACTGAAAACATTTTTTTAACCAACTGTCAAAAATCCATTATTGGAAAATCAATTCTACACCTGATTTCTTACAAGAGATTAGAGACTTAGCAAGAGCCTTTCGGAGAGTGGGCATGCGCAAGGTGGTTTCTTATTTTTAGACTGGGCCTTCCTCCTGGATCTTTATTGTGCCTCCTTTTGTCGTCTCCGAACATAGGCTGCATCTCACTTAGATCAGCTCTTCATACATCTTAACATTGGTATGTTGGGGGGAGGGTGGAAATTATTTTAAAACATGGCACCTTGGTTATCCAATCCCAAGTCATCAGCACTGACATATCAACACTAACTGGAACCAGAGGATTGTATTTATATATTTATATGGTGTGTGTGTGTGTGTGTGTGTGTGTGTGTGTGTGAGTGTGTGTGTGTGACTGTGTGTGGTGTGTGTGTGTGTGTGTGTGTGTGAGTGTATGTGGTGTGTGTGTGTGTGGTGTAAGTGTGTGTGTGTAGTGTGTGTAATGTGTGTGTACATATGTGTATATGTATGTGTGTGTATGTAGTGTGTGTGGTGTATGTGTGTGATGTATGTGAGTATGTGTATGTATGTGTATATGTATGTGTGTGTGGTGTATGTGGGTGTATGTGTGTGTATGTGTGTGTGTCAGTGTGTATGTGTGTGAGTGAGTGTGTGTGTATGTATGTATATATGTATGTGTGTGTGGTATATGTGTGTGTATAGTGTGTGTGTAGTATGTGTGAATGTATGTATATATGTATGTGTGTGTATATGTGTGTGTGTATGTGTATATGTATGTGTGTGTGTGTGTGGTGTCTGTGAGTGTATGTGTGTGTATGTGTGTGTGTAATGTGTGTATGTGTGTGTGGTGTGTATATATGTATGTATATATGTATGTGTGTGTGGTGTATGTGTGTGGTATATGTGTGTATGTGTGTATGTGTGTATGTATGTGTGTGTGTAGTGTATGTGTAAAACATAATAAAGAATAAAAGGCCATGAATGTGAAAGAGAATAAAGGGAGGCATTGGAAGGGTTGGAGAAGGAAAATGGAGTGGAGAAATGATGTAATTTGCATTTTAAATTAAAATGTAAGAGATACCATTTTCTTGAGCTTCCAAAGGAGGTTTGTGTTCTCCCAATGATTAATGGTGTTCCAGCATCTTTTTTGCATGTTTATGTGTTGTTCATACTGCTGTACACCCATCACAGAATGAATAATTAAAAAAAATAACCCTTCACTGAAAAACTAGTAACATCAAGTTTTGACAGTGTGGAAGCCCTGGGGTTTTCACATGTTGCTTGTGGAGATGCTTAATGTCATGTTCAAGCAAGAAAGGGTTTGGCACCTCCTTATGAAGGTGTATCTGCAACCACTCTGGAAATCAGTCTGGCGATTTCTCAGAAAATGGACATAGTACTACCTGAAGACCCAGCTATTCCACTTCTGGGCATATACCCCAGAGACACTCCAATATACAACAAAGCCGCATGCACCACAATGTTCATAACAGCTCTATTTATAATAGCCAGAAGCTGGAAAGAACCCAGATGTCCTTCAGTAGATGAATGGATACAAAAATTGTGGTACATTTACACAATGGAGTACTACTCAGCTATCAGAAACAATGACTTAACGAAATTCTTAAGAAAATGGATGCATCTAGAGAATATCATCCTGAGTGACATAACCTAGTCACAAAAGAACAGACATAATATGCAGTCACTGATAATGGGATACTAACCCCAGAAAGCTCTGAACACCCCAGAAACAACTCACCGACTGTGTGAAGTTCAACAAAAAAGAAAAGAATATATTTTAATTAAAATAAAATTGTATCACATCCCCCTTTCCTCCCTACAGCTCCTCCTAGTCTGTCTCCTATCCCCTCAAATTAATAGCCTCTTTTCCTATATTATTGTTACATATATACATATGTATATGTATATGTACCCAAAAATACTTAATTACAACCTTAAAAATGTATTCATATACTTTTATGCAAAAATGCTGAAAATTTGTACATTTATTTTTGTTTTTTAAAATAAAGTTTAAAAACAAAGGAAGGTATATCTGTACCTACTGCATGACCCAACTATCCTTTCTAAGTAGTTTTCTTTAGAGACAATGAAAACTTGTATTTACATTTAAAAACTGTAAAAAAATATCTAAGTAGCATATTAATAGTTGCCTCACACTAAAGACAACCCAAATTTTCTTCAGCAAGTGATGCCAACTACCATAAATCCAAATGGTGGAATAATACTCTGTAGGAAATAGGAAGAGACTCATGGTGCATGAAAACCTTGGAGGAGTTCCCAGTGCATTCTGGGTAGGTGAAATAATCCAATCTTAAAACGTGGCCCGTGACATCATAATTTACAGGGCAGTTCCTAAAAGGAAGAACTGTCCTGACAAAAACAAGCCAGTGGCTTTGGGAACATCCGGGTATCACAGACGAGGCAAGAGGATGGTCCCCAGAAACAGCACAAAAGGGATCACCTAAACCACCTGTTACTTATAAAGAGAAGACAGTAGAAAACTCTATCCTATGCGACCTGTGCACACACTGCAGTGCTGCAAGTAAAAGCGATTACCAGCTAGCACCACACATAACAGATGCTTCTCTCGTTCATGTTTGCTTTCATCGTCGCTCAAACATTGTGGGTAATGGAGAAGGTTTCTAAGGAATGTGTTGAGCTGAGTTAAAAATAGAATGTTGCCTGGATCTAGTCAAGGGATTAGGGATTATTGGGGGTTTAAAATTTCATCTACCAGAAAGACCTGGTAGAGCTCACTAAATTCTCACCTTTAGCTTTGCTGTCGAGATGTGCTGCCCCTAGACTTATTTTTAACATCCATCCATTTTTATGTGATTTTTTTTTTTTTTTAGTTTCCTCTATCACAAATTTTTCTTGAGAGTAATCCATTGAGACTTGAGCACAGTTTTGGCAATGGTTCTTTCTCCCTAGGGCAATTTGTTTTCCAGTGTATTCAGTATGTACTGACAGGTTATATATACTGAAGCAACTACAGGTGTCAAGAACTGAGAAAAGGAGTTCTCATATGTTGGAAGCTTCTAATGAATCAGAAATATATATCCACCTCCTCTGGTTGAGTGTAGAGCCGGATAAGCAGAAATCAGAAAAAAAAAAAAAAAAAAAAAAAAAAGCACTGTCTTAGGGTTTTACTGTTGTGAAGAGACACCATGACCAAGGCAACTCTTATAAGGACAACATTTAATTGGGGCTGGCTTACAGGTTCTGAGGTTCAGTCCAGTATCATCAAGGTAGGAACATGGCAGCATCCAGGGAGGCATGGTGCTAGGGGAGCTGAGAGTTCTGCATCTTCATCTAAAGGCTGCTAGGAAGAGACTGACTCCTAGGCAGATAAAATGAGGGTCTTAAAGCCCACCTCCACAGCGACACACCTACTCCAACAAGCCACACCCACGTCAATAAGGCCACACCTCCTAATTAGTGCCACTCCCTGGGCCAAGCATCTACAAACTGTCATGCTGTACCTCACTGGGTAGCTTTACCAACAGAAACTGGGTTTAGAATCCCTCAGGAGACTTGAGACTCCGTGGAGTGGGGAGGCTTGGCAGAGTGGCTTGTGGGAGGGTAGAGACATCCTGTTGGGGACAGGGGCAGGGTGGGGGTAATAGAGGTCAGAGAGGGGGTGAGGGTGGGATGAGGAACTGTTGGAGAGCAGACTGGGAGAGAGATAATGACTGGACTGCAAAAAAAAAAAAAAGATTAAAGATAATACTAACAACAACAAGTACTAGGTTTTTAAAGTATTGTTCTCATGAAGAGCATTGATAACCCTAATGAGTAAACCAAGCCACTCTCAGAAAGACAAGGCTCATGTTCCCTCTCATCCGGGGATTTCGGATGGTATGTGGGTCATCTGCATGCGTAGGGCATGAAATGAAGGAAATACTTAGGAAAGAAATAGGTCTGATGGGATGGAGCTCAAAATGGGAGAAGAGGCTCGATGTGTGCTGTGGACTTCCATGAAAAATAATTTAAAGGAAAGAAAGTATTTCTTCTTTTGGTAAAAAACAAAAAAACAAAACAAAACAAAAAGCACTTTTCATACTTAAACTCAGTCTGGCTACAAGAACAGATTAAAAGACACTGCCTTCTTTGCCTGCCAACTCTATTATCCTGTCTCATACAAATATATTTGCCCCAGGACTTCGGGAACATTCTGGAAGGACTGTGCTCAGACAGACATCTGGTCCCATTACAGTGCTGCAGCTGACTGAAAGCCTCAGTTCCAAGATCTATAAAATTCAGAGAGTGACTATATTCTTAATGGCAACTATGATGTTTTTATCCTCAGTTATGGAGACGAACCCAGGCCTGGTGCGCTTTAAGGCAAGCACTGTACCCCCAAACAATCTGCCCAGACTTCCCTCAAAAGTTTCTTAAAAACAACAACAACAACAACAAAAAACAAAAGACAAAGTCTTCTAAGTTGTCAAGCAGACTTCCGAAATGCAATCCTCCTGCCTCAGTCTCCTGAATAGCTAAGAGTACAACTATGTGCTATCATGTCCAGTTAGGAATTATTTAAGAAAAAATTTTTTTCATATAAAATATGTTGAATGAAAATTTCTCCCCTCTTCTTCCTTATCCACCCATCTTCAAGTTCTCTTTCCAGGAAAACACACACACACACACACACACACACACACACACGCACATGCACACACACATACACACAAACCAACACACACATCAAACAAAAACAAACACCTCACAAAAAAAGAAAATCAAAATAAACAATCAAAGGACTGATAAGACAAAAGCAAAACAAAAAACCAAAGTAACAAACAAACAAACAAACAAAACAACCTCTACAAAAACCACCATTGAGTTTGTTCTGTGTTCACCAACTACTCCTGGGTATGGGGCCTGCCCTGGAGTGTGGTTGACATACCTGGTGCTAAGCCATTGGGGAGAAACTGATCTGAGACCCTTTACCAGAGGTTATCAACTGCAGTTATCTTCTTAGGGAGCCGCCCATGTCCAGGTTCCCCTTTCAGTGCTGCGACCCTGTCTGGCTTGAACCTGTGCAGGTATTACACGTGCCACCACAAGACTCTGCGAGTTCCGATGTGCACCAGCCTTGTTGTGTCTGGAACCCACTGTTTCCTTGGGGTCATCCATCCCCTCTGGCTTTTACAATCTTTCTGCCTCTTCTTCCACATAGACCCTTGAGCCTTGGGGAATGGAGGGATGGGGCAGCGGTTGATAAAGACATCCTATTTAGGACTGAGACCTGCTAGAATTTCATAGTTCTCCTTTGAGTGATCATCACTGACTGCTTAGGGTCGTGATCTGAGATAGCTCAATCGTTTTGTGTTGGGAGAGTGTTTTCTGACAAGTCCCTCATAAGCACAAGGTACAAGAATGAGACCCCTTATGCCTGATGCTCGTCTCCTCTGGATTAGGCAATCTCTGGGGTCTTTCTAGTCTTAGCATCCCACCAGACTAGGATTAAGTCTCTTCTTGCTGTAGATGTGAAGCATTTGCTCTCAAAGTAGGTCAGCCATTACCGTAAACAGACTGCTGTTGACATGTAACAAATGACTATTTGAAGCATCCTAAGAAACTTAAATATCACAGATTCTTTCTAAGAGAAAAATCAGAAAAGCATTTCGCAAAGGGGAAGGGAAAATAAAAGGAGATGAAATGCAACTAAAAATCCAAGAGTTGGTTTTAATGTAGCATTCTGTTCTAGCATTCTGTTTAGTCTCCCCATTTAATGCCAGCGATCACAGCAATCAGCAAAGGAGTCACAATGACCGACCTGGTAACACCGTATAGAACCCCGGCATTTTAAAAACATTCCTCCTGAGAACATCTTGTGGAATCCTGTGATTTGTTTAGAATTCTCTGCAGAGAGAAATGCTTTTGCAAGCTCACTGAGTCAGACTTTAGCAGAGCAATCAAAATGATTGTTCTATTTAAAATTCACCGCAGAAACGATCACTTGAATGAGCCACAAAAGACATGAGTCCTCTCACAGAAAGGCATTCAGAGTCTGGTTGCCACCCACAGTCCTCTCAGATAGAAGTTACCGGAAGCGAGGCAAACAGATCAGCACAGCTAAATTAGGGCAAAGGGAATGGTCGCGTGTTCTAAAACTAAACCAAGTTTTAGGGCTGGGATGATGTTTTGGCTTTTATATTCTACATGGAGATTAGGAAAAAGTACTGAAGCTGGGAAGAAATTTACAAGGCATGCTTATAAATATAAATAATATATTTCTGGGAGCTGTTTTCGAGCTTTTCTGCAGATTGAATTTAAAAGCCTGTGCTCTTACAAAATTTGTTGTATATTTGTATATTCAAAAATTCATTCATTCAAACTCTTTAGGGTTATTCCTGCCACCCAAATACGTTGAAACATTCACCCCAATGACTTCTGTCTTCCTACTCTTCTTTTCTTAGTATAGTTAGATTACTCCTCGAAAAACTTTTTTTTTTTTTTTTTTACAGACTTAGGGTTCCAACAGGGAGAAATGAACAGGAATTGAATTTAACCTCTTGCCTGAACGGCTAACCTACCAAAGTAAAGACCCTTGCTCATTTAGATACAGAAACAACAAGCCTGGATGTAGTAAATAAACACATTTGGACACTGCTTCAAGAGAGCTTCCAGGCCAGCCAACAGCAAAGAGAAACCTTAAGGGCAGAACTGGGAAATGTTTGGGTTGTGGAGCGGGGCAGAGTACTAGAAAGGAGAGGTTCAAAGAGTGACCTAGAGATCAGCAGGGAAGCCTCACTGAGCAGAATAGTGCTCAGGATGTGTGCTGGGGGAGTATCTCAGGCTGGGACAAAACGCTCACAGATATTAGAAGCAAGGCTCAGAACCCACAAGTGGCTAAGAAAATGCTCAGTTTTCTCTCAGAGAAGAAAATTCCCCTGATGTATTAGAATCCAGGAAAAGAGGCCCTGCTCAGTAGTGAAGAGGCAGGCACAGAGAAAAATACTGCTTGCTTAGACAGTCTTAAAAAATAATAGTAAATAGGGTAAAAGTGATTCCCAATCACTTAACTGTGCCCCAGAACAAAGACTCAGAGCTGCTGGTAGCTAGCTAGTCTTTGTATTATAATTAAAATACAAACATCCGTGCATAGGACCTGGTCAGAGAAAATATACAATGTCTAAGATCAGTTCTGAAGCATTCAGTATAGGCTAACACCATGACGAGGAGAAAATCCTATCAAGCCAGATTAACCTGCAGCTGAAGGATGTGTGAGAAAAATCTGGCAGGGCATGAGGATGCTGCCATTCTATTGCCTGTGTTCAAAGCTAGAAGAAATGCCAAACATGTAAATTAAGATGCAACAGACAAAAAAGACCCTGTCAGACGTCAGAGGCAAAAATTAGAGGAACTATCATAGAGATAAAACATATGTATATATGACATATTATGATATATATATATAAAGATATAACATGTATATTTATAAATTTATATAAGATATACATGTTATATAATGTACTTAAAAACATATAACAAGCATCTATACATATACATATATACCCACATATATATGTTTTATATATCAGAATTGATGGCACATTAAGGGTTTCTGAAGGCCAGCGAACTTGGAGGCATAACAACAGATGTCTATAATAAGACAAAGGTTAAGAGGTCAGACCATAAGAAGAACAGGACAACCAGCACAGCAACTTGGAAGGACCAAGTCTGTGCTAAAGTCCGTGGAGGAAAGTGGAGGCTGCCGGTTCAAGAAAACTTCAACCCATTAAGAAAGTCAAGAACCGGGGGTTGGACCACTTGCTCCATCATTCCAGAAGCTCTGGGCTTTACTCCCAGCAATGAAAGCAAAATCCTGATCCCCAGGAACCATTCCTGTTATCTGACCGTAGGATGGGAGCTGAGAAGGGAGGGTCATGATGGTGGTACTAACTTGGGCTTCATTTCTAACAAGACAGTGTCTGGAAACAGCAAACGAAGAACAGCTAAGAAACCCCTAAGACCCTCAGAATGAGGATATGAATAATACTTATTCCAACATATGGCATAAACAATACACATCAGTGATAATGAGAAAAATGTTCATAAGGAAAAAAATGCAATATATGCCTAGGAATTGGGATGGAGATGAATCCGATATCTTGTCCAAAACACCACCACTGGAAACAAAACAAAGTAACCTTTTAAAGGACCAACTGGCAGCAATCCCTTTCTGACTAGAATTCTGGATCCAATGAAGGAATCTGTCAACAAAATGTCACATGAAGCTTTAGTCCAGCACTGCAAGGTGGGAAGGGCTTAATACAGGTCATTTTGCATTTATAGAAGGAACTGCAGGAGTCCCTCAGGCGCACACAAATAACACTGCCTGGAAATCTGCTTATTTATAAAGGCAAGGAGGTCCTGCCATCAGACTCACGTCCCCCAGGAATTTTAATCTATAAAAAGCATAGAGGTAGGACGCAGAGCTGTAACGGGTGTGCAAGCAGGCTGTGTAAGGACTGTACAAACCCCAGGAGAGGAGAAATGAAAACCAAGGAAGATGAGGTTCTTATACTGCGGGAGAAACAATAAAATAGCACTTAAGTTAGTTTTCTCCGAGTTAAAGATATGTATTATAAACCCCAGGGAGTTCACTAAAATGAAAAAACAGAAGAAGTTTCTTATCCAAAAGAAGTCAGAAAAGAAGAAAAGGATGGACAAGGAGGATGTATAACAAGAAGAAAAAAATGAAATATTTAAAATTTGCTATTATAATCATCACACAGTGTGCAAATGACCTAAGCATGTCAAATTAAAGTCAGGGTTATTATTTTGAATAAAAAGACGTGGATAAGACACCTATCAATTTGAAAGGCACAAGTACATTGGAGAGTAAAATTATACGTATTGTCCGTTACAACCACACGAAGTAGATTTCAGCGCTCAGGATCTTACTCAAAGATAAATAAATTATAATAACAAAGAAAAGTGTGTTGCTCGTGTTGTCTAAAAGAAGCAGCTTGTAGGGAACAGTTTGGAAATTCTTTACATGGTCGTCCTGTGATCCAGCCTTTCCTCCTCTTGACATTTAGTCATTAGAAACGCATGTCCGTGTATGCCCGTAGAAAGGTGAATTGGTAACAGCCTCAAACCAGAGTTCACCCTCATGGTTATGAGTAACTAGGCAAGCCGTGTCAGACCCATTTGATGGAATACTAGTTAGCAATACAAGGAATGAGCTTGATGCGTGCAGTTCCAGTGAGTGACTCTGAGAAGAGTTAATCAGTTTAAGGGAACAGCAAAAGGAGACGCATTCTTATAATCCTATTTGCATACAAGCCTAGGAAATGTAAATTAGGGCACAGCGACAAAGAACCAATCCACGGGTTGCCTGGTAACCACTAGCAACAGGGGAGATGGGGAGGAAGGGAGCGATGACCAAGAACCATAGTTTAACTTAGGGGAGTACTGTGCAGATTCATTATCTTAACTGTGTAAGAGATTCATGGTCATACAGATTATACCCACAGTCAGCATAGATCGGGACATAAAATTATTTACTTTAAAGCTCCAAGTTCCACCCCCCCCCCCCGTATCAATTAAAATTCAGTGAAACTGCCAATACAGTAGTGTGCAGATAAGGTATTTCCTCGGGGTAATTCGCATGCAGATAAGTCACGTTCTCTCTGCTTTGCACCTTGAGCAGCACCTTCTCATTCTATCAGCAGAACTACAAACTTGATAAACTGTCTCAGACAAAAAAAAAAAAAAGCAAATGCCAGCTTGAGAATCTTATTGGCTTTGTGTTTACTGGTTTATTAGTCAAAAATACAGTTGTGTCAGCTTTCGGTATCTGAGTCTAATCTTTTTCAAAACTGAAATTGACAACCTCGCCCCAAATCTCCTAAACCACCCAAGTCTTTTTTTTTTTTTTTTTTTTTTTTTTTTTTAGGGCACGTTTGCAAATGCCCATCCATCATTTGTGAGAGCCTCAGGCATGCCTGGCTTGCTGGTTTCTTTCTCTGTAGAGACACAGGGGTGGTAGAGAAGAGTGACCTGCTTTGGGCGACACAAGAAGTGGGACCAGAATGTGTGTCTGATGACACCAAGAGTGAACAGTTCAGCCTTTCAGAATCTGTGGGGCTTCAGTGCAGGGACCAATTAGCCAGGATTTGCTAAGTTCAGACTCAATGGCACAGATTGATATTCTGACATGGTATTCTGTTTTAATATCCATTGACTTATGGTCATCAAAATGAATGCTCTGGTAGCATCCTGATTACTTCTGCTTCCTATACGAGTGAGGGTTTTCTTTCTTTCTTTCTTTCTTTTTTTTTTTTTTTTTTTTTTTTGAAAGAGGCACCAAAGGAGGATGAAGAAGGAAGAAGAAGGTAATCTGCCCTGTGCCTTTTGGTTCTGCCATTTATGCTCTTGTATCCAGGGCATGGCCCCTTTATTTCCATTGAGGAAAACATGACCAAGGACCAACTCTGCTGTTTTCTGTTTTCCCTCTTCTGGATTTCTCATTTCTTTGGATCTTTATCTATCTATGTACGTTTCACTACATAACTGGCAACAGCTTTTCTAGGGTTCCTGGGGATAGTCACGTCTTCTTAAAGAGACATGACATATAAGCCATGCATGGAGGATTAGGGGAGAGGGAGAGAATCTGTGTAAAGTTGAAAGGAGGGGAGATGGGCGTACGGATCCTTCAGAATGGATGAGGACATCATGCGGGTAAACTAGTTATTAACACCCCACGGTGAATAAAGGGATAGGAGTCTTGTTATGATCCCACTCACAGAACAACCGAGTCTTTTCAACCCAACCCTTTCTATTCCGACATCCTTCCAATTCCTGTCTAAAATGGAATTACATGACACATTTCTTTTAAAGAAGGGTCTCATTCTGTAGCTCAGGTTAGCTTCAATTCAAGGAAATGTTCCTGCCCTGGCTTCCTAAGGGTTGTGATTATAGATGTGTGCCCTTACACACAGGCCTTATGTGTTCCTTATGTAGGTCTCTTCAGAACTTCTTGTGATCTGTATGACCAGCGCCTGGAGTAAAGGTCAGTCAGGCAAGGACACCACAGCATCTGCAAAGTCGCCGGAGCATCGTCTGAGTGACACTGTAGCCTCGGGTCTCCAGTTCAGAGTAGTAAGAGCTACTGGTCTTATTAGAACAGGGTGAAGACCCCCATTCCCATTTCCCTCAGATTCATGGGTGATATTCCTGCCTTTGGATTTTTGTTGACAAAACTCGGTCAGACAAACGCTTCTTTTGTTGCTAACAAAACCCCTAGATTCTAGTTCTACTATTTACTAATTAGGAGTCCTAGGTAGAGGCCAGTGGTCTCCCTGGATCTCATATAAAATAAGAATAATAATTTTATATGAATTAATGATTTTATATGAATTAATGGAATAATATACATTAAGTGCTAGGCACAAAATAGTTGCTAAACTGATATTAGTTTACTTTCCCAAACACACATTTCTTCTTAGTCTGAGCCTGAACTAGGTGTCACTCTCTCAATTCCTAGCCCAAATATCCACAACTCCACATATTGAAGACTGTAAACAAATACATCACATGCCTCCACTCTGGGACCAGCTGCCAGTCCCAGAAGCATTTTTGCCATCTGACAGTTGAGGCATGAGCAAACACTGAAAGTTAGTCAGGAGACAAGTCCTGCAGATGGAAGACCTTGAAACCTGGAGTAAAACTATGACTCGGAGCCCTCGCCTGCCATCCATGTTGTATCCTGTCTGCTTAAGTAAAACATCCCTTTAGAAGTCAACTAGAAAGACCCAGACCTTCTCTGCTTCTAGGCAAGTATTTAGGGTAAGCCTCAACCCATTTTAAATACATATCTAGTCTTAGTCCTCGGCCTCTTATTCCCGTATCTACCCAAAGGACAGATCCTGCAAGGTGTCCTGATGCTTGAAGCACTAGCTCTGTGCACACTCAGGCAACACAGAACAACTTTTCACAACAAAACCCACAAATAGCAATACTAAGGAGCAGGCCAGGTGCTCAGATACACAACTCAGCCCTGGGGGCCTTGTGAAAATCTGTCTTCTTATTCATCACAGTCCAGAGCCAAAGAGGCTCTCCACACACTCTGACCAGGTCTCTTCCAGACAGAAGTGAGTCCTACTGTTCTTACATGCCTACTACTAAGTCTTCTGTTGCGTTCATAATCCACATGACTGGGAAAAGTATCACCAGTCCTTAACATGACACCACAAAACATGGAGGGAGACGTACCAAGCATCATAATGTGCCAAAAGAGGTAGATAGGCATAGTTTTAAATAGTTAATTATTTTTTAATCAAAATCACACATTTTTAGAAGGCTGGAGTGCTAACTGCCTTTTAATAAGATGAAAGAGCTTGTATTTGTTCCAAGCGACAACAGCCTCTTCCATCAAAGGCAGCCTCTTTCAAATCTCTCATCTGCTTCTTCTGCTCTCTGCTGCCATCCTTCTAAAGAAATGTAGTCTTCATTTTACCGGTGTAAGGATGAGTCACTGCTGATCCAAGTCACATATGATAATTTTATTTAACTTTCTGAACATAGTTTTTGTTCCTAAATTATCACATTTTTTTTTGGTAGAATGTACTTTACTCATAGTCTACATTTACCCCTAAGCTTCTTATACAGCCAGCACTTCCATAGTCACCCCTACGTATTACCTGTCACATGACTGTGCATGTCATTTTGCCCCTAGAGACCTTCTCCTCTAGGTGCTACTTGGGCCATCAGTTAACTGCTTCAAGTTGGACACCTACTCATCTGGATCTGACCCATGTTTTGTCTTACTACATTTTGTGAGTGATGGTTAGCTCATTTACAATGGCAACATAACATTAATTACAAAGGGCCTGTGGAAGGGGGGTAGTGTTTAACTAATGATTTCATTTACGATTTAGAAACATCCAAAAATAGAAAATTAACAATTTATACATTCGTGGTAATGGCAGTAGCTGGCCCTTCTCACAAATGGCAAAACAAAAACAGCCCGATAAAGCAATGTAAAAACGGTACTCTCCGGATGAGAAACCAAGAGGCTGGGAGAAGCTTAAAAACTCTCCTCTCTCCCCCTTGAGCTCCATAGCATCTCTGATGGCCAATTGTCATCTGACTTTAGAAATTCACTATAATTGAATACTATGTATAATTAGCATGGAAAATCAATTCAATGACCATGAAAAAACGAAATGAGCTATACACTCACGGGGAACATTCATAGAGCCTTCTCTGGGTTTAGTTACTGCTTTCTGTTCAAAATATCAGCACTGAAGCATTTAAAAAATGCCTATAATTGGGGTCAGTGTTTGGTCAGATACCCCACCTCCAAAATGATCTCAAGCTAAGTGGCATATGGTGGGTAGTGCTCTTCTGTTAAAATAAAACTTTAGCTTCAACAGGCATGTGATGCCTCTAACTTTCCCATTAAATAAAGTTAATGAGTTTCTTTTTACCAAAGTGCTGTAAAGGTGTGAGCCTCAGAAATGGTATATCAAAGTCTGTGTCTGAAAGCAATCCTCTTGGAAGGAAACAAAGTGTCCATTAATTCCAATGCCCGATTTAAAAGCAAAAAGAAAAAGTTTAACTTGAAAAGGCAAGAGATGGAGCTCAAGGTTCTTACCCAGAGAGATGCACTTTAAAAAAAAAAAGTCAGGGGTAAAATTCAATGTCACAGTCAAAGGGGACAGCAAGGCAGAAGGATAGGGTGCTGGAGTTTTGCCTAGCTTGCTCTGGAGAAGCTTGTGTTGGTTGTGTGGTCCTGGGAAGAAACAGAAAGGAATGCTGGCTTTTCTGGAAGATGTTAACATGTGTCCTGAATGTCAGTCCTCAGAGGTTGCCTGCTCATCCCCCTGAGTCCAGTGTGAACTGGAAGGCCTGTTTCCAAAACTGCTCCAACTTGGCCTTTCTGAGTATCATTATCTTAAACTGCAAATAATCGAGTCACCTTCAAGAGCTGTTCTGAGAAGGAAACTTTACAGAAACAAATTGTATTCACAGAGCTCCCACAGGGCCTTGAAGATTCAGGCCACAAGTGCATGAGCATCTCAGAAGCCACTTCCATTCCTGAAAAGCCCCCAGATCAATATGGAAAAGCCAAGGCAAGATTTCTTTCTGTCTTATCTTTCAGTCTACAGACTCACTTCTCCCTGGCAATTCCAGGGCACTCTAGCCTTCGGTGACTTCTCATTTCAAAATGTCAACCGGTGTCTGGGTTCCGATCCATTCAAATAAACACATCTTGAAGCTATTTGACTTCTTGTCTCTCTGTAAGTGGAAATCTTCCCTAACGATCAGCTGAAAAGCTCTGAAGAAAAGCTGTAAAGGACTAGAGAGATAGCTCAGCAGTTGAATGAGCCACCTGCTCTTGCAGAGGATTGTTTGGTTCCCCCTCACCTACACAAGGCCCCTATAATTCCACCTATAGCTCCATCTCCAAAGCACTCCATGGATACCTAAATGCACATGCACACACAACACACACAGAAAAACAAGCTGCCTGCAAATTACACTCAATTTGAGAGGACAGGGTTTCATATACTGATGTCTGACCCATGGCCAGTGATTCTAAGATGGTTGGTCTTGGAGGAAATGTGACAACTGTTTATACATTCCTATAACATAACATTGCTCCCTGCTCTCTGTTAAGACAAGTACTTCTATAAAATTGGTTGGATAGAGAAACATGGCATGTCTGAGAGTAACCAGGGATATTCAGAAGCTGAATCGTCCCTTTTCAGATGCTAATTATTTGGCAAACTTACTGAGCTGACTCAGGCGATCCAAGTCTCCAAGGATACATATTTTGCACAGCCAAAGCCCAAGTCTCTATTGGTGAACACATTTCTCTTGGCATGGGAGATTCAGACACTAACAGGGAATCTCTGTTTCGAGTCCACATCGATTTTAAAACCTGATAAATCTGCACATGTCGATTGTAGCCATTGAGGCATAGAGGGTTAGAAGGCAATCCTAGACCAACTGTGATCCATGCTTTGGTTAAAATAGACAGTGTTTTAAAAACAATAATGTGCAATGTAAAATATCAGTGTATGAATATCATTGTATGAGCATAAGTGTAGAAACCTTCAAGAGCTATCCTGAGAATGAAACTTCACAGAAACAAGTTATATTCACACAGCTCCTGTAGGGCCTTTGACGATTCAGGCCACAAGCAGGTGAGCATCTCAGAAGCTGCTTCCATCACCAAACACACAATGTATTGATGTGTCAGTGTAGAATTCATTTCTACACTGGTCTCAATGACTCTGTACTACGAGAATTAAGGCATGGAACCTAGCAGGCAAGGTAAAAAATATTGCAACTACCAAAAGACACGCATATCAACGGCTACTCTTTTATGTCATTTGGTATTTTCACTACATCAGAGCATGGCCCCACATGCTTTACTGTCACTGTCCCCTTAGTCCTCTCAACTCTGTGAGACAAGGGCATAGGACATTGTATTCATTTCATGCATCAGGGAACTAAGATGTGAAAAGGTCCATTTTTTATATTGATGAATATATAAAGGTAGTGGTGACTCTGCTGAGCTTGGGGTATCATATATGTCATATATATGAGAGATGTGAACCAGGAATGGATGTAGAGAGACAGTGTGATTTCTGGTGGGTCTGGGGTGTTCATCACATGAATATCAACAATTCAGAAGCCTTTCATGAGACTGGATCAAAGATGGCTACGGAAAATACCCAAGGTCATCTCTGAGAGCAACCTTCAGTCCCAGAGAACTGCATGGATCATGTTCTGCCTCAGGCATCATCATGCTAACATCTGAATAGCTTAATCCAAAGCGAATCCACTGCTGGGGATTAAATCCATCATGAGATGAAAACATTGACGACCACTCCTCACACTAAAATTGCTTGGGGAAAAAATGTTTCCCTAAGACAGTTCCCATGAAACAGTATTTGTTACATAGTCTTTCATTCCTCTCTTTATTTGAGAGCCATTTTTGTTGAGTGTTTATCACATAAATAGCTGTAATGAGCACAACCCAGCCTCTGTCCAGTACAGTGGTGGAACATGAATCACCTGGGGCCTTTAACTAAATATGTCAATATTCTGACTCACTTAGGGCCGGGGAAAGGGAGTCTAATACACAAAATTGAGACCCACTATGGGTCTAGTAGGAAAATGGCATTTATCTAAGCTCTGTGGTAGCAGACACAACTGCAAGAAGACAGAGACAGAAGGATTGCAAAGAAGAGCATCATTTTAGAGAGGTCCTGGGATTGGGTAAAAACTGGATTTAAGAAGTGAATAGATTTCTTCACTGTGATGGTTTGTATATATTCTGCCCAAGAGTGGCACTATTAGAAGCTGTGGCCTTGTTGGAGTAGGTGTGTCACTGTGGGTGTGGGCTTAAGACCCTTATCCTAGCTGCCTGGAAGCCAGTGTTCTGCTAGCAGTCTTCAGATGAAGATGTAGAACTCTCAGCTCCTCCTGCCCCATGCCTGACTGGACACTGCCATGCTCCTGCCTTGATGATAATGAACTGAACCTCTGAACCTGTAAGCCAGCCTCAGTTAAATGTTGTCTGTATAAGAATTGCCTTGGTCATGGTGTCTGCTCACAGAAGTAAAACCTTAAGACTTCATTCACTAAAAATATTTCCAGTATCTTCAGTGATCTAAATGACTCGTCAAGAGCAACTCTGTATATTCACCCGAAGTTACATCACATGGCAATTTTGAGACTCTAGGATCTCATTTAAGGAACTCCCACTTCCACATATGTAAATATAGAATGGGAGGAGAAAGTAGAAAGGGGCAGGTGGAATAATTTGGTTCCTGACTTTAAGAAGATTGATAATAAATAAATCTTCCAAAAGAAATCTTCTTAATCGTAATCTCTAAAGGATCTTAAAAGGGAATTTTAAATCGGAATAAAGAGCTGTTTATAAATAGCACAAAATACCATTCACTAATATGTTCAATTTTGCCAATTGACTCTTAATTGCTTTTTGAAAAGCCTTTAACTATTTATTCTAGTTTCCACAAAAACAGGGCTTGTTTTAACATTTCTACACGTAAGGAGGAAAGTATGAATTCGGAAGGAATTAATTATATTCATGATTTCAGCTAGAACTAAGGCTGAGAATTACTAATCTTTTGAGTACAGCCTGTGCTCTTAATCTGCTCAGGAAGATTGGCAGTGTGCACTATGCACTAAATGAGAATTACATTGGGGAAGAACTTCACGAGACCTCATTTTGATGGGAACTAACTGAAATTGACTACTATGAATGTTTTCCGAACAAACATGTTGCCAAGATTATTTGCTGATTAACCTTTGCATAGTAAGTACGCCTGACCGGAATTTGAAAGTCATGAGTCTGTTTTAGTTATATAGCTTTGAAAACCACCTTTGACCTATTTAGGGGATGCAGTAAAGACGAGAACTTTAGCCACATGTATTGAAGTCTTTTATTGCCCCGGACATTCCTGAACGACTCTGCCCTGCCATGCATCGCTGTTATTGATTTTTGAATCGAACAAAACAATGAACACAAAAGCCTTATCAAGCTCTTCTAAATATCAAAAAGAAATAACTTGCTCCACGTCCCAGCTTTCCAAATGTTTGCCGTGAGACATGATGTCTGGTTAGGCATGGCAAAGCATGCCTTTGATCTCAGTATGTGGAAGGTGAGCCAGGAGAATCACGAGCTTGAGTTTGAGTTATATACCAAGACTATATGAAGAAGGAGGAGGGGGAAGAGGAGGAGAGGGAAGGAGGGATGGAGAGAGGGAAGGAGGGAGGAAAGGAAAGGGCAGGTATTTTAGTTTGCTTTGGGGCTTGCCAACTTGAGGTTGGAAAGGCTTTGTTCCGTCTTTACTTCTGCTTCCTAGTCTATCGCCTGAGAGAAGCCATGGCAGAAACCTGGAGGCAGGAAATGCAGCAGAGGCCATGGCAGCATGGTGCTTACTTTCAGACTTATGCTCGGCCCACTTTTGGATAGAACCTACGACCACCCGCCCAGTGTGGTGTTGGCCGGAGTGGGCCAGTCCCTCTCACAGCATTCAGCAATGAGGAAGATGCTAATCTAATCGATGGCCAATCTGATGGCGGCATTTTCTCAACTGTGATTGCTTCTTCCTACACAAATCTAGTTGTGTCAAGTTGACAAAAGCTAACAGGTACAGTGGGTTTTGGCCTAAAACTGCTTGTTATTCTAATGGTAATTTGGGGCCCCCAAGACTGGTGCCCCAGAGATGGTGGCAGTCCACACATAAGACACTGAGTGACTCTGTTCCCAGATAATTGTGATTGGTGGGTAAAGATGCCAGCAGCTGGCCAGAAGAGACATAGGTAGGGCTAAGGTTTCAGGAGCTTGGGAAGAGAGGACCATGAGGAGAGAGAGGAGGAGGAAGAAGCCACCATGGAATGAAGGAAGAGTGTGCAGGAGAGGAGAAAGGAAAAGCCACCATGGGTTAGATGAGCCATAAAAGCATGTCCCCAAAAGCTGCCCAATGGGAGTTAAGAGCTGCCCAGATGGAACATAGAAAACAGCAAGTAATAACTTAGGGTTCTCAATAGGGAAATAGATTGTATCAGCATGGAGGGTAGGAAGTTGCCCAGCCATTGTACTAGATGAAGCGTATTAAAAATATAAAGGCTGTATATGGTTTTTAATCCAGAATCATCAACCAAAGGTGGGGTAGATGCCACGGGCTGGGATTTTTAATAATTTTTACTATAGGGACACAAACATTTTTAGAAGTATAAGCTTCTGCAGAGCCACTGTAGTTCCAAACCGGGGGCAGAATCAGGAACCACGTTCTGCTCTGATTTAACTCTTGGAAGTTTCCCATCTTGAAGCTGGTTCTCCACGGTCATTTAGCTAACCATACAGTCTCTGCGCATCATCTTCCCCCGTGGGAACTGTGTTAGGATTCTCAGTCCCTAGTGAAAGCAGTACATTTTAGTCTTCTTAAAAATGCTAAAGAATCAAGCAGAAGTGTTCGAGCCTTGAAACTTGAGAAAAATGAGAGGGGAATAGAGGTTTGAAAACAAAGGCAAACACTAACTTCATGACAGAGGCTGAGCAAAGTCACACTCTCAGCGTGCACACACGCACACGTGCGCACACACATACATTCAGGCTTCTGATGACTTGCTCCCCATCTTTAGTCCAGTCAACTTCTCACAAGTGAGAAATCGGGTTATCATAGCACTGAAAAGAAAATACATGGTGGTTAAATGCTGCAGTGCCAGGTTCCACAACCTTAGCAGTAAGAGGGGGACTCAGCACACTGCAGTGTCATGTGCTTTAGAGACCCTTTCAGACAGTGACAGAGACCAGAGAGAAGCTAGAATTCTAGAAGTCCAGAGTCCAAATCTATCTTTCTAGGAAGTCTGATTTCTTCAGAGGAAATCGTTCACTACCAATCCATTATGAAACAGGGTGCTGTCTCCTTAAATCCAGAGGGTTTGTCTGTCTCCAGCTCCACCCAGGTTAAGGTAGAGAAGATCCCTCCTTGGGTGTTTCACGGGAAAGTGGTAAGGTTGATCAAAGGAACTCTTTCTTTGCTACAAAGGCAAGTCCTCTCAATAAGCACATTAGCCTTCCTAGCACATCAGTAGCCTTCCACGGCTGCCCCAGTTCAATCCTTTCAAAAAGGACGCATCAGATTCAAGGAAGCAAGCCAACTCAAAAACCCCCGCTGTCGAGTGCAGTTCCCTATGGAGTGTCTGGGACCGAAGAAAACACTTCCTCGCCTATGTTTATGTGACACCCGTTCATCAGCTTCAGGAGCTGGGCAGCAAGCTGCAGGATCTAGGTAACAAACAGATTGAGGAGATTCAAGATACTGCCATTACTCTCTGGTCACAGGACATGGAGTTCTGATGTTCTCCCGTACAGTACATCTTGTTCAAACTTCAGGTTTATAGCTGGGTAATATCCGGTAAATTGCTGCCTCTCTCTGAGCCTCAAATACGGGTTTCCCTAAGTACTAAGATAAGGCTAACAACATAACCTTTACAGGCTCTCGTAGTAAATGGGATACATTCTACTTCCATGTTGTATGTAAAGTGTGGTGTGTTTAGTATTTCCAGAACTATTAGCTTCTGTGTTTTTCCTAAGCCACATTGGCCCATGACTCGATCCCCTTCTTATATGAAGATGAAGAAGGCAAAAACCTGAAGCGTGGTACTCTGTGCTTTGTGTCAGCTGCAGAGGAATGTGGGCACCCTGCAATCCACTGGGATCAAGAGCACACACGTTTAGGACACACAAAACAAGCCCTCACTGAGCATTCCAAGGCTACTTACTGCACAACTATAGGACATAAGTCATCAGATACCATAATTCTTACCCAGGCCTGTTGTCAAGTGAGAATTCACTTCTGTTTCTCAAAACCATGACCCATGAAACACTATAATGTCCGCAGACATATTTTCTTATGTGAGGTCTCTCTGTGGTTAAAGGTATGAAAATAAATACCTTGTAGTTATTATGGTTTGAATCCAATGTGACCCCATCCACTCATGATTACGGTGCCTGGCTGTGGCTCATGGTTATTTGAAGGCTATGGAGCAATTGTAAGAAATATCTCAGCTGAAACAAGTAGCTCACTAGAGTGGGCGCTTTACAGACTATCCTGCCCACGGGCATCACCTGCCTTCCTTGCTCCCTGGCCTGTCAAATGTGTGGACACCACTGCTGGTTGCCCTCGACACTGCTGGGCCCCGAGCTGATAAGTTTCCTCTGGAACAGCACACTAAAACCATAGGAACCTTGATCTAGGATATATGTTCCCTCCACTAAAATGTCTGTCCGTTATTCTGACATAGTGACTAAATGCATTAATTTGATGTAAAATATGCTACATCTTTTGAGCAAGGACTGAGTACTATCACAGCATTTAATTGCCCAATTTTACATGTGAGTTTGTCTGCGCCCCTGTGAGGTCAGCTTAAGCTGCAGCAACACCCGCTGACTAACAACTGAATGAGACCTTCATTTATTTGTTATATGCAATGGGATGCAAATGGAAGCAAGAAGTCCAAGATGAAGTAGAAAAAGAAGAGAAAATGAAGGGAAAAGTTAGCTAACACAGGGAGAAGGATAATAGGTGGGCTGCTCATCTCAAAACCATTGCAATGGGTCTTATGGTCCTATTAAAGTAAAGGAACGTTGTTCATCAGTTTTGTAATTTCTGTTCATATCTAATTTGTAAATGTAGTTTGGTCTCATTATTATATAAATGTCATAAGCTAATGGTTTGTATACACATTCTATGGCCTTTGTAAACTGAACCCTTGAATACCATAGTTTTTAAAAATCTGTTATCACTTTCTACTTAGACAAATATAAGTCTTGAAAATAATTTTATTTTTTCCCATTCCATGCTAAATACCTTTATTACGTTTCCTTGCCACATTGCATTGGCCACGACATATAGTACAATATTGAAAAATAGTGACATACTTCATTTAGAGGAGACATAACTTTTGATCTTTATGTAAACCTGACTTTGCTTGACTAGCTTGTATGCCCCGAATCCGCATCAGCATCATCTAAATTACAAGAGCACTCAATCCATGGCACATCTCATGATGACACAAGCTGGAACTATCCCAGAGAAAGGAGCCTCAGTTGAGGAAATGCCTTCATGAGATTCAGCTGTTAGGCGTTTTCTCAATTAGTGATCAAGGGGGAGAGGGTCCAGCCCATTGTGGGTGGTGCCTTCCCTGGGCTGGTAGACCTGGGTTCTATAAGAAAGCAGGCTGAGCAAGCCAGGGGAAGCAAGTCAGTAAGTAACATCCCTCCATGGCCTCTGCATCAGCTCCTGCTTCCTGCACTATGTAAGTTCCTGTCCTGACTTCCTTTGGTGATGAACAGCAGTGTGGAAGTGTAAGCTGAATAAACCCTTTCCTCCCCAACTTGCTTCTTGGTCATGATGTTTTGTGCAGGAATACAAACCTTGACTAAAACGGATGCCTAGTGTGTTTCTATGTCTTAGCTATTGTGAAAACTTCTCCAACAAACATGGACATACTAGTACATCTGAGATATGTTGATTTAGGGTCCTTTGGTCCTTTCCCCAGGAAATAGATACTGAAGTAGCTGTATCATATAGTAGATCTCATTTTGGGGTTTGGGAAGAACTACCCTCCTGATTTCCATATTGGATAAGCTACTTTACGTTCTGAGCCACCTTAGGTCCATACTCTTGCCAGCATCTGCAGTTAAGTTACTTGTTTCTTCAGGATTGCTGTTCTGACTATGGTAAGATGGACTCCTAATGTAGATTTAATTTGCATCTCTCTGATGACTAGTGATGATGGTCCTTTTTCATATACCTATTTGCCATGTGTCCTTCATCTTTTGGTAACTTTTAATTAGCTCACTTAAAAAGTTAACTTACGTTTACAGTTGTGGAGGCCAGAGGTATCATATCTCCCCAAAGCTGGAGTTGTGTTTTCTGAGAACTCAGTTTGGGATCTCTGAAAGAGCAGCAAGCATTCCTAGCAGCATCCCCAATTCATTTGAATTCATTATTCATCCTGATTAATTACTAACTAGATCGCTTCTCTACATTTTCCCCCTCCTCTGTTTCTTTAACTGAGCATTTCATACATTCACATACCATGCCTTGAACAAATCAATGCACGCTAAGACTCTCCTCGGTTCTGACCCACCTCTATCCATCTTTAAGAGCCCTGTTTCTAAGAAGTATTAAGCTTTCTCAGTTTTATTTTGTTTCTGTCCTTTGTTAGTCTCTTCCACAACATGAAGATGGATATTTTTGTATCCACTTTACATCCTGCTCACCATCCCCACTACTACAATCCTTCCTCAGCCCTCTCCTCTGAGTATCCCCACCCCTATCCCTTTCCAGAACCAGGAACATCCTCTCCCACTGAGGCCAGACAAGGCAGCCCAGCTAGAAGAACATATCCCATGTACAAGCTACAGCTTTTGGGACAGCCCCTGCTCCAGTTTTTCAGGCCCACATGAAAACCAAGCTGCACATCTGCAACAACATATGTGCCGGGGAGGCCTAGGTCCAGTCTGTGTATGATCCCTGGTTGGTGGTTCAGACTCCGAGGGTCCCAAGCATCTAGGTTAGTTGACTCTGTTGGTCTTCCTGTGAAGTTCCTATCCCTTTCAGGGCCTGCAATCCTTCCCCAAACTCTTCCATAAGAGTCCCCAAACTCTAGAAGGTAGAAAAAATAAAGAACTGTATTCACTGTTTAACCCATAGCACAGTACCCAGCACACTGCTCAGCACAGAGAGGCTTACTATACTGTGGGCAGTTGATTTTTTCCAGTACTTTTTATTAGTAATTGAAACACAATAAGCTCACTAAGCAGTATTTGTGATCTATTTTGAAAATTCTGATCAAGATTAGTATCTAAATAATGCTGGCTGTACCCAGAACATAGGAGCAAATAGGACTGAGTATTCTTTTCCTATAGTTATATTTCTAGATTCTGATTTTTCTCTCCAAGGGCTATAAGTAGCTTTTAAAATGAGTGAGTTTTAATAACAATGATGATGATAAATTTATTAAATGAATGTTAATTAATATTTAAGTATTTAATACATACATAAAAATAAATATAAATAGATAAATTAAATCATTTATTAAATAATACATAAAGACAAATTACATTATTGTCCATGAATAAACCAAAATCCTTGTCTGTAGCTGAGTATGGAGTACATAATCCTTACCTCTGGGGTTGGGGTTCTAATGGCAGGCAGTTTTCTTATTTTAGGGAGCTCATGGTAATAATACCTGGTGAGAGTTTAGTCTGCTATAGCTTGGGATGGAGAAGTTGTGGCTGACACGTTGTTCGTAATGACCAGAGACACTGGGAAACATCCAACACTGCACAGTGAAAATCCTCAGCAACCAGGTTGGTTCAGTGCTAGTGAATCCAGGAGACACGGAGGAGATTCCTGGATGGTGAGATGCAGGGTTCCAGCTTCAGGGCACCGAAGGAGCTGGTTTCAGTAAGTAGACATGTCATTGTTCACTCTGGTTAAAGGTGGGTCTTGGAAGCTAGCAAGGATGGCTGACCCCGTAGCTCACAGGACAGGAAGCTAAGACAAAAAGCTTGCTGAGTGTTAGGTCCGTCAGGTTTACCTAGTCAGTTTCTAAACCAGTCAGGACCATAGTACAAGAACTTTCCTCAAACGAGTGTGTGCAAGTGTGTATATGTTTATTACAGAGCAAGGAGAGGCGTAATAAAAGAAATAGCTAGATGAGAACACTGTAACATTGGCTGCTTTCATTAGGTGATTCAGATGCACATAAAACATTGGGACAACAGTGATCTCTCCAGAGCCCACTGACTGCTCACCAACCAAAGCTCAGTGTTCCTAGTCAGGGCTACGCCAGGTTTCCTAAGAGCAGCCTAAAAAATAAAAATAAAAAAAACCAAAACAGAACAAAAATAAACAACAAACTTTAAAATACATACTAGGTAAAGTTCAAATATTATCTTTATTAAGCTATTGATAATTCATTATTAAGGGGACAAGAACGTGTTTGCATATATCACTGTATAACTGAATGGACTGATTGTATAATATGCCATTTTAAGAAACAACAGAAACATTTGTTACTAAATGTTCCCTAGAGATTCACGTTCTCTTCCAACAACCTTATAATTTCTCGCATAGTTAACAGCAAATGCAGCCCTACCTGCCCATCTCTACTTGATAATGTAGATGTTGCTCATAATTCCAAAGTAATCTCTGAGTATTAGCTCCAGGAACCGAGGGTCAGAGAGTAAAATGAAACGGTGTCTATAAAGCATCTCTCCAGCGTTAAATATGTAGATGTTAAATTAAAAAATTAAAACAATGTTCACGAACTTGGAGCGATGATGCCTCTTACAAACTCATACATGCTCAACCTCTAAACATTAAGCTTGCATAATACTTACATATCTTGTTTGAAATCCTAACCCCAAACCCCTACCTGCTGGGTCTTCAGCAAGCCCAGCAGCCATGAGGTCGGCCTTGTCCCCTCTGCGCTCCTTCTTCCGGTCCACGTCTCAAACCATAACCCCAGGTGCCTGCTGCCATCAGCGACCACAGACGGGATCCTAGCATGGCTGCCCTCTGAGAGGCTCCACCCAGCAGCCAGTGGAAGTAGATAGAGAGAGCCACAGTCACATACTAGACGGAGCTCAGGGAGTCTTGTGGAGGAGTTGGGGGAGGGATTTGGGGGATACAAAGATACGGACTTCGTGGGAAGACCAACAGGGTTAGCTAACCTGAAGCCTTCGGGGCTCCGGGAGAATGAACCACCAACCAGGGAGCAAGCATGGACTGAATCTGCTCCCCTCCCCCACGTGTGTCAGGGCTGTACAGCTTGGTCTTCCTGCTGGTCCTACATAGGCTTGAGCGGAGGTTGTTCCTGAGTCTGTTCCCTGCCTGTGGATCCTGTTCTCCTAGTTGGGCTGCCTTGTCTGATCTCAGTGGGAGGGGATGCACCAGGTCCAGGGTCCTCAGTGACTTCATGTGCCAGGGTGAGGTGATAGGGGAAGGGCTTGCCCTTTTCAGAGGAGAAAGGGAGTGGGAAATGGGGACAGGAACTGTGTATTGGGGGGTGGGGTGGGAGGAGGAGAGGCTGATATTAGGTATAAAATGAATAAATTTAATTAATTAAGAAAAAAAGGAAATCCTAGAAAGAAGGTTCAAGTTCACTTTTTCTGCCTCCCCTGCCCTTTCCCACCTGCCATGAGGTTATTTTATTATTTCAAAAATAATTTTATTAATTATCTAAGAGTTAAATATGATGTATTTTGATCATATTCAATATCCACTTCTTCCTCTAACTTCTCTCAAGCCTGCTCCTGGCTGCCTGTAGGAGATATTCTCCTCCCAGCATCCTTCAGATGAAGATGTAGAACTCTCAGCTCCTCCTGTACCATGCCTGCCTGGACGCTGCCATGCTCCCACCATGATGACAATGGACTGAACCTCAGAACCAGTAAGCCAGCCCCAGTGAAATGTTGTCCTTATAAGAGTTGCCTTGGTCATGGTATCTCTTCACAGCAATGAAACCCAATTAAGGCAACATACTATAATCTTACCTTCTTTAAAAGAACTAAATCAAATCTGTTCACCGATGATGTGGATATACCCATTTATATTTACATAAAGAATTAAATCCTGGTTGACTGATCCTACAGGTCACAGAGCATCTTCTGTGTTCTTCAGAGTTGTTCGGTATTTTGATGTTTGGAGCATAATTGTCAAGGTTAGGAATGCAACTTCACAAAATGCATTAAACAAAACGCCAAACTTTTGTTTATGGCCATTTCAGAAATTGTTGTCATGTACCAATCTCATGCAAAACTTCATTTGATAATATCTGAAACTCAAGTGAGGACTCATCGGCTTCCAAAACCAAGCATTCTAATACAGCACAACCCAACAGTATATTAGACTGATATACATTGAAGAGAAATAGATTAACCGTCTGTTTTCTATAATTAAACCATTACGTTTCTGTAAGAGTGGGGATTTTTGTGTGAACAGCAAAACCAGCGATTCATTACACATGACTGCCACAAATCTGAGCAAAGGGGTCTTGGTGTCAGCAGAACATGGTATGATGGCGTGTGAGCACAGAGAGCCTGTTGAGAGTTCAGACCCAAGGCAGGAGTCAAGTCATGCGATACAACTCAGGGAGCCACTGCCGGAAATACCTGGCTTTATCCTGTGCTTGGTTTTTGACCAAGTTCTGACCACTGACCATTCAGAAGCAGTGTATGATTGTCAAATGTCTGTCTGTCTGTCTTTCTTTCTTCCTTTCCTTCCTTCCTTCCTTCCTTCCTTCCTTTCTTTCTTTCTTTCTTTCTTTCTTTTCCCCAAGAGAAAACCTAAGGTGAAAAAGAAAATCAGGTTCTAGCTGATGGGAGCCTGAAAAGTATTTCGACTTTTTTTAAAAATAATTTCTATTTTGGGAGAAGAAAATTTCTATTTGGATCATGTAAACCAACCCACTGTGACCTTCTACAGACACAGCTCTGCTAAGTTGGCTGCTCTCTGCACACAATGCTAACTTTCATTGCAATTCCAGAAACAACGAAAATCTGACAGCATTGTCCAAGACAATAACTTGCTCTAACATCCTGTTGTCTATTGGCTTTATCATATTGATCTTATTCCGACTCTAAAAAATAGCTGCCATTGACCCTGTTTACGGATGAGGACTATTTAGAGACATTGTGGTTTGTTTGGGTCATATACCTGCCAGTTACATGATATGGATTCTGAAACCTGGATCCCATGTCATGTTTCTCTGATTTGTCTGCAAACTGCTTCTTAGCAACAACGTAGGAAGGGAAGTCGATCTGATTAATCTTTTATCTGCTTAAGCTTTCCCTGGAGTAGCTGAGAGGAGTTTGTGCCTTTACAGCTTGAGCTAGAGAGGGGTCCTGGCTTTCCTCAAGAGTTCTAAAGTCCCTCCTGGCAATGGGCAGAGAGACACATTGGTGATGTGGGTGGTGTTCTTGTATCAGTCAGGGCAGAACAGATGGCAGTCCTTTCTTCGTTCTACCTTGATACCAGGCTTGGTGGGCAGAGCTGTCATATGTTTAGGACTCACAAAAATTAAGTCAAATCAAACCCAGGCAGCTCGGTTGAGAAAACAGACAGACCTGCATTCCACCATGCAGCCGCCATGATGGTGGGAAAAGATGCCCACAGACCTGCCTCGACATCAGAGCCCCGCCCACCACCACCCACTGCAGTGAGGGAGGAGGGAGACAGAGTCTCCTACAGACCTGCCTACAGACCTACCCTCCAGTGCATGATCCAGGCCAGGTATAGACACTGTCTTGTCGTCACCGTGCCATGCAGATCGGATGGAGGACGTCACCCAGGGGCCTGCCATCTGAGCGGCCAGCCTGCAGCCGGAACAGCCATAATGTGCAAGTATGAGGCGGACGGATGGGAGAGAAGGAGAAGCAGAGCAACTTGAACGTTATGGAGAAGCAAGGGTGGAGAGTACTCACCTGTTGTGAGTGGCCAGCCCTGCCACTTGGGACCATGGTGTTGCGGTGAGTTTAGCTAAACAGCTTTGTGCTCCTAACCGGTCGCACATGCGCACCCACCCAAGAGCTATCTGGATTCAAGAATGAAAGACATCACCCCCACCACCCCTCGGCGACACACACACACACACACACACACACCAGTTAATACATCTTAACTAGCTTAATGGCTGGGCATTTCTAATCCTTACTGTAGTAGCAAACACTCCCTTCGTGTAGTCTTGAGTTCACGTCTTTAAAAATCTTTATTTCATCTCTGCTACTCCAAACACCATCAGGGAAGTGGCCTGTGGCCCGTGTGGCCACTTTCCATGATCCTCACATGTCAGCGGGCATTAGGACAGAGGGATATACTGTGGGGTACACTGAGGCATAGGCAGCTTCCATGCTTTTTTTTTCTATGCTTTTGTGTGAGTGTGTGTGTGTGTGTGTGTGTGTGTGTGTGTGTATGTGTGTGTGTGTTAATTTTGGGCCGATCATGGACTGTGTAATAGTGAAGGGTAGATATTAGGGGACAGGGAGATGAGTAGGCCTAGGGTGCATGTTGTAAAACAAAGATTCAGTAAAAAGTAAAAATAAATAAATAAAAGAACTCAAAGGGATTGGCTGATTTAATGAACCCGCTCTAATTATGATAAAACTTCATTTGCTTCATTTTTAAACTTGGAGTATTGATTTTTGCTGGTGATTTCTTCCTAAATGCTAATGTAATTTTACATTAATTCAAAGAAGGACGCAAATCATTCAAAAGATATATAGCTTAGATATAGAATTATAAATGCTATAGACATTTATCTAAATTCTATGACCCAAGAGTTCTATGACTCAAGAGTCTGCTAATGTGTGCGCTCTCTCTTTCTCTCTCGCTCTCCTGCTCCCTCTCTCCTTCTCTCTCTCTCTCTCTCTCTCTCTCTCTCTCTCTCGCTCTCTCTCTCTCTCTCTCTCTCTCACTCTTCTCTCTCTGTCTCTGTCTCTCTCCTCTCTCCTCTCTCTCTCTCTCTCTCTCTCTCTCTCTCATTCACATCTCTCCTCCTCTCTGGTTTCTGTCTTCCTACAGCAGAAGACCTTAGCTTTGGAAGGGAGCTATAAGAATATGACTGCTGGAATAAACAATATATACAATGTAATACAGCATTCAAGAATATGCAGCAAATTGCACGGGGGTGGGGGTGGCTAAGGAACCTCCAGTGCCATATAGTTAAACAGCATCACCGTCACGTATCTACAAAGAAATTGCCATGGGTTCAATCCCTAGCAGAGAGAAGGGGGACACACAGGGAGAAAATATTGTGTTCTCACTTCCCCCCATAGTCATGAGAATCGTCCCCCTATCTGCTTATGCTGGCCGCTAGTCAACACTGTCCGTCCTTACTGTTCATTCCCTATTATAACGGAAGTCTGCTTGAATAGTCACGGTTCTGTGCTCAGCTTTGTAATTAGACCAGGCGATGAAAATAACTTCTACTTGAGTCCAATTTTCTTGGCACAAAAATAACTCTGTGAGCTCTCTGATGTAATAAATTATACAGAACCCAAGGTAGGACTAGGTCTAAAAATGGAGTCTGGCTTGAGGCTGATGCCTCTAAGAGACGTGGGAACCAATCTTCTACATCATGGGGACTGAGTTGTTGGTTCTGTGAATCTGGAGAGTTTTGGCTGATGACCAGTGGGGCATTGTGATGGTTTGTATATGCTTGGCCCAGGGAGTGGCACCATTAGGAGGTGTGGCTTGTTGGAGTGGGCGTGGCCTTGTTGGAGGAAGTGTGTCACTGTGGGTATGGTCTGTAAGACCCTCTTCCTAGCTGCCTGGAAGCCAGTCTTCTCCTAGCAGCCCTCAGATGAAGATGTCGAACTTTCAGCTCCTCCTGCACCATGTGTACCTAGATGCTGCTGCCATGCTCCCACTTTGATGATAATGGACTGAACCTTCGAACTTACAAGCCAGCCCCAATTAAATGTTGTCTGTTTGCAGCACAAAAACTGTAAGTCAGACCTCAAATCTTCTTACACACAGACTCAAGCCAGGCACTTACTCTGGACCTGAAATAGTAAGGGATGGGGATCGAATCTCAAAGCTTTCTTCAGGTCTGCTGTTTCCATCTCTTTGTACCTTAAAGTATCACATGCACACATGCAGCACAGAGTAACAGGGACCTCAGGATTTGAATCCTGTGCTTTTAGAAGCCTCATCTTTATTAATCATTATCAATAGTTTGAGTGTTTTATACAACATATTTTATGTCCTCTCTCACATCTCCCCAGATCTACCCCTCTTCCATACCCACCCACACTTTTATCTTTTTTTTAAAAAAAAATTCTTTAATATCAAATTGTGCTGCCCAAATATTCTTGGATGCCCGGTCATCATATCAGAAGCTGTATTAGAGGAAACTGCGTCTCCCTCCCCCAGTGCCTAACAGTTGCCAGTAGCTCCATGGCCAAGTATTCCCTACTTCACTCTGGGATTTCATACGGTTTAGGTTTGCACAAGTTATCAGCATGCTGTTCGAACCCTGGCATCCAGTGGGTTAGTCTTTGTTTCACTGCAATCTGCAAACAAACAAAATAAATGAGTAATAACTTTTCTTAAATGTGCAGGGGAAGCTCACATTGTTTAAAAGTGTGTCCACAGAGACGATTCTTTTTTTTTTCTTCCAACTTACTGTCATATGGTACTAAAATTAGTATCTGAACTTACACTATGAAACACGGTAACTTGACGTGACTCACAGATTAAATTCAGGATGACAGGCTGAAATTCCTAGTAGGTCAATTAAGTCTTCTAAACCAACTGAGCTGGCTGGGATCCTGGTGAGTGAGACAAGCTTCCAGAGAGTCCAACTAGAATATCTGTTGTCATTCACATACACACAACCTGGTACAAAACTGTAAAACAAGAAGAAGCACTGAAGCTCCCAAGGGCTGGGATACCATCCCTAAAAGTCCCTGGGAAGAGGGGACTGACCCAGACAGGCAGGATGCTTTTATTCGCTAAACCCCCCTCTGGGTAGCAGAGACACCAGGGCTCCTGGGCTGGCCCTCATTAGGAAAGTATAAAGAACTAGGCCAGCCCCTTGCTGAAACACAAAGGCCCTTTGCCTCTTTTGTTGTCTCAGAAGCCTCAATGGGCTCCAGAGTTTCAAAGGTTCATTTCCAACCAGTCTAGGATGGATCAATGCCCAGGGTGCTGAGTAGGAAACTGTTTCTGCCCACTCAGTAACCCCAAACTGGCCAGTTCCCCTTCTGAAGGTTAGAACACAGTGTTTTATGACTTAAGCCATCACAGGAGAAGCAGAGGGGTGGTGAAATTCCACTTTACCCTTCACTTTCAAATCACTATTTATTACTTGGCAACCTTTGAAAGAACATAAACAACTGTTCTTAAAGACTTACCGGACCCTGCTCTTAAACATCACACATTCAGGGCAGACAGCATCCTTTGAAAGCTAAAAAAAGAGCCAGGCCATCTTAGCTGGTAGTTAAAGGAGGCTGTGATGGACAGATACATAAAAGCCAAGTTAAGTGAAAGGAAAAGAAAAAGGAGTCATTAGGAGGAGACAAGGCAATTCAGAAGCAAATTCAAGGAAGGACTGGCGAGAGTGAGGACCAGTTTTATTCTCCTTAGCTCAAGCCAAGAGACAAGGTGACCAGCATACTGAGAAACCTTGCTACCCTCCATTACAGAGAGAGATAAACCTCATTTCCCACTCTGACACCAAGCAGATAGCAATCTCTTTAAAGGGACGAGTCCCAAGAGGCGACTTGGTGTCAGATGGAACTCATTCAGACCTCTTGTCTTGCTCCCGTAACCAGCCCTCGTTCACCTTAACCAGTCTTTCACATTTTATTAAGTGCGGTAACTCCACAAATATCTGCCTTCTCTTTCATCTATGACCAAGCCACCGACAAGACGCTGGTGCTGGAAAAAATGGCTGGAATGCACTCGGGGAGATAACCGATCACTCAAGGCATGAAACTGGAGTGTCCCATCCAGCTGGAAAGGGCTCGGCCCTCAGACCCAGACAAAACTGGATTTGAACCCTTGTGCCAGTCAGCTGTCTGGCAGCATCACGACATAACTCATTAACTCAACTCTTACAAATTCGTGCTGTGAAATAATTCTGATGTCCTCTGAGTATATCTGTCTCTGTGTTCTTTAGCTCCGTGTGTTGCTGTGATAAAAACATACGGAAAAAGCAACTAGGAAAGGAGAAACTATTTTAGGGAGGCTTGTGACCGGAGAAGTTTTAGTCTATGATTGGCTAACACAGGCTAGCTTTTGGGCCTGTGTGATGGCAGAGAATTTATCACCCATGAAAGAGCAAAGCTGGTGAACTCTTGGAAGCCTAAAAGGAGGAAAAGAGGAAGGGAGAACAAGAGGGAAGGAGGGAGGGAGGGAAAGAGAGAGAAGGAGAGAGAGAACATAGAAGGGAGGCCGAGACTCAAGTAACAGTAAGAGACACAGAGAAGCAGAGACACAATGATGGAAAAACAGAGTCAGACAGAGAGACAGACATCTAGACAGGGCAGGGAAATACACCCGACACCATTACAAGCAATTGGAGATTATTCTGCTCCCAATTCCAGAGTTGCTGAGGGCAAGGGCCTTCATGCCCATGGTCTGCCATGTTCAGATCGCACTGATATATAAGACATAGCAGCCGCACTCAATGTGCAGAGAGCCCGGCACTATTTGACTAAATCAACTCTGAGAAACTGCATCTTTATCAGACCGTAGGAAACACCATCTACAAATAAGCAAGTCAGCGGCCGTGGTTTTCCTGTATTAGCAATCCTCCCGTCTCTGTTTCAGAGCCTCGGTGCTGTGGGCTGTCATGTCTACACCCAGGCCCATCACCGTATTTGCTCCTAGCATTTGCAAAGCAGCCAAAGAAAGGAGATTGCAGTAAGATATTCTGGCTTGATTTTGGAGTTGGCAAACATCTGGATAAAAATTAAAGGAGACATGTCAGCTCAAGAGACAGCTGCTGCTTCTCTAACATGTGGACTTCACATCTGGATTTGGGGCAGTGGGGATTCTTTATTTCTCTATGTCTGTCTTGTCTGTGTGTCTGTCTGTCTTTCATTTGGAAGGTTTGCTAGTGCATTCTCCTGGGCAGGCTCTCTCTCTCTCTCTCTCTCTCTCTCTCTCTCTCTCTTGCTCTCGCTCTCTTGAAAATCTGCCTTTGGGGACCTGACCAGGCCAGTTTTGCTGATATTCTCAATGAACCATCCGGTTCTGTCACAGGGTTAACATCCAGCACATTGCAACCCATCCAGTGGCCCTGTCCTCTGCACCTCTTACTTATGAACGGCCTCTGTGTTTGACCTCATAATACAGAAGAGGTGTTGTAGAAGAATGCCATGGGCGAATGCCCCCCAAGAAAATGATGCTCTATACCCAGATTCTCAGAAACAGAACAGGAACTCAGTTTTCTGTTACACCCCCCTCTTAAAAAGGAGTCGGTAGCTTTAGCTCTCATAAGAGAGCGCCAGCCCACCTCTTGATATTTGCAATCTTCATGGTGATCACTAGTGGGAACATTGTGTTAGGTTATAAGATTCCCCCAAGTTTTAATTAAGGATTCTGTCTACAATCCAGTTGTTTAAAAAAAAAAAAAGGCAATTATGCAGGAAGAGTACGTCGATTTCTCTAGGACAATGGTTCTCAAACTTGGGAACGCTATGATCCTTTTAACACAGGTCCTCCTGTTGTGATGATCCCCCACCAACCATAAAGCCATTTTCACTGCTACTTCATAACTGTGATTTTGCTATTGTTATGAATGTAAATTCCTGATACAAGACCCTTATGAAATTGCTGGGGTCGTGACCCACAGGTTGAGAACCCATGCCATAGAGGGATAAATTAGGGCATGTTGTTATTTTGTTCTTTTATGGAGAAACCCATTTTATCCCCACTCTCTGTTTATATTGTTGTATGCTCGAAGTGATGGGTACCCAGGCATTCAGGAGACAAAGTAAGCTGTCACACTGATGCATAGGGAAATTCTGTGAGGAGTGATAGGTGTCCCAGCACCCAGAGGAAAGGATAAGCTGACCTCCAAGTTTCCACATGATCTGTCCACTGGGGTCACACAGAGAGGCGATGTAGAGTTTGTAGGAGGCTCTTAAGTGTGGTTACTTCCAAAGTCAACTCAAGGGCAGGAGTGGATACTGTTTAGTTTTCTCCACTCAGAAACAGAAGATGCAAGAGCAGCTAACTGCACATCTCATGGACAGTGGCAACTAATGAACAGCCATAGGAACATGCTTTCTTAATGAGAGACAAGTCCAACCTTCAACTACAGCTCAAGGGAGGCTCAGGTGCTGATTGGCAATGCTTGATGAACACCTGTTCAAGAGGAGCAGGATAGCCAACAGAAGATGGCTGATGGAGAACTGGGCACACCGATGCTCTCTTACATCCCATTCACAGTTTTTGGAAGGCAAGCCCTCGAGGTTTATTATTGGCTCACTCATTCTCACATCATGATAGGGCGCTCCTGTCCTGACTGCTTCATGGGCAAAGAGCAACTGTGACTATACCAGGAAAATGTACCTGTATGCAGCACCTTTTCCTACTACGTGTCTGCATTCAACCATGATTTAATAGTGCATTTCAATTGCCTGTTTATATGATAAATGTTCACACGGAAGCTTTCTGAGCAGACTGCCGTTGAAGATTCTGCCCGTACTTTGGTTTTAGTACTTTCAGTCTGATCATAAACAAACACCAGAAGGAAACTTACTCTTTTTGAAAGATGAGGGTTTTTCCTGTTATTAGGATAAGAGTTCTATCTAATTTTATTTACTTCCTTCTCCTTTCTTTGGGTTGCTATCAGGAACTTGGGCTTTGATGCACACTTAATCACTGTCACCAGCTCACCTTGCTGTGTCTCCACATTTTCTTATCTTGCTCCTACTAACATCCCAAACAAAGGAGAGCTCCTCTTTAGAGAGATTCACCTCATCGATCGTGCTCTCTTGGAAGTGCTAGTGTGTTTCAGAAGAAGGTCATCTAAACGCAAGTAGAGAAGCATGACCCTCTAGGTGAAGTCACTGGAGACTCTTCTTTATCTGATGGTCAAACTCATTTTCCTGTTGACTCTAATCTCCATATCAGAATAAATTGACTCTTAATTCAAGATACTTAAAAAAATTACTTTTGGAAGGAGAAAAGTCATAAACTATAAAAGGTCCTGAATTATAAATATTTGGCCTCAGGACTTCAGCAACCATGCCATCTCCCTAGGACATGCATTAGAGCTGTCACCAAACCAAAGTGGCAATGGGGGAGTGACAACCTGCGGGAAGATGCTATAGCTCTTCAAAAACAAATCATTTATACTTCAGATAGATAACATTTAGGACCAGTGACCTGGACAGGCACAGGGAGAGAGCCAAGAAATTGGAATTATTTTTAACTTTCTCCTTTGTAGAGAAATAAGAAGCTGGGATGAGTTTCCTTCAAACTAAGCAAAGACAGACATCTTCTGAGACACATAGTAGAACATAGGTGACAGTTAAATTGTACCCCAACTCTCCCAGTCCTTCTAGGGATGCTTCTGAGCACTGTCAACTCCCGCAACCAGACTGAATGGCCCCAGTATCTCCACATCTAGAAAAGCTATTTCCCTGGTTGATCTCAGATCCTTTGGTGCTGAGCCAGAGTGGTTTAAGACTGTAGTATCGTGGGAAGAAGAAAACTGTTGCTCAAGAGGGAGCTGTGCAGGTGAGGAGCTAGAGAAGAAAATTGTTTTAACTAAAATTGTCTGAGAAAAACAGAGAGGGCTGGTGTTTTCTATGAGCCCATGGGTGAGCCCCCCACTCCCCACTCACTGACTATCAAGGGAGAGACCACCGGGAGCACTCAGGGCTCAAGTACTGTCTGGGATCGGGTCTGTTCTGGCCCAGAGACAGAGCTGGGTCATCACCATGAGGACTCAGGGCCTGCCTGCAGACTGCTAAACACACAGAAACGCCTCAGAAGCGCTCTCCCACCTGAGCCCACAGATACAGAGCTGGATCACCACCATCAGATCTCACTGCCTGCTGGAAAAGAGCCAAACACTCAGGAGCAATCTCCCTCCTGAGTCCATGGGCCCTCAAACCCACAGGAGAGACAAACTCCAGTCAGAGACAAGATCACCTGACATCACAGATAACAAGATGGTAAGAGGCAAGTGAAAGAACCTTAGCAATGGAAACCAAGACAACCTGGCAACATAAGAACCCAGTTCTCCTACCACAGCAAGTAGTGGATATCCCAACACATCAAAAAAAAAAAAAAAAAAAAAAAAGATATAGACTTAAAATCATACTTCATGATGATGATGGAGGTCCTTGAGAAGAGCATGAATAACTCCCTTAAAGAATTACAGGAGAACACACTTAAACAAGTAGAAGCTCTTAAAGAGAAATCACTTAACTACAAAAAAAAAAAAAAATACAACAAAATGGGTGAAGGAATTGAAAATAGAAATAGAAGCAATAAAGAAATCACAAAAGGAGACAACCCTGGAGATAGAAAACCTAGGAAAGAAGTCAGGAGTCATAGATGCAAGCTTCGCCAACAGACTACAAAAGATAGAAGAGAGGATCTCAGGGGCAGAAGATAACATAGGAAACATTGAGACAGCAGTCAGAGAAAATGCAAAAATCAAAAAGCTCCTAACCTAAAACGACCAGGATATCCAGGACACAATGAAAAGACCAAACCTAAGGATAATAGGTGTAGAAGAGAGTGAAGACTCCCAACTAAAAGGCCCAGTAAATATCTTTTAAAAAATTATAGAAGAAAACTTCCCTAACTTTAAGAACAAGATGACCATGAACATACAAGAAACCTACAGACCTCTAAATAGTTTGAACCAGAAAGGAAATTTCTCCTGACACATAATAGTCAAAACACTGAATGTTCAAAACAAAGAAAGAATCCTAAAAGCAGTAAGGGGAAAAAGGGCAAGTAACATATGAAGGCAGACTGACCAGAACTATACCATACAAAGACCCTACAAAAAAAGAGAATTTCAGACCAATTTCCTTCAGGAACATTGATGCAAAAATACTCAATAAAATTCTTGCAAACTGAATCCAAGAACACATCAAAATGATCACTTACCATGATCAAGAAGGCTTCATCCCAGGAATGCAGGGACAGTTCAATATACAGAAATCCATCAACATAGTTCACTATGAAAACACACTCAAAGAAAAATACCATATGATCATCTCACTAGATGCTGAGAAAGCATTTGACAAATTTAAAATCCCTTCCTGTTAAAAGTATTGGAAAGATCAGGAATTCAAAGCCCATTCCTAAATATAGAAAAAGCAATATACAGCAAACTGATAGCCAACATCAAACTAAGGGGTGAGAAATATGAAGCAATCCAACTAATATCAGGGACTAGACAAGCCTGTCTTCTCTCCCTCTACCTATTCAAAACAGCACTGGAAGTCCTGGCCAGAGCAATTAGATAGCAAAAGGAAGTCAAAGGGATAAAATTCAGAAAGGAAGAAGTCAAAATATTATTATTTGCAGCTGATATGATAGTATACTTATGTGACTCCAAAAATTCTACCAGAGAACTCCTACAGCTGATAAACAATTTCAGCAAAGTGGCTGGATATAAAATTAACTCAAATCAGTAGCATTCTTCTACTCAAAGGATAAACATGCTGAGAAAGAAATTAGGGAACAGACAACCTTCACAATAGTCACAAACAATATGAAATACTTTGGTGTGACCCTAACTAAGCAAGTGAAAGATCTGTATGACAAGAACTTCAAATCTCTGAAGAAGGAAATTGAAGATCTCAGAAGATGGAAAGATCTCCTGTGCTCATGGACTGGAAGGATCAACACTATAAAAATGGCCATCTTACCGAAAGCAATCTACAGAATCAGTGCAATTCCCATCAAAATCCCAACTCAATTCTACATTGAGTGAGAAAAAGCAATTTGAAAATTCATTTGGAATAACAAAAAACCTAGGATAGTGAAAACTATTCTCAACAGAAAAAGAACTACTAGGGGGAACCACCATCCCTTAGCCTCAAGCTGTATTACAGATCAATCGTGATAAAAAATGCATGGTATTGGTACAGAGATAGGCAGATAGATCAATGGAACAGAATTGAAGACACAGAAATGAACCCACACACCTATGGTCACTTGATCATTGACAAAGGAGCTAAAAGCATCCAATGAAAAAAGGACAGCCTCTTCAACAAATGGTGCTGGTTTCAACTGGCAGTCAACATGCAGAAGAATGCAAATCAATTCATTCTTATCTCCTTGTACAAAGCTCAAGTGCAAGTGGATCAAAGACCTCCACATAAAACCAGGTACACTGAGACTCCTAGAAGAGAAAATGGGAAAGAGCTTAGAACACATAGGCATAGGGGAAATTTTCCTGAAAAGAACACCAATGGCTTATGCTCTAAGATCAAGAATTGACAAATGGGACCTCATGAAATTGCAAAGTTTCTGTGAGGCTAAGGACACAAAACAGCAGCCAACAGATTGGGAAAGGGTCTTTATCAATCCTACCTCTGATAGAGTGCTAATATCCAATATATACAAAGAACACAAGAAGTTAGACTCCAGAGAATTGAATAATCCTATTAAAAATGGGGTACAGAGCATTCTCAACTGAGGATTACTGAGCGGCCAACAAGCACCTAAAAAAATGCTCAATATCCACAGTCATCAGGAAAATGCAAATCAAAACAACCCTGAGATTCCACCTCACACCAGTCAGAATGGCTAAGATCAAAAACTAAGATTACAGCAGATGCTGTTGAGGATGTGGAGAAAGAGGAATACTCCATTTTTGAGGGGATTACAAGCTGTGGTATAACCACTCTGGAAATCAGTCTGGTGGTTCCTCAGAAAATTAGACATAGTACTACCTAAAGACCCAACTATTCCACTCCTGGGCATATGCCCAAAAGTTGCTCCAACATGTAACAAGGACACATGTTTCACCAGGTTCATAGCAGTCTTATTTAAAATAGCCAGAAGCTGGAAAGAATCCAGATGTCCTTCAACAGAGGAATGGATACAGAAATTGTGGTATATTTATACAATGGAGTTCTACTCAGCTATTAGAAAGTATGACTTTATGAAATTCTTAGGCAAATGGATGGGCCTAGAAGCTATCATCCTGAGTGAGTTAACCCAGTCACAAAAGAACACACATGGTATACACTCACTGATAAGTGGATACTAGCCCCAAAACTCAGAATACCCAAGAAACAATTCACAGACCTTATGAAGCTCAAAAAGAAGAAAGGCCAGAATGTGGATACCTCAGTCCTTCTGAGAAGGCAGAACAAAACACTCACAGGAGGAAATACAGGGACAAATAGAGGAGCAGGGATTATAGAAAAGATTACTCAGAGACTGCCTCACCTTGGGATCCATCCCATATGCAACCACCAAACCCAAACTATTGCTGATGCCAAGAAGTGCTTCCTGGCCGGAGATAGATATAGATATATCCCAAGAGTCATACTGATACAGTTGAGGATGCTTGCAGCTAACCATTGGACTGAACACCAGTGAAGGAGCTAGAGAAAGGACTGAAGGGGCTGAAAGGGTCTGCAACCCTATGGGAAGAACAACATAAACAACCAACCAAACCCTCCAGAGCTCCCAGGGACTAAAACACCAACCAATGAGCACACATGGACAGACCCATGGCTCCAGTTTTATATGTAGCAGAGGATGGCAGTGTCTGGCATCAATGGCAAAAGAGACTTTTGGTCCAGGGAAGGCGCATTTTCCCAGAGTAGGGGAATGGTAAGGTACTGAGGTGGAGAGGGTTGTTGGTTGAGAGAGCACCTTCATGGAAGCAAGTGGAGGGGGAGGGAGTATGGAAGGAAGATAAAATAATTAAAAAAAATTCAAAACCAGGATTCAGAAATGTGGCTCAGCAGTTAAGAGCACTTGCTGTTTTTTAAATTACTAAATTCAGTTCCCAGTGTTCATGTAAAGGCTCACAACTACCTGTAATTCCAGCTCCAGAAAATCCAATTCTCTTTTGGTTTCTGTATGCTCATGCACACACACAGACACAGACAAAAACAAACATATAAATACTTTAAAAAGAAAATAAGTCAAATAACAGTAAGTTCCTCTTTCCTATTTTGTTTTGTTTTGATTTGCTTTTGTTTGTTTGTTCTGACTCTTTTCTTTCAAGACAGGTTTTATTTTTAACCCAGGCTGACCTAGAACTTCTGATAATACCTCTATGTAGACACAGATCACAGACCTAAGCCATTGTGCCTGGCCTTCAAGTGTCACCATATAATATCAGCTTTTATTCAAATTTCTAGTAACCCAAAGTAACGTGGGTTCTTTTGTGCAACAGCATTCCCATTAGTTATCAAAACCAACACACCTGAAGCATTCACTTTTTCATTTTCCTGCCTTAAAACTTCCATGACTGCGATTGTTCATTGGATTCACAACATTCTGCTTACTGTGTTATGGAAAGCTCCCTGTGCACACCGCGATGTGAAGGAGAGCTAAGTTCTGCTTTAGAAGAGTGCTTTTGAAGCTTTAACGCACACATGCATGACCTGGCACCCTTGATAAAGTGTGATTCTTACTCAGCCGGGCTAGGGTCATGCAAGGTCAGGGCAAGCTTTCCAGCAATGAGGAAGTAGGCATGAGCTTTAAGCATTAAATTCTAGAGGGTGGAAACAGGTCTGAGAAGGGCTTCAGGAGGAAACAGAGCATGTGACTTGTTACCCTAGGGAGATCTTCTTACCTGTTGCTGTTCAAATGTAACATTCAGTAGCAGTTTCTGTTCAAATGTAACATTCAGTTGGCAAACCAGGGGTAGGGGAGGCAGCTGGAGGATTTCTTTAGTTCTTAATGTTTTCTTTTTCCTCCGCATGGCTGCTTTGCACCAAGTGTCCTGAGTTCCTGGAACCAAGAGTCTAACCCTGTTCTCTACAGTCCTAGGATGGTGTATGAAAGGGGCAGTATGGACTGTTTTGAAATTGTCCTGATAGTAAGAGGTTATGAGTTACAAAGTCCAGTACAAAATTCCTATGCTCATGCAGATGTTATTCAGTTTGATTCCTGCTGCCTCAGATCAAAAGTCTGCTCCATTGAATGGATGTCACACAACACAGTGCTAAGACCTCTCTCAGGTCGTTAGTTTTAGCCAGACATTTGTAGAAACATACACCATGGCTGTGTTTGTTATTTATTATCCAATGCTGACTGTTTAGCTTCTCTTTGAACAGTACAAAACTCAGACTGCAGAAGACTCTAGCCCTGCACTGGAGATGATGTTAAGCATTAAGGATCCATTCGAAGCATCCTGATTTAGTGTTTAGAGAACAGACCGTTCTGAAATGTTGGAGTCCCTAGCACTATTGGTCCACCTCGGTTTCACTCAGCTCCTTAGCTTGGTTGTTTTCTGTGGGATGTCATTATGCAGCAAGGCAGGTCCAGGATAAGGTGAAGCCTATCGTGGATGAGAAGGAAGGGTTGGTGGGGAAAAGTCTAGAAAGGAGGGAGGAAGAGGAGAAGCAGGAGAATCACGAAGAGATGGAGAAGGTAGAAGGGGAAGGAGCCGAGAGCCAACAAGGCAGCAGATGTAAATATTCTTCTCTGCGCTTAAATACAGGTTGTTATGAGTATTTCGGTGTGTTCTTTGATGTGGCCACTTAATTGATTTCAAAAGAAAATGTAGTGGCGGGATGCACAAAGCCCGCCACCGAATGATGACAACCCACTTAGGGGACAGTGTGTGAAAGTGGCTCGCTGGGAGACAGCTAGGAGAGGGTGGTTCACAGACCACGTGGTAGAGAAGCAATCGGGGCGAGCGGATACACATGCAGTTAGAACACATGGGAACTGGTAGCCACCCATTCATTTTAATATTTACCGCAACAGTTTTCATTTGAATCAAGTCATGGCTTGAAGACATGACGGCACACAGCCAGCTCTAGAACCTGTGTCCCTTCAGCTTATATCCAGCTGACCCTCTGTTCTGAAACACAGTCTCCAGTTTGTCTTCCTTGCTGGCTACTGTGAAGGTAAAATATTAACATGTGTTAAATTGTTACTTGCTTACTTTTTCTCTTAGTGTAAGTCAAAAGTTGGTAAGATGCAACAGTTTTCTCACCAAATGCTTTGGTTGTAATATTTAACTTCCAGTTTTCTTCTGGGGCCAGGTTCATGAGGACCATGTGACATCCTGTGACATTAAATAATGGGGAATGCTTTGGGTATCGGCCTCTATGGTCCTGGTGGTAAATGAAACTGCGTGTAGGATATTTATAAAGCCTAGATCTTCCACAACTTACTGTATCCTTGATGTGTGGGCATTCAGGGTGTGCCTGGGAGGTTTCCAAGCCCCAGTCCAGTGTTATTAATACCTTGCTCACTGAGTGAAACTTTTGCCAGCACAGACTTGGGATTACAATCTCAGACAAGGAAAACTGACTGAAAACAGGAAGGACCCATGTCTTCGAAACTTAAAGCTTTTGAAATGTGTTCTGGAGAACATCCCCATAACTGTCTCCTGTAAGGCTTGCTTACAAATCCATTTCCCACCTCCTATAATGTAATGAGGCAAGACTTCCAATGGAGGGGTGAGGACACCAACCCAGCTGCAAAACCTTTGACCCAAAATCTGTCCTGCCACAAGATGTACAGAGATAAAGATGGAACAGAGACTTAGGGAATTGTAAACCAATGACTGGCCCAACTTGAGGCCCATCCCATGAGAGAGAGCCAACTCCTGACAGTATTGAAGAACACCACAGAAAACCTACAGAATCAACTAACCAGAGAACATGTATGGGACTAACCTATGTTGCAGTAAATATTAAATGGGTGGCTTAACCTTTTCTTGGCCCCTGTGGTCTCACTCTGCACCAGCCACTCCAGTACGGAGCTGGGCACACGGACTCTGTACACGGTCCGTAAACTGCCCTCTCCACGAGGTTCCCTTCCCAGGAGGTTTGCTCTGCCCACCCTGTTGCTTCTGTCCCGGGTGGATATGACTGCCCCGGCATGTTCCGTTCCTTCACTGCTCTGCACAAACATGACTCTAAAGCCCAGCATCTTAACAAGCAGGTTTATATATTAAATTCTCAATCCACAAACCCTCTACACAATAAGATTTCATCTGATGGACAAAGATACAAACTGCCCTTCTATATGAGATAAAAAGACCTATAGAAGCCCTTAAAAATATATCTACTTATTGCCAATTAAGTCCACCTGGACCTAGATCCTCCTTCTCCAGCTCCATCTTGATTCCCTCCCCCCCATTCTCCTTTTTCTCCTCCTCTTTTGGTTTCCTAGCCTTTTTTCCGCCTACCTCTTCACTGTCCAATCATGTATCACCTTAACATCCCACAAATCTATGCCCCCCTACACATATGTAACTGGTGTGCAGTTTGTTCTTCATGTGGGACCTCTAACAACTGGAACAAGGGCTGTCTCTGATTCTATTGCCTGCCTTTGAGTCCCTGTTTCCTAATTGGGCTGCCTTGTCTGGCCTCAATAGGAGAAGATACACCTAGTCCTACTGCAACTTGATTTGCCAAAGTGGGCTGATATCCATGGGAGGCCTCCTCTGAGAAGAAAGAGAGGGGGAGGGAGAGGGAGGGGAGGAAAGAGGAAGAGACCAGGAGGAGAGGAGGGAGGGGAAGCTTTGATTAGGATGCAAAGTAAATTAATTATTGGAAAAAAAAATCCCAAACCATGTGCTTAGACTTACTAAGTGCCCCTGAAATCAGAATCTCTGCTATTACCAAAAGCCAGAGGAGTTTCCTTACACAGGGACATTTCAGGACTCCTATCAAGACAAATGAGAAGCCAACTTGATAAGGTGAATAATCTGCCTAGTTCCATGATAAAATTCAATCCTGATCTGTAGAGGCCATGATTCTAAGAACTCAACCGGCAGCCATGATGTCTGAGGGAGGAGACTGGAAAATTGTCAAGGTCTCAACCCACAGTTGTATCATCTTATTTCTGCTGCTGGCTACATGTTTTAACATTGAACCACCCTTCCGATTTCATAATTTAAATGTCCGGCTTTTGTAGCTAGAAAGGTACAGACAATTGACCTGATCCGGGCACACACAAGAGGACTGTTATGCTGTCCTCTTGGCATTGGTCACTGAATGGCCAATGGCTGACGGTGGATAAGAAGAAACTAGAACAGAGTCAGGTCTAACAGTGTCAAGAGGGTCGGCCCCACGTCTCACTAGAGTGAGCACTCACACTTGCTTCTTTTCCAGTCCCTCAGAAGTGAATGCTGACAACTTCCTGTCTGGGTTGGCAGTCCCCCTTTGCCCATCCTGTGGATAACTGATACACAGACAGGTCGGGTGGCTTCAACCCATTTGCTAGGCTCTGGCACTTTCCCCTGGACTTGGCACAGGTTAATCTTTGTGAGGAGAGGGGTTTAAATTCGCACTTGAGTAACAAATATCTATTCTGTTTGCAGGGTGAATTTTCCATCGTGTTACTAGATAATGACTGTTCAATGTTTTTCTTTGGCTGGCGATGCTTTGCTTTTTAGCTTATGAGTTATTTACTTTACTTCCAGAGAACGACAGTCCTTTGTTAAATTTCTGGCAACAGCCACAACTTAACAAATATTTCTTACACTCACATGGTTGGTCATAGAAATATTATACCGCTGCTGATGGAGGAAACTCGGAAGCAAGTGCACTGGGTTAGGCTTGATCTCGCAGAACTTAGTCCTTTTAAAGCCCAAGCTGTGTCATGGGGAGACCTTCTTACGAAGGCAGCTGTCTTGGTCAGGTAGCTCCTTCTCAATCAAAACATTCAAGCTCCAGACCCACTTTAAAACTGCCAAGAGGACACACAAACATGTCAAATAGCCTCTATTTAGTCAGGAGACGCTGACATCTCTGTTTGTTGTGATGACTTTATTTGTTAGCCTCTTCAACACCTCCTGCATGTTTGTATTGCACTCTCTGTGTTAACAGATCGGGATCTCCTTTGGTCATAAATATCCCCCGCAAAGTACTAATATAGCAACCATTTATTTCCCGCTTGCATAAAGTCTGTGCTATCTAGCCAGATGTGTAGTCTCTGAGGTTGTCCCATGTGGAAAGCGTTCTCAAGAGGATGTGAAGGATATATTTGGCTAATACGGACTTTTAGCCGTAGCTCGCTAACCAGAATCCAGCACCCAACCTTAATGCAGATTGTCTGGAAAGCAGGAGGAAGCGGTTGGAGACCCAGAGAAGTCTCTAAACGCTGGCAACGAGAGAGGGCGCAAAGCTTGAGAGTAACTCTTGGCCTCACGGAGATTTGAACCTATTAGGGGGATGGGAAGAAAGGCAACTGGGAAGCACCAAACACTGCTCAAAGTCATTTCCCCGAGGTGAGATTTTCTGATTCACGCAGCAATAATTAGACAGCGACTGTCTCCAAAGGTCTGACCCATGTACTGTGTGTCAGACACATCTAACTCTCAGTATTACTTCCCAAGGAGGAAGAGCAAAGACAGAAGAAGGCACCTTGCTGCTTCAGCACAGCAGTGAGCACCACAGTAGACATATTAGCTTCCTAGATCTGCTGTGGCAAAGTTTCCAGCCAGGGCAGTGGTTTCAAGCAGCAAAGTTATGCTGCCACCATTTGTGGAGGTCAGACGTCTCAAAGTGTCAACAGGACCACATTCCCTCTAGGCAGACTCTTTCCTTGCCTCGGCATTAGTTCTAGGGCAGCCATCCATCCTTGCCTGGAAGCTATCAACTCCCTCATCTGCTCAGCTTCAATCCTGTGTGTCTCCCAGGGCCTCCTTCACTTATGAAGATAAGTCATACTGGGTTGGAGCGTGCTATTGCGACCCCATCTTAGCCTGATTATACTTGCAATGAACCTCTTTCCAAAGAGGTCACACTGGCAGGTACCATAGATTACGACCTTGAAGTCTGTTAGCAACTTATAATTGTACCCATAAAAGAAGTGATTTCAGAACGTTTGGGAAATTCACAGGAACACTATTCAGGCTAGAGAAATCTGGAGAGATCATGCCTAAGCTAAGTCCTCCTATAACTTCAGTGAACATGTGAAGTGAAAATCCAGAGACAGGCATCCCCAAATGGCCACCAGCAGGTACAAGGGCCAATGCGCATGCGTATGGTTCAGTATAATGGAAGACGGCATTCTAGAGAGCTGTAATGGCTAGACAGTTTGTCAGCTTGGATGGCCAGGATAATAGATGAAACGTTATCTCTGAGTATGTCTAAGAAGGTGTTTTCAAAAGAGACCGGATTGCAACAGAACACAGTGAGAAGAAACCTCGCCCTGAGCATGAACTTAGTAGGGGAGGCACTGTCCAATTGCTTACAATTCCAAGCAGAACAGGTTTTCCTTGTCCTCCATCTGAGATGCCTATCTGCTCCTGCACCCAGACCCTGGGGCTCCTAGTTGTTGGCTTTTGGATCTTACGCGGCTCAGGTGACGTTCCTCAATTCCTGCCAGTTCTCAGGACTTTACCCAAGTCCTAAGGCCCTTGGTATTCTGGCCAGCTGGAGCTGAAGAGTCAGCTCTGATTAACAAGAGACAAGAACCACTAAAGGAAAGCCTTTGTTTTGCTGAGACAATGGATGCTGGTCAGCTGGGGTTGAAGAATCTGCCCTGATTAAGAAGAGACCAGCATCACTGAGGTATATTTTCTGGGAAGTAGTTCCTGAGAGTCAGCACCTGCAAGCTGTGTTCCAAAGGTGGCCAAAGTTGTACTTGTGCTGGCAGCTGAACTTGGTGATGTAAGTATCGCCCAAGAGGTGTTAGTTTTGAAGGTGTGAAGAGGTCATGGAGACCAGCTGAGGCTTGGCACTTTCTGGTAAGGCTGGGATTACCAAAGAGAGCCCAGGATAGGCTATTGGTGAAAGTGCCCCCTAGCTGCAGCAAGAGAGTCTAGTATTTTAGAAATGCTGGTACCGTGGGCTGGCCAGCAAGAACAGCAATGGTGGTGGAGTGGAGTCAGCCTGAGCCTAGAATATAATCGAACAGGAAGGAGCCAAGAAGTGATCCAAGCCCCTTGGAGGAGCCCATAAGATCGTGAGTGACTTTTACTGTTGGAGTTAGGTTTTTCATTGTTCAGATTGTTACTGGTCCCTGGTTCTTGCCTCTTGAAATAAGAAAGTATTTGACTTATTTTTGGATTCTGGAAGCCCATAGTTGAGAGACTGAATTTTAAAAGAGAATTTAGGTTTTAAAAAGAAATTTAAAGCATTTTGAATCTGTAATGTCCCTGCGACTTTTAAAGTTTATGAAATGTTTTATGTTGTGATGTTGATGTTAATGTGTGATCTTGGGGATGAACAAAAAAAGGAAAGGTTCTGGCTTTAAAATCATGTGTTTGTGTGTCAATTTGACAAGGGGTTAATAGTCCTGGCTAGTTGTGTGTCAACTTGACACAAGCTAGAGTCATCTGTAAAGAGGGAACCTCAGACATGCCTCCATAGGGCCCAACTGTAGGACAATTTCTTTATTAATGATTGATAGGGGAAAGGCCCAGCCCATTGTGAATGGTGCTATCCCTAGGCTAGTGGTCCTTGATTCTTAAGAAAGCAGGCTAAACAAGCCAGTAAACAGCATCCCTCTATGACTCTGCCTCAGCTCCTGCACCCAGGTTCCTGCCCTGTTTGACTTCCTGTCCTGACTTCCATCAATTAAGAACAAAATACGCCTCCCCCCACCCAGCCAACTTGCTTTTGGTCATGGCAATTCATCATAGCAATAGTAACCCTAACTAGGTGTGACAGTGGACATTGGTCTTTGCCAGGCCTTGGTTTCCATAGTTAAACAGAATGCCACAGGAGGCTTTCTTTAATGAGACCTTCAGCTCTGTTTTTCTAAAATTGTCTTTTCTGACTGTGCTATTACCAGTCATCCCCAGGTGCTCAAGTCCAGGAATACAGACTCACCAAAAAGACCCAATTTGTGACTCTGCTCGAGAGGCTCCAAATTGACTTGGTGATCTTTTAATTCAATTAGCCAAAGGTTTATTCGGAGGCTTTTCAGAGAATCCATGAGTGAAAGTGCCAATAAGCTTAGGTGCCAATTCTTTATGCCTTTTAAAATTAATCCTTTGGACCCTATTGAAGAGGCCTGGTTCAATTATTTCTTAAGACCAGAAACTTTAGAAGGGTCTTGATTTAAAAAAAAATTATTTTTTTTTTGGTACAGAGTTTTTCTATACAGCCCAGACTAACTAGCCACAAGCTCATAATCCTCTTGGTTCAGCAGTTGCATGCTGGGATTACAGGTGTGTGTAACTGTGCTCCACCAGAGTCTACAACTTTAATGTACTTAGAATAATTTGAATATACAAGGGGAAATGCAAATTCCTGGACTCTTCACCTTAGGGAGTTTGCTTCTGAAGATGCACTTCACAACGTTAGAGTAAAACCTATAGGTTGATGTCAAGGCAATACACGATTGGACAGTAGAGAGTGGGGTGGAGATAATGCTTTGGTAATGCGGGAGAGAAGTATAAAGCAGGAGATTCAAGATGAAGGCGGCAGAGGAGGATGGTTCAGATCAAGGGGAACTAGATTGGTTTTATCTTGTCTAGGTGGGTGGTTGATATCTTTATTAATTGGCAGTGATTTTATTAGTTGCATGTATTGTGGATTGAGAATTTAACATATGAATCTGTTTGATAAACTATTGGTTGTTGAGTCATGATTTTACCGGGATGTGGGTGGACAACAGTGTGTGACAGCAATGGCTGAGAGGCAGCTGGAGCCTGCAGTTCCAGCTCTATTGCCCTCTCGAGGTGAGGGGCCCATGGAATGAGATGTGTGGGTACCAGACTTGGTAACTAACTGCCTAGAGGACTGTGTGGGACCAGGTGCCCAGCTCCACACTGTAGTGGCTCCCTCAGAGTGAGACCATGGGACCGGTAGCAACAGATTCAATTTAATATTTACTGCAACAAAAACCTATTAGCCATTATGTGGGGAAAAGTTATCTGGGCTAGTAAAGGTATTGTTGAAAAACTGTTAATGCCCTGAATGGTTTGTGGATTCTCGAGCATGAGTTTAAGTGCAGGGGTTTGTATGTAGTGATATTGGAATGTCTGATAGTTACAACTACTACATGCATGCTCTGAAGGGAACGGCATTCATCTGCAGGCAGGATGGTGCTGGGCGGAGCTTGGTGCCTTCTCATACTCTGCTCTGATCCCAGTCTGCATTTGTCATGGGGTTTCTCCACTGACTTAGAGGTAACTCTCCCAAGTGTCCAGTCCCAATCCAGACTAGGAATCACGGTCCTTGGCATCCTATGAGAAGATTCTCTTTTTACTTGAAGTATATAGTGAGCAGATTCCTGTTTATAGGGGCTCAACAATTCGAAAACAGTCATTTCCAGTGAGCACATTTGGACTGAACCCACCTGGTCCTCAACAGATGCATCAGCCTGTGTTTATAAGCACAAAAGCACATCATCTTGCAGTCCTGACTTCACTGTCTGCACTTCCCTATGTTCCCCTGATTCCCCAGACCAGATAGTCTTTCCCCGTGTTCAGCACACTCTTGGAAGGATGTGGGAGTGGGGTGGACAGACCGCTAAAACGCATTTCCCTGCTGCTTGTTTTCAGATGTTCAGGTTTATACTAAGAAGGTGGGAAATTAATGGCACACCCTGAATCAGTGGTTCTCAACCTGTGGGTCATGACCCTTTCACGGGGGTCACATAACAGATCTCCTTCCTATCAGATATTTACATTATGATTCATAACAGTAGCGAAATTACAGTTATGAAGTATCAATGACAACAGTTTTATGCTTGGGGGGGGTCACTGCATGAGGAGCTGTTGTGTTCTACAACATGAAGAACACGTATGTAGATTCCAGCATATTAGGAAGGTTGAGAATTACTGCCCTAAACAGTGGTGATGCTAATGACCATTGGGTGCAATGTTAGATTCTTTTCTCACCCTGCATGTAGACTTGGTTAGGGCCAGACCATAGATTTTGGCGTCTGGAGACCTTTATTAAGTTTACTTGGCAGAAATGTCCACCCCAGTTCCCATCCAAGCAGAAGAATCGAAATTTCAGTTTGCCCTTCTCTTTTTGGGCTTGCTTTAGACTGTATTCTCCACTCTGCCCAGCTGCTACCCCCATGGTCCTGCTAGGCCTTCTAAGTCACTCATTGTAACATACATATAGTTATTTGCAGGGGTAGTTTTCTACTGTAAACTCCTGGAAGGCAGGGCCCTGCCATCTTGGTTGCCTTGGTGCCCAGCAGTATATCTGGCATGGTAGGCATACACACACATGCACACGAACATACCTATACATATATATGTATATATGTGTGTGTATGTGGTGTATGTGTGTATGTGCATATGTGTGTGTGATATATGTGTGTATGTGCATATATATATATATGCATGTATGTATGTATATACATTAATTCTCCAAAACCAAGAAAGACACAGCCACAGGTAAACAACACATGAGCATAAGCCATGTTTGTTTTCTTTGGATGTTCTAAATATAAGTTAGATGGCCAGCCTTCTCCCAAGACTGTAAGCATACACTGGAGATGGAATCTTGATGTCCTTATCAGAAGGCCCTGATTGACACAGTTCATATGTAATGATTGCCTCTGCTTTAGTAACATTTGCCAGAATTTTACTACAGAATCAGTATTTTCTCTGTTGCACTATAAGTGAGTCATTCCCAGGGCACAGGATAGAAAAGACACAGAGGCTGCAGAGGGACATTTTAGAGGCAGGGGCCAGTCCCGACTTCACATTGGGTGGCTTTCCATCACCAAGTGAGGAGGCCAAGCTTTGCCTTGGTTTTTGTCTGCCTTGAGCCATCTGAGAGGCACAGCACCATGGGAACAGCAACTGCTGTGGTACAGCAGGCATTGAAGCATCTCTTACAGGGAGATAAAAAGAATATTAGATGTGGCCAGGCATTAGAGAGAAGCATGGGGCAGACAATGATGTTCAGATAGGGGTGGGGCACCTTCTCGATGGTGGGAGTAACCTGTGGCTGGTGAGGATATGGTTGTCATGGACTGCACCTCAGATTCAATTACCAGGGGACCTACAGCCATCTCTCCCTTATTCCCATAGGCAGCAGTGATCTCAGAGCATCAAGCAGAGAGTTTTGAGAATTTGGAAGCAAATGCACCTCTTAAAAAACAATTCAGGGCTGGAGGGATGGCTCAGTGGTTAAGAGTACTCACTACTCTTCCAGAGGTCCCAAGGTCAATTCCCAGCACCCACATGGTGGCTCACAACCATCTGTAATGAGATCTGATGCCCTCTTCTGGTGTGTCTGAAGACAGCTACAGTGTACTTATACATAATGAATAATCTTTAAAAAAATAATAATTCAGCTTAGTCTGTGGTCAGTGCACCCCCTCTGCCTGATATCCACCTTGGTTCATACCAGGATGAACTGCCTCCAAGTCCATCCTCCAGGAAATATGTCATAAAGATGGTTGCTTTGTTCTATCCCCCTGTCCCAGCACCAGTGTAGAATAGATAGGCACTGTCTTAATGTCAGAGATGAAGACCCTGAGCATGCCACGTAGGATTGGCCTAACCATAGGAGTTTATGTGAGTGACATCCTCCCCTCTGCCATGTTGACACACAGGTCTAGGTGTGGAGAGGTGTATGCCCACTGTTTTCTCTTTCCTCTCCTGGACAAAAAGTACAAGAAACCAGACATGACATGTCTAGTTCATCTGCTTCTACATAGCTGATGTAAGGAGAGCTGTTGACGGCAGATTCAAGGACTGGAAGTTCCAAAGGGAACCTTCAATCCCCAGGTAATGGTAAAGTCCAGTGGGAAGATTACTGTGTAACTCGTCCTCACTAACAGCAGCCTTTTCTAGAAAGCACCTTTTGCCACAACATAGCAAGAGCAGGCCCTCTTTCCTACAGGTTACAGGATCAAAGCTATTCTATGTTGGGCAGAAATTTTTTTTTGAAAAAGCACTGTTTATTATCCATCTCCAGCTACCATGCTGAGAACAAGGCCAGCATTTTCCTCCAGACTTCTGGTGCAGACTCTTAGGCATCAGTGAACACAACCCAGCCTTTTGGAAGGAATGGTCTAGACTTCAGACCATACAGGGCTTGGATGATGGTGGAAATTCAAAGTTCCAGGAAAAGACTGATGACACTTCATACTATAGAGTAATTTGGGCTTTTAGGTATAGACCTCAGAACAATTCTTCACTAACCACTAAGGCCCCTCAATCAAGAGCAAACTCAGTTACAGTTGTCAGCCATTCTACCTTTGTGTTTTGCTTTCCCATTTAAGGTTATGGCAGCACAGTTGGTAAAGGATCCTAATGCTTGCCCCAAGTCACACAACACAGACGGACCCAAACTTTAGAGTCCTGTGCCCCCAGGACTCAGGCTCTTTCTCCTTGCTGCAAGTAATTTTCTTCAGCTGCAGTATGCCTGTCAGTTCCTAAAAAGGTATCCACTCCAAAACTGAAATGATTTCAGAGTGCTGTTGTTTGGACCTCCCATTCTGGGAAGCATGTTATCTTGGCCCCATTAAGCCTTTGGGCCATAATCCTCCCCTCTTCAGCTCCAGCGATTGCTGGGGGGCTTTCTCTGACCTTCTCAGTATGCTTGAGTTTAGTTTCCCTCCCGTATCTATTTTTTAAAGATTTATTTCATGTATATGGGTACACTGTAGCTGTCTTCAGACACAATGGAAGAGGGAATCATGTCCCATTACAGATGGTTGTGAGCCACTGTGTGGTTGCTGGGAATTGAACTCAGGACCTCTGGAAGAGCAGTCAGTGCTCTTAACCACAAATCTCTCCAGCCCCCTCCCTCCCATTTCTTAATCACAGGGAAATCATAAGTGAGAGAGTCTGTCCTGTTTATTTCGGGGGAACTCTGTAACCAACTTCTTTTAAGCCCAGTTTTCTGGAAGTCTCAGCATTTTCCCCCCAATTATTATTGGAGCAAGTTCTCAGTTTTGCTTTGTCTAGGCCCCCAGTTATTGTGTCTCCTGGCCTTAACCCATGGCCACACAGCCTTCATAGAAGCATGGGTTTCTCCACTTCTCTTTGTGTGTTTGGCATTGGGAGGAGGGATACAGTTGTATGTGCATGTGCATGCACACACGTATGGGTAAGTATGAAGGGCAGGAAGACTTTGGGACTCATTCCTTAGGTGCTATGTAATTAAGTTGTTGTTGGGACAGCCCCTCCCACTTGTGCATTGCTGGGTTGACTAGCCAGTGAGTTCTGCGGACCCATATTCTCCACCTCCTACTTCTGGAGTTATAGGCGCTTACCGGGCTTAATTCTGTATGAGGGTACCAAACCAAGTCCTGTTCTCACAGGGCGAACTTGGTTATCAACTGAGTGCCCACCCCATGGCCTTCTCTTAAGGGAAACTTTCACAAGAAGTCAACTGGTCTTGGATGCAAATAAAACCACAGTGAGTTTTGTTTGCGTTTTTGCATGCCTATGTGTTTTCTTTATGCAGGTTCACCTGTGTGCAGGCACACCCCAGTGAGCACACAGATGTGGAGGACAGAGGTTGGTATTGGGGGCTCTTCTTTACTTTCTATCTACCTGACAGATTGAAGCAGGGTCTCTGTGGAATCCAGAGCTGGCTCATATGGTAAATCTAGCTAGCCAACTTGTTCCATGGATCCCTGTATCAGCCTTCCAAGTGTAGGATTATAGATGGGCAGCCACCATGCCTAGTTGCATTTATGTGGGAGCTGGGGACTTGAACTCCAGTCTTCACACTTGTGTGGCGTGCGCTCTCTCCACTGAGCAATCCCCTGCCCCTCATAGTCAGTTTACTGTCCCGTTTGGCAAAGTCTGTTTTCGTGGTTATGTATTGATAATGGGAGCTCTCCTAATTGAGAGAAAGATGGATTTTTCAAGGTAAACACACAAAACGAGAGCAATAAGAATCCCCAATTATCTGAACATCCCACACAATCAAGATATTATAAGTAAATAATACGGCGGATATTGACAGCCCTGGATATATATCCTACGTCACATCTGAGAAACACCTGGAGTGCTATTCCCATCCTGGGCCTCTGATTCCTCAGTCCACAGGCAGGCCCCGAGAACCAGCATTTTCCAGACAACTCTGGTTATGTTAGACCAACACCCTTTCCTGAGAAACTCCTTCACAAGCCCAAACTTCTAAATCTGAGCTGAGTTGGAAGCTTTTCTTAAGAAGCCTTCACACGGTTTTCACTTCAGAACTATTTTGGGGCCAGAATCTAAAGAGAAAGGAAGGCAGGAGAAGAACAGTGAATCAGTACAGCAGCCATATAAGACCATTTATAAAGCACAACATGGTGCTTGCTTCTCACTTTCAACCTGTCGAGACCCCTCTGGGAGGTCACAGATCAGATCTCCTGCACATCAGATGTTTACATTACGGTTTGTAACAGTAGTGAAGTTGGGATGAAAGAGATGGCTCAGAGGTTAAGGGCACTGACTGCTCTTCCACAGGTCCTGAGTTCAATTCCCAGCAACCACACGGTGGCTCACAACCATCTGTAATGGGATCTGATGCCCTCTTCTGCTGTGTCTGAAGACAGCTACCATGTACTTAGAATAAATAAATAAATAAATAAGATTAAAAAAAAAACAAACAGAACAAAACAACAACAAAGGCCAGTCGTGAAGTTACACTTAGGAAGAAGCCATAAAAACAATTTCATTCTTGGGCGTCACCACAGCATGAGGAACTGTATTCAAGGGTCACAGCATTAGGAAGGCTGACAACCACTGCCCTATCATCAGAAGCCAAACGTTTCGTTGTTTGTCGTTGTTGTTTGCTTGTTTGTTCTTCTTAAAATTAAAAGTAATTATCGACATTTGAAAACTACGAGTGTGATTCCATGTCTTGGGTCTCCATATGTGTGAAAAGAGGAGAGAGCTCTCTGAATTCGTGCGTTTATAACCTTAAGTGCTGTAGTCAACTGTGATGTCCCAGTGTCTCACCTCCACATGGTAATTCTGGGTAATTAATAACTTCTGTGTTGGTTTTGCTTTATCTTTCCTCGTGATTATTCTAAGCTCATGGGTTCAGGTCAGTAGAAGCCCTCGTGACTCTATTCAACCCCCGACACCCCCGAGTTTTCCTTTCTGTCTCCTTGGTTAGCAACTAGAAAGATTAATTTTACCTACTGTTACCCCATCTCTCCACATCAGAATAGGAATCTAGCAACACTAGTAGGCTTAAGAAGATGACAAGGCAGAATGTTTCAAATCAGTCCTACCTGGAAAATGCAAAACACATGTTTTTCTGCCCCAAATCCTGCGATTTTTCTTATCCTTGGTGATAGCATTCAGCTGTTCTAAACGCCCTTCTGGTAAGCCAGCTGTTAGGTGTAGCTTAATTAATTTAAATACAGTGTTGAAGTTTGCTTCCAACTGCTGCCCTCAGATTTACAAATATGTTTCCAGCACACCCTGCCTTGATGACACAGTCTTTGAAACTGGAGAAGCCTAGGCAAACTCTTTTCTAAAGTACATGGAAATATGGTGGGATTTCAGTGGCTTTTCTCCTTCCTTGCCTTCCACTCCTAAGTTACCTGATCATTCTACAAACATCTATGAATTGGCATGGGCTGTATTTCACCCTAGGAATAAAATCAAAGACAGTCTGACCCAAGCATATCTCAAGCTCTAGAGGAAAAGGAAGGGCTGCTTGTTGTGAAAGCAAATTATTTCTGCCGCACCAATTTTAAATGGGAATAAGAACTACATCAAATTGAGTGTTGTAGTTAGGGTTTACCGCTGTGAATAGACATCATGACCAAGGCAAGTCTTATAAAGGATAACATTTAATTGGGGCTGGCTTACAGGTTCAGAGGTTCAGTCCATTATCACCAAGTTGGGAGCATGGTAGCATCCAGGCAGGCATGGTGCAGGAGGAGTCAAGAGTTCTACATCTTTATCTGAAGGCCGTTAGCAGAATACTGATTGGCGGGCAGCTAGGAGTAGGGTCTTTAAGCCCACACCCACAGTGACACACCTACTCCAACAGGAACAAACATCCTAATAGTGTTACTCCCTGGGCCAAGCATGTACAAACCATCATGTTGAGCAAGAAGTTGTAGAGAAGAGAGAGAAAATGCCCGAGAAGGATGAGGGAGGTCTCTTCAAGGATGTCACAGTGGAGGGATATATTGATCACTAAGCAGGACTCAACTAAACGGATGGATTGGGAAAGACAGAAGGGAACAAGCGACTTGGCTAGGAAACCTAGATTCACCTGGAATGCAAAGCAAAATGTGAAAGCACCAAGCAGGGCTCAGGTCATCAACAGGCCTCCAAGGAACATCCTACAAAATGACGAGCCACTGAAATCTGCAAGAGAGAGAGAGAGAACTCTGGTCAAAACCATCCATATAGCTGTGAATAACGGACTAGAAGACAACCAATCAGAGGACCCAGCTCCCTCATGTGGTATGGTAACTACCCCAGACAGGAAGGCTTGTGCTCCCTCAGGACCCCAGCATGACAGAAGATCACGTCCAGCTAGACTCGAATGGTGTAAATTCTTCATAGCCACAGGTTGCATGTCACAGGTTTATAAACAAATGTGTTTTGTTTATAAAAAGATGGGGGTGGGGAGAGTGTTCTATGGAAGTGTGGTGAGGTGTGGGGGAAGGGGGTGCCTACAGTGGACCCATGTTAAGGTATCCCTTACCCCTGAGGGACCAGCCACACGGTGGTATAGTATAGAATAAAGTTTATTCAAAACATGGGGAGGGATAGTTAAGAGGGTAATAGAGAGAGAGAGAGAGAGAGAGAGAGAGACAGACAGACAGACAGACTGAGAGACAGAGAGACAGAGGGAGAGGGAGGGGGGGAGAGAAGAGGCCGACCATGAGCACTTGGGGGTGGGGAATGGGAAGAAAAGGGACAAAAGGGGAAGAGGGCAAGAGAACAAGAGAGTGAGGAGGGGGCAGGCAGCCCCTTTTATGTGTCAGACATACCTGCCTGTTGCCAGGTAACTGTAGGATAGAGCTTAGACAGAATGCTAACAACATGTGTGGCTTCAACCCACAGGATTCAGTCAAACACCTATCAAAACACTCAGAAAAATAGTGTCCCTTTACTGAGCATGGTCACAATCCCCTAAACAAAGTAGTTTATACGCCGCAGCATCTACATGGTCCTGAGTGTCCGATGTAAAGTGGCAATAGTTTTGAGTATGCAGAAGCATGTATGTGAGCTGGAAACAAGACTTTACCAGTATATTGAAGGGGTTTGGGCATTCTCAGAGGATTGTCCACTGGAGACCTCAGAGCCAATTTACACCAATGGTGAAGGGCAACTTTAGACCTTAAAGAGCAGATGAAACACAGAGAGGGCAAGCGTGAGCCACTGAAAAAGAGGGATAATAGAAACAGCTCTCAAAGTTCTCTCTCTGAACACCGAATCCTCTAAAGTTGCTCTGGTTCCTCTTCCTAAAACATAGCTCTTTGGGGTTATTCTCACCTGGACCTGTGGTTCCCAACAGCCTTCTAATTGCCTAAGTTACTTGGTGCCAGATTTTTGCCACAAGCACCCAAGCCTACTAGGGATGAGACCCACATTCACCTCTCTGCTAGCAGAAATACCCATAGGAACCCCTAAATATGGGAAAAAATAGATCTTAAGAAATATGGGGAAATAGTGTCTTAATAGATCTATAGTGAAAACACGCAGAACAGGAAAGAACTTTTACTTAGATTAAAGATGAAACTGTGTTTTTGGAAGAGACCACTCACAGAGAATCGTGTTCCTATGGGAAGGAAACCCCAGACCCTTTGCTGGAACTGCAAGCCAGACTCTCGAAACGACAAACACAACAACCGTTCTTACTCACAAACACACAGCAGAAGGAAACTGAGAGCCTGCTAGCTGCAAACCCCCTCCCTCCATTTGGTCTGTCTGGCTAGAAGACAGGCAATTTAGGAGGTTAAGTCTGTGGCCTTAATTTTCACCACAGAAGCCATACAATGTATTAATATCTTTTTTTTCAGTCCTGTGTCTGAAGAATTCTGTCATAGTCGTCTAGACTGGGCAGACAGTGAATGGGTCCAGTGTGTGGTCAGAACCCTGACTGTGCTTGCTTTTCCTACAAAACCAGCAAGACTAAATGTATCTGGTACTCCTTTAACCAACGGATGACCAACTGCTTGAAAACAAACAAATAAAAAACTTGCTAATTCGGTTCCTACTCAGTCAAAGAAATAGGTGGTCTGTGTGAACTTTAGGGGACAGGTTGGAAGGCCTTTGTAAGCAGGAGTATCTGGCTGCCCTGCCTGGAGCCTGCCTGGCTCCAACCTGCCTAGATAACACTCTGAGCTCCAGTCAGCCTTGGCTCCTCGAGGTGTTTAGGGCAAACCCCAAAGTGTCTGCATTGCTGTAATCTGGCCCGCGTGAGTCCTCAGCACGGAGAGAAATCAAATTCTGCCTTGCCAAATCCCTTCTGAAAAAAACTCTCCATCCCACTGGCAACAGCCTCTTCTCCTAAGGATTCTGGGAGGGGATCCAGACAGAAGAACTTTGTGTGGGACAAACCAGCCCTTCAGCATCCTGTTTCCTCTCCTGGCAGCAGACGGGCGTGTTTCTTTTTGTATTGCAGAAACTAAAACTGGATGGTGTGCTCAGACAACCAATAAGATGGAAATCAACAACTGGGGGGGGGGGGGAATGCAAAGGCTACAGAGGAAGCCAGGAGCGGACGGGGGCGGGGCGGGGAAGGCAAAGAAAAGCAACTGGGTCAAAGCACAGAAAATGCAGTCAGGCTGGACCCAACTGATTCTCTACAGGGAGGCTGAGGCTGGGTCAGCTTGTTCCAGGGATTTCTGGTGCCAGAGGAGGGCTGCCTGGGGACCTTCAGCACCATCTGTCTACTTTACAGCCTGTGGTCTCCATTCTTAACTGAGGATGAAATACGGGGTGTGTGTGTGTGTGTGTGTGTGTGTGTGTGTGTGTGTGTGTAAACGTGTGTGTACGAGAGCTCACACATGCATGAGAAGGACAGACAGATAACAGGAAGGGGGGAGGGAGGGAACTGCAAATGAAACTCAAATCTCTTCTTGCTCTCTATCCATGTGAAGGCCTTTTCTCCCCAGCTTCAGGCTGCTCTGTGGTAACTCGTTGCTTTCTGCAAAGCTTTTATTTATCAACGACCTTTCAACCTACATTAAATGACAATCAACAGTACAGAGAAAACACAAAAATGATCCCAGATGGATCAAGTACTATTAATATGTTAGCCCCAAACACTTTTCCATTTCTTTCCATTTGTGCTCTATGCTGACCCTTTGCTTCCACCAAATAATTATTGACTATTGAATCTGTCATATGACAGGTACTATACAGATTCAGATAGACGAGGGAGAAAAGTGTTACTGTCTCCCGGCTCAGAATCTGTGGCCTCTGAGATGCTCCACTTCTGCATGAGGACTGGTTGCATATTTTAAGAGATGTACCATGCTCAAAATTGTGTCCAACCTGTACCTAGCTCTATACCACAAAACCACTTTAAAATCAGAAAATATGGTGAGAACCCAAGTTTGGTTCCCAAACGCCCACGTGATGACTCCCAGTTATCTATAATTCTGATCCCAGGGGATCTGACACCCTCTTCTGGCCTCTTCTAGCACACACACACACACACACACACACACACACACACACACATATGCAGGCTTGAGTGTGTATATATACACACACACACATGTGCACAGAAATACATTTTAAAAAGTTTTTTTAAAAAAGAATGTACTGTACTTCTTTTTTCAAGAATGTCATAAGCAATGTCACCGTATGTCATCTGTCAGTGTTTTAGCATTCTATGTTTTAGCATAAGTGCCACTTTGTTCTCCACAGGTTATATTCATTTCAGAACAGTAGCAATCTCTAGAAACTCAGTGCCTAGGTCTAGTTCACTTTGTTTCCTTACATTATTTATCCTGACATTAAAAATTGCTTAATTTCTCTATGAAACTAAATGTATTTACATTTTCTTTCATCATTTCTTCTTCATACAGTATACAAAGGCTTTTCGTACCTTAACATGATTTTCAAAAAAAAAAAAATCTTTGATCCAGCAGCAATTTAATTTAATGTAAAGCTTTACACAAGAATACACTTTTTTCTTCTGCAAATATTTTCAGGAGCTGCTGCAATTTTAAGGGCTGGGTTTGTGCATTGAATGGTGCTTTGTGATGGAAATTTGTGGGTTTTCTTTCTGTATATTAATGCTAGAAATTCCAGTATTCCAAAAACTGTTGTTATTTACTCTCTATCAAAATTAAAAATATCCCACGAGGCAAACTATCTCACAGTTTAGCACGTTAACCGGGAATAGTGCTAGATATGTAAAGTGAATTTTGGAGTCAGAAGGTAGATGCTCCAGGCTTTCTGGAGGGAAAGGAACACTGACTGGATGACCAGGTATTGATGGAGTGGGAAGGCTGTAAGACAATGCTGAGCACAGGTGAGGTGGCAGCCAGCACAGGCAGGTTCTAGGTGCTCTTTCAGCAGCTCTGATGTTTTCCAGTCATGTGATGGAATAGGGCATCATGGGAATGAGGAAGATGGCTGGAGCATGCAGATCTGGCTCGGGGTCATTGAAGTGATGGATCCTTATCTGGAGACAAAAGGAAAGGAAATCTACTTGTGATCAATCGAGGAATACCAATGAGGCCCTGCATAGAGGTTTGGAGATGATCAATAGTATTCTCAGAAACTGGAGAAACACTTATTAAAGGTGATGGAAAAAGAGGGTACATTTGATGTCTGGCTTGTGGCTGAGTAAATGGATGGTGCCATCCTACTGGGATGGAAAAATATGATAATTAGTGAATACCTTTTCCGGGAAATATAACGTAACTCACGCATGCCCGGAAATGACGATCATAGAGTTGATGACACCATGTGTTGGCAAAGGCGAGGAAATGGGAGACCTCATCCATTGCTATTGTGAGTATAAGTTGACAGAACCCTTTGTGAAAGTGCCTAGGCGTATATGCAAAGGGCTTCTTCGGGACTCCCACTTCTAGGCATGTAACTAACAGAAATGTGTGCTTCTGGTTTCCAAAACGACATGTGCAAGGACAACAAATGGCATCTGATACCTCCATATTTAAAACAGACACTACCCCCCTCAAAATTCACCAGCAGTAGGTCAGAGAACCGAACCGTGGTTTATTAGCGTAAGTGTTGGTGTAATAGCATACCACAGATTTATAAGAACTAACATGCTAGAAACCCCATGTTTCCATGTATGCCAAAGAGGCAAACACAGAAAGGGCATACTATCTAGTCCCATTTCTATCAAATTCAAAGCAATATAAATTGATCTGTAGTACTAGGAGTCCGGACCATGTCACTTCTTGAATGGTAGACAGTGGGTTGAAAATCAGTGTAGAAAGGGTTGTGATTTTTATCCTATTTCTTATATGAGTTGTACCTACACAGGTGTGGTTTTGTTGTTGTTTTTTTTTTTTTTTCTGGATATTCACCAAGCTGTTTCCTTAAGACCTAGGCTATTTCCACTATGTCAGTGGTACATGAAAAAAAAAAAGCTTATCAAATTCCTATGCGTAGTAGAGCGTATGAAGACTAGTTCAGTTCCAGGTATGCTGGGTATTGCAATAGACAAGGAGAGAGAGATCACTGAGAACATGCACCGGAGTCTCAGGACAGAAGAATCAGCCAGCAGGGAAGGAAATGTAGCTACGCAGATGGAGGACAGTGATTGACAACACTGGGCATTGCATATAATCCTAGAAAGCAGCAGCACTGTGCTGCTGAGCCGAAGCAAGTCAGGAAGGAGGCCAGAGAGAAAGAGTCGAAATACGAAACAAAGAGCAGGAAGTTCTGCAGGAGTCAAGGGAGTTAAATCCCCAGGAAAAATGTCCTTAGCAACACAACATCAGAAGCAAGCTCCATGAGATGAGAATGCCTCTTGGGGTTGATGATGGAGAAAGGTCATGGCTTATGTCAGCCAGAGTGGTCTCTACGACACAGAGCTAGCTTGGGTGGCTTTCAGCTGGCTGAGGTGGGGTGCCAACATCCATCATGGAGAATCTCTGAAATGCAGGTTTCTGGGAGACATGTTTGGGCATTGTGTGTCAATTTTGCTCGGGGTTCTGATGATTTTCAAGTTTATAGTCCCAACCACATCTCAAGAAACTCTCCATTAGGACAGCACGAGCCTCCTGTGAGGGCTCTAGCTTCTCAGATTGTGTAAATCATCCGGGGTCTGCAATCCAGTTTATTCGGCTCATTACAGTGAGTAGTGCACCAACACCTGTCTAATGGGATCAAATGTGCGAGCATAGAACAATGCAAACCTGTCGCCATGACACCCTTCTACCTGCTATAGGTATGGAGCTCATGACATACCTTCACAGATGCGAAATTAAAGTGACAGGGCCCAGAAATGGCGCACAATGCCTGAAGATACTTCTGGGCTTTAAAGACATGTGATTTTTTATGCCAATAATTATTACAATGGTTGCAGTAAATATTAAAAAGGATGGCTTATCCCTTTATCAGCTCCTGAGGTCTCACTCTGTGGATGCCACTCCAGTGTGGAGCTGAGCCCACAGACTCTGTGACATGGTCTGCGAGGCACACTCTCCACACAATTCCCTTCCCAGGTGGCTCACTCCTTCTGCCCTGTTGCTTCTGTCCTGGGTGGATACGACCACTTCAGTGTGTTTCTTTACCCCACTACCCAGCACAAACATGACTCCAAATCCTGGTAGCTTTTTATGGTAGGTTTATATTAAATTCTCAGTCCACAAACCCTCTATACAATAAGATTACATCCAATGGACAAAGATACAATCTGTCCTTCTATAAGAGATTTTTTAAAAAGACCTATAGAATCCCTTAAGAATATTCATATCTACCTATAGCCAATTATGGCCACCAGGATCTAGGTCTGCTCTCTCCAGCTCCATCTTGATTCTCCCCCCAATCTCTGCTCCTCATCCGTTTTCCTACCTTTTCTCCACCTACCTCTCAACTATCTAATAATGTATCACCTTAGCCATCAATCCACAAAAACAATATTTGTTATGCCCCAAGAAAATATCTTATGAGGAGCCTCAAAGATAGCCCAGAACCACATGCTTTCATGAGGCAAAATATACAGTATCTCTAGGGTAAAGAACATAATGCATTGATAAACTAGATGGGTTTATATTTAGAAGTTGGCAGCAGATATCAAGGAAATGTTAGGGGCCGCCAGTTATGTTTTAGTAACTCCTACAGGAACAAAGGAAGCCACAAGCATCGTGGAAGGTGACATATGCCTTAACATATGCTTTAATGTCCATAAAGCATCTGTTTTATCTCCTTAGTAAATAAAGATACCACCACAAAACAATACTACAGTGAATGAAAGGCTGCCATGCAAGATCCCATTGTGAAATCACAAGACCCAGCTCTAGCTGCCAGAGCGTCTGGTGTGCCAGGAATGGCGCCTGGTGCTTATAGAAAGTTAAGGGTGGAGACAGTAAGATTCAAAAAGTTTGAAGGAGTTAATGGTCATATTAGTGTCTACTAATCCATTGCCTCTGCAAAGATTATTCTGTTCTCAAATGAAGAAGATAAAGCTGGGACTAAAGTGTGAATGGAACTGTGTTGGCACAATACTAACTTGATGCACCAAGCCAATGGGATGGAAAAATGGCCATGTGGCACCATGTGGCACCGTGTGACATAGGCTGGTGAGGCATCTATTTGATCTGTTTTCTCTCACCCTTGAAAACATTGCCACACACACTGCATTCTACACCTCCTTGCGTGAGGTTTGGTTACGTGACTCAGTTATGGCCAGATGAGGTTGAGTGGACACAATCTGTGACTCTCCTTTCTTGGCTCAGGAACAAAGATGGAAGGAAGTGGTTTCAAATCAATGTTCAGAGGATGAATGTCCTGGTATTGAGGAATGACTGTTTGTGTTCTGACCAGAGTAAAATGTACAAGTATACACATACACATTGACCCACGTCCAGACACAAACACTCACACAGACATAGTCACACACACTCACAAACATTCATATACATCTCACATAATACACTCACATAATCTACTCACACGCACAGTTTCACATACTCACGCACTCTTATGTACACACACACATAATCTCACACATATACTCACATACATACTCACATACAGTCACACACACTAACACACACTCTCACATACATACACTCACACCACACACACACACATATATGAAAACACACACAGTGTCACACACACACTCTCACACATATATACTCACATACAGTCACACACACACACACACACACACACACAACATAGTCACACATATGTTTATACACACTGATACACAGTCACATACCACACCACAAAAACTCTCACACACATACACTCATATACACACACCCTCACATGCATACATACACACACATACTCTCACACACATACACCACCCCCCCTCACAATTTCCTTTTTATTCAATGCCTGAGATTTAGAGATGCATCAGTTCATTTTCTATCCTTATGGCAAATGGTTAAAGCTGGGTAGCCTAAGGGGTAGAGGCAGGGAGAATTATTCAGTTCCTATTTTGAAGGCTGCAAGTCAAGGTTAGGCAGCCCATCAGTTCAACCTCCAGTGAGGGCTTCATAGCTGACGCATCATCATGCCTATATGGAAGAGATCACATAGCCAGATAGGAACCCCAGGAAATTTAAGGACCAGGCTTCCTCTCTCACCAGAACTAAACAGCAGTCTTGTGAATATAATATTGCTCCCTTCCAAGGTCAACATCTCTATGACCTCAGTAGAGCATCCTAGGCCTCCCTTATAAAGACACCGTCATCTACTTAGTCATAGGGACCAGCTTCTAAGCTCCCGGTACTTAAAACTTTTGGAGAACGCATTCAACCGTAGGGGGTGTTTACCTTGCACAGCCATCAAGTAACTGTGAGAGTCTTTAATACTAGCATACCAAGCTGCTCTGAGATTAATACCACAGCCCTTAACCAAGAGGACAGCCAGGTCAAGTTGATGAGAGCTAATGTCACTGCTCAGGATAGAGATCACACTTAGCACCATCTACTTCTGGGAAGTCCTTTTCACAAAAAGGGGCATCTATCGTGATGAGGAAATGCAGGTCAAAGTAAATACAACACGCTTAGTAAAGGAAGAAAATTGACCGGATAGCCTCGTTTCTACGAAAGATGTTCTTCCTATCAGAACAGAATACCGATTCGACCCGAATAAGCAGTAATACCAGTAGTTTAACTAATTATTAGTGAAAACATATAACATTCTATCTAAAATATGGGAAGGTCAAAGCTACATTGGTAACAGAGTTTAGGGGAATTGGTAAAATTTAGCCAGGCAATTATGTACTGGCTGGTTTTATATCAACTTGACACAAGCTGGAGTTATCACAGAGAAAAGAGCCTCAGTTGAGGAAATGCCTCCATGAGATCCAGCTGTAAGGCATTTTCTCAACTAGTGATCAAGGAGGGAGGGCCCCGCCCATTGTGGGTGGTGCCATCCCTGGGCTGGTAGACTTGGGTTCTATAAGAAAGCAAGCTGAGCAAGCCATGGGAAGCAAGCCAGTAAGTAACATCCCTCCATGGCCTCTGCATCAGCTCCTGCTTCCTGACCTGCTTGAGTTCCAGTCCTGACTTCCTTTGGTGATGAACAGCAATATGGAAGTGTAAGCTGAATAAACCCTTTCCTCCCTAACTTGCTTCTAAATCATGATATTTGTGCAGGAATGGAAACCCTGACTAAGGCAAATTGCTTACCTAAAAGATTGGTACTGACATCATACATGCACTTGTATACATGCAGGAACACACTTGTGTATGCACATATGCATGTGTACATACATACATACGTGCATACACACACCACACAAATTAGGCTGGACAACATTAGGTTTTTAATGAAATTGACAGTTCTTTGGCTTTTGTCTCTCTGAGGGCTTGGTTGCAAATGGAGTGACTACTTAACCTCCATTGCTCAGGGCAGGGTCTATCTGTGACTTCCTTCTCTGTCCACTCAATAATGGTGTCCCCTTTCTTTCTTCAGAGTGCTCTAGTTTAAGTGATAAATCACACACTCTGGCCAGGATCTCAGGGCAAACAAACCCTCTACTCCCAACACCTGACACTCATATCAGTCACTGATATCACTAACGATGCCCAGAAATTCAGCTGATGAAGCAGAGAGACTTTTCTGTCCTTTAGCTTTATCTGACATTTATTCTGTTACACTTTCCTGTGGGTTTTCTGCATAGCCCTCTACCCCCAGGCTCTGGAGCTGTGAAGGAATAGAAGCTGGTTCCTCTTGCAAGCAGGTAGACTGTTCTATTGCTACAAACACAGAGTAGACCTAATGACCAACGGCTTCTTTGCTGTGTGCAATTACTCCTGGAAACCGGGATGACAAATGAATAATTTTAAAATAAAAAGTATTTAAGTAGTTACCTCCAGGTTTTGGGGGACTGTGGAATTCTGAATAATATACACTGAGAGGGAATTAGAGAAATGGGCTTTTTACAAACAACATGTGTTTGAAGGCACATTGGCATATAGTTCCGATGTGCAATCTCTTACGGTGTTTTACCAAGCAGACATAAGGAAGGATGCTTCAGTAAATGTGTGAGAATCGGGTGAGGATAAAAATCAGTTGAATTTTTTTTCTCATGCTGACATTCATTGATTGCTGTGGCCTTGTTTCTTAAACTGGCTTCCCCGTAGGACTTAGGAACTTGAACAGAATACAGTATACCTCTTTAGACATTCAGTCTTACTTGCTATCTCTAAGCTCACATCTTTGTATTTGAATGAACATGGATGGCTCGTGAAACAGCTCGTGAGATGCGAGTGAATATTTAAGACAAAGGAACCCTTCCCATTTCTGGAGGACCATGGTGATTCTCCCTGTGACTTCTAAATTCAATGCTCCCACCTTGATGATAGTGGATTGAACTCAGAACCTGTAAGTCATCCCCAATTAAATGCTGTCCTTATAAGAGTTGCATTGGTCATGGTGTCTATGAATAGCAGTAAAACCCTAACTAAGACAGCTATACTGGAAGAAGACAACACTGGGGGTTTTAGCTAGAGAACAACAATGCAAAAATTGACAATAGCATTAAATCTAAGAAGTATTAATGAAGAGCTTGCAATCAGGTTGCCTTCTACTTCTACATGGATAAACATGCATGAACATCACAGCAAGACACCTTGGCTTGATACATAAAGGAGGGACATGTTGGGGAGGGTGTGGATACTGAAACTATCTCTGAGGACAACTTAGCTAATTTAGGCAGAGCTAGCTTTGTCCTAGCTGACATTCTAAAACTTAGTCCCAGCTATACTTTTAAAGGAGCTTAGAAATACATCTTTTGTCAACTTAGAACACACAAGATATATGAGCCCAGTCACATGGACACATTTCTAAAAATTATGTGATATGTAGTTTGAAGAATAGTCTTCTATTACTACTGAGGCTAGCAATGTTAGTGATGATAGATAACACTTACCGAATTTGAGAGATGGCTCAGCAGTTATGAAGCACTGGCTGCTCTTCCATCGGACCTGAGTTTGGTACCAACACTCACTTTTCAGCTTATGACCTCTTGTAATTCCAGTCCCAGGGGATCCAGTGGCCTCTTCTGGCTTCCAGGGGCACCAGACATGCTTTCATACATACATGTGGGCAAAAACTCCCATATGCATAAAAACAAAAGTTGCAATAGATATTTATCAGGTAATGCTACAAAGAAGATGGGCATGTGCATCTCTTGCCGCTTCATATGCACTAAATTACATAAGTTGGGTCAACTCGTGCCTTCAGCCTTTGACTTTAAATCTTCTACAATGAGCAAGTGGTCTAGACCACTGTACCCTACCACACTCTACTAACCCTTGCATGCTGGCCCTGGCTGCTCCTAGAAGGCCTACCCAGCTCTCCATGGGCTTTGCTTTTCCTCTGACTGAGCAATAATTATCCACAGCACTATGTCTGAATGGAATCAGTACTTTGAAGTCCCTAGGGGGGAGTTTCCTTTGTCTACACTCCTTTGGCATTTTTCAAGGAACTAACTCTGACATTTATGTGTTGGGTTCATTTGGCTGCTTAGTCTCCCCTTCCCTATACCGTTAACAGCAATCACTTCTTTCAGCAAATAATCTTCCTCCCATTGTGCCCAGTCTTACTGGAGCCTTCTATGGAGACTCAATACCTTTCTCTTCGTCACTAGACATGCATGACTTGAGCTGGGCTGGTTGGCATTTTCTTCCCAGCGCTTTGAGCCAGAACAGAATATAAAAACGGAGGGATAATACTTGATTTATTCTGGTGTCAGTGACAAGAGAACCTTGTCTCTCCTCTCTTGTTTTGGGTGTGAAGTCTACACGTTTTCCTCTGGCCTCAGCTGCTCATCCCAGGCTGACAACGTTGCAACAAGATTTGCAGACACTGCAGCTGAAACATGCTAACTGTTGCAAGGGTAAAATGTCTTTCTTGGTGTGGTCTGCTACACAAAGCACAGAACTTAGCTTACAGCAGTTGCTTAGGTAAGGGATGATGATCCCACTGATAACTGATTGTGATAGATAGTAATAAGATCAATGCAGGCATCTTATAAGCAGATAGGCAGTATCAAAATTATAGAAAAGCCATAGAAATGCTAATTTGTGGATATTAATAATTGTGTGTTAACATAAGTGTTTGTGTGTGTAAGTGTGTATTTGTTCATGTGTGTGAATATGGATATGTGCATGTGTGTTATGTGGGTATGTGTGCATGTATATAATCAACCATTATAATAATTATTACTGTATTAAGAATTAATATTGTTAATTTTACATATTATATATTACCATTTTAACATAACATATTACCATGGTCTGGCTACATTTTCCTTTATTCTTTGAGAGGAGCAACCATAGAACAAAATGCCACACACAGACTAACTGAACCATTCTCACTTCTAGAAGTGCCAGCACTTCTTGACCAAGAAGGCCTTCCTAAGGGGAATTAAGCCCATTGCTCTGAGCCAGGATAAAGGGCTCACCAACCAGCTCACTGGGCCACATGGGAAGGCAGTCCTGCTTTTACATTTGAAATTATTTAGTACTGTTGTGAAAATAAATGTGTACTAGGGAAATGTACTGGAAAGATATGAGGCCAGAGCTCAATAAAGTCAGGAAGGGGTTAGCCAGGACACAGAACTAGGGATCCATTACCCTCCCCCATCCCCACCCCAACTCCCACCTGAGTCAGCACCATCGCTTCTTATGTCAGGGAGGGAACTGGACCCACGGATGTTTCAAAGCTCTCCATGCTGCTGTCGTTACCAGTTATTCTAGTTAAAATTCTCAAAACTAGTTCTTCTAAGAGGCTGTCTTAGTCAGGGTTTCTATTCCTGCACGAACACCATGACCAAGGATCAAGCTGGGGAGGAAAGGGTTTATTCAGCTTACACTTCCACATTGCTGTTCATCACCAGAGGAAGTCAGGACTGGAACTTAAGCAGGTCAGGAAGCAGGAGTTGATGCAGAAGCCATGGAGGGATGTCACATACTGGCTTTATTCCCCTGGCTTGCTCAGCCTGCTTTCTCATAGAACCCATATCTACCAGCCCAGCGATGGCACCACCCACAATGGGCTAAGTCCTCCCCCCTTGATCACTAGTTGAGAAAATGTCTTACAGCTGGATCTCATGGATGCATTTCCTCAACTGAGGCTCTTTTCTCTGTGATAACTCCAGCTTGTGTCAAGTTGACACAAAACCAGCCAGTACAGAGGTTCTGCCAGTGTAGAAAGAGTGTAGAAAATGCTGTCTAAACAGTCTGCTTAAAACAAAACGAAACAATCCCTACCCCCCACACCAATTTGGTCTACAAAAGGAATTTTCGATCAGTGAGCATTCAGTGACAGACTGATAGATATGCACAAATGATTATGCTAGGTGTCCAGAAGGATGAGCAGACACGAAAAGAAAGGCCAGTCTGCAGGTACCTTTAAGTCACTTATTGCTGACTAGAATGGGTGTTGGTCCACACTGCACTATGGCTAACTTAATTACTGGAAAAGATGCTGGGCCACATTGTGCCATGGCTAACTTAGTGAGATGCTTTGAGTCATTAAAAAAAAAAAACCAGTAATAAATGCTAATATTCAGAGAGTGCTTAGTCCTTTAGTTATTCAGTAGTGGCGCTGGCTAAACTCTGGGCCAGCCTTTGTACTAGATGCTTGGGACTTGACCATGACTATCAAGGGGTCTATGAGGCTCAGAGGACAACTAGAGATGACTTAAATCTCCTGCTTAATTTTATCATTTCAGATCTTCAAACTTAGATCTCCTGTAGTCACAGTATCACTCTGAAAAAAGAAACAGAACGGGACACAAACACATACATACACATTATACATATATACATATGCACATATGAATATGCATACACATGTCCACATACACATACATAGATGTATATATACACATCACATATACACATATGCAAATACACATATACACATATGTACTAAACATATGCACACACATAAATACATATACATACCTGCACAGATACACATGCACATATACACACAAATACATACATACATACATACACATGTATACATACATGTACATGTGCATATGCACATACATGAAGACATACACACATATACATATATATACACACACATACTGCTTTCACATAATCCTCTGCCCCCCAGGGTTCTCTTCATAACTAACTCAATTTACAAGCATCTCTAAGTGGCAAGATGCAACCTCACATAACCTAAAGCAACCTAGACAGATTACAGTTTATTCAAATAAGCAGTCTGATGTACCACAAGTATTTAGTATTTCTATTCACCAACTAGTCAAGTAGTGAGATGTATGAAGATCCTGCACTGTATCCTGTAGAGAAATAGAGAAACTGATGGTACAGAAATCCAGGCTGAAAGTTGACCTTTAATTGTTCCAAGGCAACCACTCTCTAGCTTCAGTGAGAAATGAATATGTGGGTGGCTACAGATCTTAGCACTGGAGGAAACACAGTATCCTGGAAAGGTAACACCAATGAAGACTTTAATTACATTGTTACATCTCTGAAGCACTCTCTGGACCACATTCAAGATGCTCTTAGACCTTGTTAGGCTGGTGTTTAGGATGAAGATTGTGAGCTAAATCTGACCTTTGTCTAAGAGAGCTTCTTTACCAAAAATGTTCTTCAAAGAGTCTGTGACTTCTGATGCTACATAATTCCCTAAGGACTTTGGACTCCAATAAAGGTTAAGGACCATAACAAACAAACCCTACCGGCATAATCCCAATATAAAATTCCAATTCACTTTGTCTAAGAGGCAAACCAAGTGCTCGGGTCACCAAAACATGAGCTCACTTAATAATGGAAAACTGGGAATGTAAACATTTGTTTCTCCGGGTTATTTTATGGATAAAATGAAATACAGTTTAAAAAGCACTTAATACAATGCATAAAACTTGATAGGTAGAAAAAAAAAAGAATTTCCTCAAAAATACTGTATTCACTCTCCTTGAAGTCCAGGGTTCTGAACCTTGGTTAGATGAGCTGAATCCCCAGCCCACTGTGATGACTCTCTTGGATGTTGTCATTTCTCTGGTGCTCACTGGCATGCTTCCTTGTACCATTTGCATGTAGAATAACATATGTCACTCATGTATGTCTCCCATAGTAGACATTCGTTTAGATCTCAGGGGTGTCTACAGAAAACATAGGCACTTTAGTCAAAAAGAATCTGGAAACATAAGTCTCCTTGTAAGGTGGAGGAAGCTTGTTTTAGAAATAATGTGTGTTCCCAATGAACATTCACTCCACACACAGAGAGATAAGGGGAAAGCCCTTTAATGCCCTTTGTTTGGCTTTTGACTAATGCCCAAAGGAGGGTGGCCTTGAATAGAAGATTCTGCTAGCTTTTGTATACCTTGGGTTTATGCATTTTCCATATGCTCTTATCCTTAAATCTCTTTAGATCCTAGCCTTAGGTTACACCCTGGACAATTTAAACAGAGACCAGCAACTACCATCATGGGCAGAAGAGAGATTTCCAGAGTGAAGATACTGCCAAAATTATTTCTTAAGTCTGTTCTTACCCAGGATCATCTTGGCATCATGACCTGATGGCAGACCAGGACTTAATGATGTTTGTGATGCTATGCCATAGATTGATATTAAGATGATACACGATTGGACAGTGGAGAGGTGGGTGGGGAAAAGGTAGGAAAACGTAAGAGGGGGCAGAGAGAAATGGAAAATCAAGATGGAGCTGGAGAAAGCAGACCTAGATCCTGGTGGCTGTAATTTGCGATAGGTAGATACAAATATTCTTAAGGGATTCTACAGGTCTTTTTTATTTCTTATAGAAGGGCAGCTTGTATCTTTGTCCATTGGATTTAATCTCGTTGTATAGAGAGTTTGTGGATTGAGAATTTGATATATAAACCTACCATAAAAATCAATTAGGCTTTGGAGTAATGTTTGTGCTGGGTGGTAGTGGAAAGGAATGTGTTGGTGTGATCGTATCCACCTGGGACAGAAGCAACAGTGCCACCCACCTTGAGCTGCCCTTAAAGCTGAGTCTTTTGTTATGAGAACTGGCCTAACAAATGTGTTTAAGTCAGCTGTTCCTGTTATAGGAGTGGATCCGAATGCTTTCTCTATCCTAGTGAACAGACATTTGTATCCTGGCACCCTAATTTTTGCTTATCTCAAATGAACCTGGTTATCAAACTACTTACTTATCTTTAAGGGGTACTGGGGGCAGTGCCACCTTAGCTAAATTCTATTCAGTGGGATCTAATGTCTCTCAAGCAAATCTATCAACAAATCCTTTATAATACCAGTTCTATGAATTTTTCTTCTACATTAAGCCGAGGGATGGCCAGCAGCAACATTGACAGGACACATTGCCTCAGATCGTGGGGCTCCCCAAATCAACAGTAGCTTTCACCTGTGGAGCTTCTCCCTAGTATACGTAAAGCTGTGCTGACTTCGGAAGATACAGAAGAAGAATAAAACACATCCCTTTCCATCAAATTATTATCATTATAAAGCAAATTATACAGATTTGTTCCCCTCATTGTAGATATCTTTCCCCCACTGATTTTATGTGAGTTTTTTTTTTTTTTTAATGTGTTTTCTGCATGTTTCTGTCTCCGGCTATGACTAGAAGACTTAAGGAACAAAACTGTGCACATGAATTCCTACTAGGCAATTTACAGCTGATTATTGCTGTGTGGTAAGCTTCATGATTAGGGTCAGGTAGACATCCATTCACTCAACACAGGGAGTTCAATTAGATTCCCAATAATCCTATTTTATAGATGAAATTAAAACAGCACCGGGGAAGTGAATTACTTGCCCAACTGTCTCAGACTCCAAAGCTTGTGTTTCTACCACACAGACTCCCGTAAACTCTTTAACTTTAATATTAATCCCTTAGAGCAAAAATAAATAAAAGGGGACAATACTGAAGTAGGATGCATATAAATTGCTTAATTAGTGGGGATTTACTCCACAAATATTTGTTGGGCGCAGACTGTTTACCAAGCTATGCTGCAAAAGAGTAAGACCAGTATCCCAGCAAAAGTCACAAAGGATGCTCCTTGCTCTCCTTCAACACAGGTATGCTCGTCCCTGAGCCTTCTGTGTCTGAAGGCTTCTAGGGAGCAGGAGACCTCAGCTGTTTCTTCTGCTACTGGTCCATCTTCTCAGCCTTTGAGGTTGCTATTCAGGCCAGTGCCCTTGATTTCTACAGGCTCTAAAAATTATCTTAAAAGAGGGAGGTTTGCCTCACCTTGACTGGTAATACTCAGTCAGTCACAAACCATGGGAATTTGTGCTTTGAATGGTTTATTGAAGTATGAGTGAAGGCCATTTCTCCCTTTAATTGAAAAAAAAAATTCTCCCACAAGCCATAGTCATGTATCTTAGAGTCTAGACCTCCAGACATTTGAGCAGTAGACAAGATAGTTTATTATCACTTCTTTTACTGATCCTGGCCTGTAGCCTTCAGTTGAACCTGGAATATATATGTCTTGTCTAGGGGGGTCTTTGAGTTAACAGTAAGTAGGGCATCAGCAACAGATGCACCCAGTCTCAAGCACAAAGGAGCCTTATGTTCTCCATGATGAGTGTTATCACTACCCAGTATTATACAGAGATGCTGTTATCACTACCTGGTATTATACTGAGATGCTGTTATCACTACCCGGTATCATACAGAGATGCTGTTATCACTATCCGGTATTATACATCAGTACGGCTTACTAACCTGATCCACAGTATCTACCCTGTTGACCTCTCATGGGTCCATCTGCACATTAGACTTTTCTACATCCATGTCTGAGGTAGACATTGTGATCACTGAGACTGAGAAGTCAACTACCAAACACACCTTGGGTTCTGGAACTCCAGTTAATTAGCCTTTGCCACGCTGTGTCTTGAAATGTCGCAATGTAATTGTGTGAGGATGATGATGCAGACTCAGAAAAGAAAATCATTCCTAGCTCACCCAGGTTTAAGGTAGTAGAGTCGTGAACAGTGATCACAGAGGAAGATCACAGAGGCCCTGTCTTACTGTGAAGTTCCTTTGCCTTCTTCTGCTTCGTCACAATTCCTGAGAGAAATGATGCGAGAAAGATAAGTAAAAGGCATTTAAATCATAATTAGAGTGAGTAAAAAAAATGTGCATTATTATTTTTATGTTGAGCCTGTTTCTGTGAATGTTTCATTATAAGAGCATTTCAGTTGATAAAAATTCAAAGATGCACATTTGCTAGTTGAAGCAAGAAAAATGTCAATAATCCCACGTTGTTTTATTAATTTAGACATGGCTCAGGCAAGTGCAGCTGGCATTGCTATTCTTAGCACTAGAAGGGATGACAGAAAATACTTCTGTGAACAGGCAGACTCAGTCGGATTTGGGAGATACTCCTCCACTTCCAAATCCCCGGGCAACCCCAGGTCTTTGCTCTGTCCTCCACAAATCATCCACTGGAAACGAGGCTGGAGAGATGAATTCGAGAACGGAATGAATCAAAATAAGACGAGGGACCAGCAGTCTATCACAGGTGGCAGCTCCACTAATGAAAGCCAGAAATCAGCTCGCATAATTTGGAAAAATCAATGAGACTCAGAAAGAAAGAAAAAAAAAAAAAGCAAAACAACCAGAAATGTCTAGTTTTTCTAGAAAAAAACAAAAAAACAAAAAAAACTTCCTTTGTGTTTCTTTGGGCCTCTGACCTGGCGATGTCATTCCCCCGTCACAAGCAATTTCTGTTCCTCGTGTTCCTGCGGTCGAGAAATCAATAGAGGCATTAAAGGAACCTTCCCTGTGGGCTAACGGGAAATGGGAGAAAAAAACAAAAACACCAACAAAACAAAACAAAAAACAAACAACCAACAACAGAAAAAACAACAAATGAGCCACGGTGCTTACGTTTCCAGTAATTGATGCCTTTAAGAAAGATCGACCAGGCCCTCGTGACGTTGTTTCCATCAACCTGGTGGATGTGGCGGCATCTGCTCGGTCCAAAGCCGCCCTTCCCCGAGAACTGCTGAAGAGTCCCAGAAGCCATGTTGAGTCTGTGTTGTTTCCCGTCTCCCTGCAACCGTGATTGATGGGAGCCCAAGGGCTATCCAAGCTAGGCAGGGTCAATCGGATGTTCTGAGTCGAGACTTGCCTTGTGATTTGGAGACCTTCTGAGTATTTAACTGAGAAGCAGTGAAGGAAGGATGGGTAAAGGCATACTCTTGAGAGAGGAGAGTTAAATGTTTGTCTGAGAACTGGTCCCATATCTACGTCGGTTTCTATCGACTTTCCAGTTCCTAGTTCCATGCCTCTGGCTTTAGGTTGAGTGGAGGACCTTTGAGTCTAGTTATTACATTTTTTTCTTTTCCACACACATTTCTTTTTCCTCCCATGTCTTTACCTATTTTTCAGCCTACACTATCATTTTTCCTACCTGTATAGCTATTCCCTGAAAATCTTGGTTCAGTCCATCGCTCCATCCCTTTCTCAGCAAATCGTACCCCCTTTCTGGTCTCAGTTAATATTTAACTGCATCTGAATCTAAATCTTTATACCATACGTCTTGGCTGATGCTACCAAGGAACTCAGACTAACTTACACACACTGTCCTCTTCCTTCTACAAAAGCATCTCCTTCCCATATGGGATTACACTCTTGCCAGTCTCCCAAGCTGCAGACTGCAGAGTGACTTTTCAGGCTGTTTCTGCTTCTTTTCCTCTGCTTGCCATGAACTGTGTTGTGGTTGTCTCACAATCAAATAATCTCTGTAGTTTTCTGAGAACATTTTCTCTTATGCTAAAACCACCCCTAACTGTTGCCATTCATCCTTCCGCCTTCTACCAGGATTATCTGTAGACACACACTAGCCAAGGTTATTCATACACTAAACCAAAAACTCAACAAACAAAACCCAAAAGCCCAGTGGATCCATATACCTCTCAATGGTCATGATTCTATTTATTACAGAAGTCCCAGGAGACATTGCCTTCAAACCACCTTTATAGCTTCATTGCCCATTCTATTTAGTGCAGTTATCACACCATCTACAAGTTGGTTCTCAGATACTTTGTGGCATTCACTAATTCACTCACTCAATGATCCTTCTATTCATCCATCCATCCATCCATCCATCCATCCATCCATCCATCTATTTATCCATCCACCTACCCATTCATTCATCTATCCATCCATCCAGCTATCCATTTGTCTGTCCATCTACCCACCCACACATACATACATACATACATACATTTTCCCACCCATCTATCTATCCATACATCCATCCATCCATCCATCCATCTATACATACATACATACATACATGCATACATATATCCACTCATCTATCTACCCATCCATGCACACATACATCCATAAATCCATCTATTTATCCATCCATCCCGCTATCTGCTCATTAATTCAATATTTACTTTCAAGGCACCAAGATTGTAGCCATGACTTGGACCTAGTGATGTTCTGAAAGAGATTCCCTTCTAAAAGGAGGGACTGGTAATTCCATTGTCAACCACATAAAATACTAAATTATTGGACTGTCTGCCACCAGCAGGATTGGGAGAACCCACGGGGTGATGAGAGCTGATTCTCTGGTGGCCTTTCAAAATGGCCCGGGTCACTGGCCTGTAAAAAAGATGATTCTCTAGGATACTTGTTCTGTTTCTTACTGATGGCAGGAAGTTACACGAACCTGGATAGGGTAGCTTAGCAGAGGCAATGAGGGTGGGGTATAGAACAAAACGTGATTTTAAATGTTTTAAGAAACCTCTTTTTACAATGTCTAAAACTTTACTGCCAAGTTTATTAAATATTGAAAAAGATGTTTACTGTCTGCTAAGAGACTTTAGCTCTCTATGATCAGAAAGAATATTAACCAAATCAGCACATCAGCTTGTTAGAGTAATGCAGGGTCTATAAAGACTCTGGGCCCCTGAAGTAAGTGGGTTGTTCAGCTTGAGCCACCATGGCCTCCGTATCACCCCCACCCCTCACCCTTAGGGACTCTCATTATGACATTGTAGAAGACACTTTACCTGACTTGACTTTAATCTTTTTTTTTAAACATAAGGACTAAGTTCTAGAACTGAGAAACCCTGTTGGCCAATCCAACATCAACCCCACATTTCCTCATCCGGCCTCGCTGGGTCTTGGCTTTCTCAATGGCTGAAGTGAGACAACGATGCTCATTCATTTGGCAGAAGTGAACAATCATTGAAAAAATAAAGTACAGGTCCCCGCTCTTGGTATGCCCCAACTACCACTACCCAAAGCTTATTCTCTTACGTACTGTGTAGGTTTTAAGACTTATGGGGTCTCCGGCGAGTGGGGCCACTCTTCATCTCCCAGAGTCCACATCATACCACTGCTTTTTATGACAATGAAGAGAGGATAGGAAATTTGAAGCAAAGTTCTCTGTTTGCTAAGGCGATGTCTGCCACTGTCTCTCCTCTGCTTGAAATCACCCAGCACTGTCCCATTATCTATGGAAAGCTGTGAAATACATGTGGGGGAAGCCATAGAGTGTTGAGTCCCAGCCATGTCTCTCACATACATACTCATGTATGTTAAGAGCAGATTAGGGAACAATAATCTATGCTGCCTAAGGATTTTTCTTAAGCTTACATTTGCAAGCTTAGAAGTGACTCCTGGACTTTTATTACTTGATAAGTGAGAACAACCATGAATACCTAGAGGGTCAGATCGAGCTATTTAGGATCGGCTCCGTCCCTCTAGGCTCCGTCCCTCTAGGGTTGAGTCTCTCTAGGGTCAGGCACTTGGAGCTTATAGTGGACCCTCAAAAGAAAATAAAAGTAGTCACATTCCAAAATAAAAAAAAAAAGTTTTGATTCAAAATCCTCCTGATTATGTAACAACAGTACATCATTATACCAGGAGGAGATCTGTTTTCAAGAGACCCACGAAAGCCAGGCATAGTAGCACAAGTTTAGAAATCTTGATGCCATGTTGCCTCTGGCCTTCTCTCTTCCCCTTTGTTGCTTGGACGTACATGCTCATTTTAAAATACGTGTGTGAGTACATATGAGCATGCATATGTGTACGTAAAGAAAAAAAAGAGTAAAAATATATACATGCATGGGTATATGCATATTCTTTTTCTTAAGGACTCAACAAACCGTACGCACTCCCACTCCAGACAGATCGCAATAATTCTGGACCTGTGACAGGCTTACCCCCGTGACAGAACTCGATTTCAGAATGTGGTCAAGGAAATATGTTAAAGACTTCACTCCTCGGACCTAGTCTTTCCAATAAAGGCCTGTGTCATCATGTCAAATCTCCAGCGGTTTTATTGGAGATTAGAGTTAAAAGTAAATCAGGCCTCCTAAACACAGGGACTCTTCTATATTAATATTAAATCAATATCAGTAAAGGCACGTTTAACACTGCCAGGGCATGTGACTTAAGATCATCTAGACAAGGACTTTTGAAACTATATTGTACCTCTCGGATGCTTGATAAAGCTTCTTGAGTGATTTTGTTAAAACACAGCTTTCAGGAAGGAGTCTATGAAGTAATAAGAATGCCAATATATTATTATAAGGCTTTGTTCTGCCTCATATTTATTTTTTATTCCCAAATGATACTCTTGCTTTTCCCACTGGTATAAGACATACTTTCAAGGTTGGAGCCTTATGGCACAGTGAAAAAAAAAAAAAACGTGGACTTTCTAAAACTCAAGTCAGCTCTCCCAGCCACCACTATGTTAACTTGAGTCTGTGGTCCCCAGGCCTCAGTCTCTTGCTCTGTAAAATGGTGTGCTTTAAGGGGAAGGTGCAAGGTAAGGAAGTAGTGAGATTTTTGCTTGAACAATGTCTGTCACGTGATGAAAGGTGGCTGCTGTTATTGATATGGACCCAGTGTATGAGAAGCATTTGTTGTCACGTGCAAGTGGAACATTAATGTCTAATGTGATACATCTCATAAAAGAAATGTCTAGAAAATGAATGACAAAAGTAGCTTCCCACCCACCCCGGTCTTATTTTTAGCACTTCATTATTATTTTGGGTGTCCTTCAGCTATCTCTGAAGAGCTTTTTAATTCATGGGTTGTGAGTTTGAAGCAGCCATAATTCTTGCCTGACTGTAATGTACCTGTTGATGTTGATTTGCAGCTGAGGATGGGCACAAAATAAGGCAAGACCTGTGATTGGTCAGTGAAAAAGGTAGGTGGGGACAGAGTATTGGAAAGGTGGAGGAAGCCAAGAGGAAAGGGAGAAGCCAAGATGGAAGAGGAAGAAGATGACCCATCTCTGTGTGGCTTTAAATAGACACAGGAAGCTATCAATATCTTAATAAAGATGGATTATTATAGGACAAAATAATTACAGCACAAGATTATATCCTATTAATTGGCCCTGAGTTTATTATGTGAACATTTTGTGGAGTGGGAACTTATTGATATAAATCTGACTGATAAATTACAAGTTTCTAGAGTTTTGATTTTGTTGGGCTAGTGGGGATTGTGACAATAACCACAGGGGAGCTGCAGAGAGACCACTTGGGACAGAGAACAGCTCAGGGTGGTGTGGCGTGGCGTCCTGGAACTGTTCGCCTGGTTTTCTTCTTATTTAACACAACAAACTCCATATGTAGACACGATCTCCATATTTGTCCCATAGGTATGAAATTTTTACTATATTACTAAAATGCCAGGATATTGAAAATCTGAACTCTTAACTACTTAAAAAAACATTTTAACGACTAAGAGTGGTTAGAACTTTGTTTTATGGAGGAAATATCAGGCCCAGAAAATCTTCACAAACCAGACTCTTGATTGTTTTTTTCCCCTTTCCTTAGCAATTAACCATGCTGAAGAGCTTGCTGGGGAAAACACCCCCCCCCCCCAAAAAAAACATTTAATGCCGCTGAAAGTTTTCTCCACACACAACATGAAGAGCAACGACTCTATCCTTCTCTTGGCCCATACTTCCTTCAAAGAATGTTAGGGGTGAGGACACCACGCTCCTGTAAAATTTCCTGGCCAGGTTTTTCTTTTCACACTCAGTTTGAGAGAAGGAAGGTGTTAGAGAAAAGATGAGTGAGGAGGAAAGGAAAAGAGAAGGAAACGTGCTCCCCTCCCTCCGTTGATTAATTCATTTACTTATTCATTTTTACATCCTGATCCCCTCCCCTCTTTCCACTCCCCACCGCATACAATGCCCCTCTTCTGTATTCCTCCCCTTATCCTCTCAGAGCTTTGGGTTCCCCTGGGTCTCCCTGTCCCTAGCCATCGAGTCTCTGCAGGGCTAGATGCAGCCTCTCCCATTGAGCTCGGACATGGCGGCCCGGTTATGGGAACAGGTTCCAAAGACAACCAACAGCATTAGGGACAGCCCCGCTCCAGTTGCTGAGGAACCCACATGGAGACTGAGCTGCACCTCTGCTCAACATGTGCCTTGGGCCTCAAATGATGACCTACTAGCTGATTTCTTCACAACCTTTTCCCAAGAATGCTCTGCGCTTAGTGATTGAAGGTGCTGCTGAGCTTATGGTACACTAGAGATATTCTTGTTTTGTTTTGTTTCTTGGCAGGCGTTAGGGATCGAACCAGTGACCTCCTCCTGCCATTAAGCTGCCTCTCAGCCCAAATTCTGTATATTTTACAGACAATATCTGAATTACTGCTCGGTTTCAAATCTAGCATGCCTTCTTCAAAGCAGCTTATTTTTTCTACTGTGATACCAAGAGAAGGCTTTTTTAAAATTCCTTTATTTTTACTTTGTGTTGCCACTAAAAAAAGAAGAAAGAAGAAGAAGAAAAGGCTTGCTTCTTTTGCATTATCATCTAGATAAGGCAGCTGTGGGATGCTTTAGAATATGAAGAGCCCCATAAAGAATACATCCTAAAACTAGCCCAGATACACCAGAAGGCTGATTAGTACCTCCAAGGAGGGTGTGCCTGTGACCACGTAACACACATTGCACACAGTCACTGGGACATCAATTTACCTTCAGAAGTAAACATGGCTGGGACAGTTCAGCTCTATTCCTAAATCTATCTCCTTAATGTATTCTTATCTCCTCCATGTTTAAACATGGCAACCTCCCGGGTCAACTCCAGTCCAAGTTAACTCCCAGCTACCCTGAGACCTGAGTTGCTATTCTCCTCCGATGCCTTTCTCTCTGGGCTCATAGTCTCAGAAGCATTACCAGAATGGAGAATTGCTCTGGCTTCTGTCGATTTCTACTAGGAACTAGAATTTCACCCCACACCAAAGATTTTTGCTTGAAACCTTCCTAACATCAGCTGCTAGACCACTGGGTCTGTACATCTTCTGTTCTTAGATACTTTCCCCAAGCCTGTGTTGTAACTTATCTAGCATTGGCTAGACACCAGATGCCACAGTTGGCACACAGCCAACTTCGGGTGATGAATAGCATTGTTGGGATGTTGCCTCTGAAGTTGGGGTGAGTCATTGATTATGAGCGCATAATTGGAGCAAGACACTAAGGGCCTCCATGGCTCTGTTCTTTGCCCAGGATGATGACATCCTGGGTAAACCACCACTGCTTAGGGGCTCCGTGAAAAGAGATGAAGTAATTTCTATAACCCATGTGTTTACTCATGCTTGCCAGGCAGCAGCTATCAATTATATTTACTATATGTCACAGCCCATAGGAACTTTGTAACAACTGTGCCATCGACAGCTTTTTATGTCCTTTGCCCCTGGATGAAGAAGACAAACCTCAGGGAAGAGAAGAGATAAGTAACACACTTATAGACATCAATAGAGCTGAAGTGTGAGCCTGTATGCCTGGTCCCAAGTGTAAAGACTGTCTTAGTTAGGGTTTTACTGCTATGAACAGACACCATGACCAAGGCAACTCTTATAAAGGGCAATATTTAATTGGGGCTGGCTTACAGGTTCAAAGGTTCAGTTCATTACCATCAAAGTGGGAACATGGCAACATCTGAGCACAAATGATTCAGGAGGAACTGAGAGTTTTACATCCTCATCTGAAGGCTGCTAGCAGAATACTAACTTCCAGGCAGCTAGGATGAGGGTATTGAAGCCCACACTTACAGTGACACACTTACTCCAACAAGGCCACACCCATTCCAACAGGGTCACACCTACTCCAACAGGGCCACACCTTCTAATAATGCCACTCCCTGGGCCAAGCATATCTGAAACATCACACTGACCACACACTTGTTCACTACCCAAGAGCTGCTAAAGTGTGCAGAAAGCAAAATCAGTACTCCACCTCACTGGCTGAATTGGCCCTTTCTCCCTGTGTTTGATCCATCCCATCAAGCCATAAATACTGACTGAAAGGCAGACATAGTTATCTACCCAAAATACAAGATACAACCATTCCTGCCCTTACCCAGAAAGCTTTTCCACATATGATGCCCCACCCTTAGTCCATTTCCCAAGCCTATGGGGAGGGGAGTCGGGGTCTTAGAAAGTAATAAATCTGAAGAAAATACATTCCAAGGTAGCTTGCTGGATTGGAACGCCTAGGACAGGCACCTTTCAGAAACATCCCTCTTGAATTCAGGAAGGAGAAGGAGGAAAAATAGGAGGAAGAGAAGGAGGAGGAGAAGGAGAAGAGGAAGAGGAAGAGGAGGAAGGTAGGAAGGGGAGGAAGGGAAGAAGGGGAGGAAGAGGAGAAAGAGGAGGAAGAAAAAGAACAGTTACCATATTAGGCCAGTAAAATGTGTGACTTTTATTACAGAGGTTAGGTTGCACTGACAGATACACCCACCAATGGACATTCGGGAATGGAACATGCCCAAGGACATCTTATAATCTTGCACCCTGGCTATAAGCCACTTTAAGGTGGATCTTGCTTGTTGCAGTAAATCTCCAACCCCAATAAGCCCATGCAAAGATCACACAACTCATTTATACTATTTATAAGCTGCACATGTACATTGGGCAGATCGACCACTACACTGCTCTGTTCCCCAACTATGAGATCCAGTGCTACTTACTGCTTCTCCAGACCATGTAGTTCTGCTCCATCTTCCTTCTACCTCCTCTTTCTCTGTCTTCCTCACCTCCCTCTCCTCCTTCCTTTCTTCTCCCTCTCTAAAACCTCCAGCCCCACCTTTCCCTTCCACTGCCCAATCACAGGCTCTAGCCTTTATTTGACCAGTTAAAATGGTGGGAAGGCTCATATGAAGTCACCTGAGTACTCCTCTTCAAGACAGCTCCTCTTGAGGAAGCAGAATTAGCATCAACCTATAAACACCACCAGGACAATCCACACTTGCTCTTCTCATCTCCGTGCCTTGTCTACTCTTTGTCTAGGTTCCTGTAGACAACAGACTCAGATATAGTGTTGGGGGGAGTGGGGTTATGGAGACCATTATCTATGAATAATGAAGGAAAGGGAATCTGGAATCCACAGAGGAAGCCTTTAGACCACAGTGCCAATCCGACCCCTGTGACAGAAATCAGGCCTGGAAGACATGGGCCTGAAATCTCCGTCTTGGTGGGTATGACACAGAACCACAGCAGATGACCTGCTGCCACTCTGGACAGAACTGTCCTAACTCTAATATCCCTGCTATAATTAATCACAGACTGGGCTACTTGGAAAGAAACCATTACCTTAAAAAAGCTGAAACCCAAGCATCCAAGGGAACAGACAGTGACCATGTTAAATTCCCATGCAAATGGATGTGGTCTGTCACTAAGGTTGTCAACCAGCCAATGCTGACATGGGGGAAACTACCCTAGGTTGTGTTGGGTACTTAAGTGGCGAGGAGGAGGAGGTGGAGGAGGAGGAGGAGGAAAGAAAACCAGAACAATGGGTTATGTTCAGAATAGCTTAGTTTAAAAATACTATGAGCCCTGTCACCGATAATTGCTTAATCCCTAGGGTTGGCTTGGGAAACAGAAGGCATAAAAGAAAACGTAACCGTGAGTCGGGGGTGATTGACTAATGCAAAAGAAACCCCTCAGAAATGTCTGGCGACCATTTAACCCATCTTCCCAATTAGCATTCGTTTCTTTTCCTCATCTGATGTTAGTACCAACACCATCTTATTCTGGAAACATCTCTTCTGAACTCTTCAACCTCGTGAATTAGGAAGAGCGGCGCCACCCTCCAGCTAACCCCCAGTGTGGTCCAACAATCCAAATCTCTCGCAGATAGCCACGCTCCGTTTTTCTCGATCCAGCACCTTAGCTCAAGTTTAACTACTTGACAGGGAAACAATTAGTTATCGGACCAGATTTGGGGAAGGTTTGAAAATAGATTTTCTTCTTTCTTAATGGGGTGATGGAGACTTTAGAACCGATTTAGATCTATAGCAATGGTCTTATCAAGACAAAAAAAAAAGCCTACATGAAAATGGAGATAATAATGGGGCAGAGTGAAGCCTAACAGCAGAGTGAGATATTCTTAGCCAAGCAGAGCCTGGGACCAGAGCGCAGTGTCCCTAGCAAGGTGGAATCCAAAGGCTGAATGCTGTATCCTCAGTTAAGTTTTTTAAACCTCTACATTTCACTTACCTGGATATTCGTCCCTTTGAACATACACATCAAATAAGCCAATAAACGTTTGTTTTGTGTAGATGAGTTTGGACTATACCCCTGCTATGTGAAAACCCCAAGATTCTTGACAAGCAAGAAGCAACCACAGTTCCTCAGGTCCATAAACAGAAATTGAGGACTTCAGAAATAATCAGACTCAAAGGCACTAATACAATTTAACCTGCCACATCTGCTCTATAAAGCAGAAGGTAATTTAATAGACCCTTTCAGATATCTAAAGTAGCAACACCATCCACCTATACGGTGCCTACTTCCCAGAATTAGATGACCAAAGTGCCGAATCAGCAAACAGAAGCTGCTGCCAGACAGGGAGTCAGAGTGAACGATGGTGGCTCACTGGACTCATTTGTCTGTACCAAGACAAAATTGTGAATTGTGTAAGGCACATTGCCCAAGAGAAAGATAAAATTGAACCTACCAGACTGAGAGCATTTCTCCAGATTGTATCACATAATCTTCTGGTTTTCCTTCTCTGCTTCAGTTCGATGATCTCTGTTCACAGAAGCTAATCGATTGTTTTGATTTTTTTTCCTTTCCCCAAACGTCCAGTAATTGTTTCCTGAATTGAAGTCTCATGCTTGTATTGCTTTTGCAGTCTGTTCTGATTATTGCGTTGACATTATAACCATTTTAATGCTGTGTGTGTGTTAGATTTAAGGCCTGATGCATCAGCTAGCCAAGAACCTGATCAGAAAAACCCCAATACTATTGTTCTGCTAAAGAAACACAGCAATAAAATGACTCCTAATGACAATTTGCTATACCCATGAGCCACATCTTACTCAGACATCACTGGAGAAGCTTCCCCTTCTAGTAGATGGGAGCTAATTCGGAGGCCGATAACTGAACAACATACAGAAAGCTAGTGACTTTGGAATAGTCAGTAATAAATGGAGTATCTTCATGAAAGCCCTCCCCTTCAGGGCTCATGGAGCTTTGCAGAAGAGGAAACAGAAAGACAGTAATAATGAGAGGGGATGGATAACATCAAAGATACAGTGTCTTCCAGACACAAAAGGACTGATATATATATATATATGGACCTACAGAGACCGTGGCAACATTCATAAGACCTGCACAGGTTCAAACCTCAAGGTACCAGTGTTGAGAGGAAGATGTGGACAAGAGCTTCTATCCTCAACCAAGAAGCTATCTCCAGTTGGCAAGTGCTTGTAAAGATTAGTATTCTCCAGTGAAGTCACTGAGTATATAAACCACATTTAAGGATAGACCCTATGACAAGGAGTGGGTGGCCAATATGATATAAAGTCAGTGGTATTTCTGTGATTTTTTTTATGACCCATATTTTTTTGTTTCAACTTTTTCATTATCTTACATGTCTTTTGCATGTAATTTTTTTCTGACTTTGTGTTCTTATGGGTTTAGTGTGTTGTGTTTGTATATTGTGCTTTTACTATGTTTTTATTTCATTCTGATTTCTGGGTTTTGTTTCATTTTGTTTTGTTTTGGGGTGTGTGTGTGTGTGTGTGTGTGTATTTGACTTTTGCCTTGTTTGTTTTCTAAAGAGAGAGAACGAACTGCCTAAGTCTCTGGGAGATGTGGTGGGATACTCAAGTGAGGGTTCCATGGCCCTTCCCAACACCGCCTCCTCCTTTCAGAGATGTCCATGGTCAACAAGGCCAGCTGGGATGCTCTTTCAAAAGAAGAGATGTTGTCTGAAGTCATAAAGACCACACCTGCTCATTCTGGTTCAGATGACAGTCCTATGCACCATCGAGAAATGAAGCCTTTATAAAATCATCTTTCCTTTAGTAACTGCAATGGTGACTTACAGAGTTTCTGTGCAGATAAAATGACAGCCTTGACGATTCTGGTTTTCGTCCTCCTTCTTTCTCATTAATGATATAATGCTTGAAAGCATGTTTCACTGAACTGTTCTTTGCTCTGTTTTCTCCTGAGCAACAGGCTAGCTTTTCTAGTTAAAGCCTTCGCTAGGCAGAATGTCCCTTTGCTAGAAGCAGAGATCGTTGGCACTAAATCCCAGTGTAGAAAAAACAAAGGATGTTGACTCGATTATAATAGATTTTTTAGGACTTTCAGAATTCAGTCATGTGATTTTGTGACCACAGTGTAACCTGAGAACTGTTTGTGCTTTCACTGTGAATTGGTATTGTTAAATATAAGCATACATTTCACAAATGAGGAAAATGAACTAACCATGTCGAGGGAGTCCCTGAAATCAACGTGATCCATCAAAGTGACTCAAATTTAGCTCTGATTCCTACAGCAATGCTGGCTGTTGCTGACAACTGCTAAACTCTTCAAATGGTTGAGTTTTCCCAATGCATTTTTCACATATCACTAAATATAACTAAAGTTGTCCAAGTACTTCCTTGGTATGTGGAAGGAATTATACCTCTTCTTTGGGAATTATAACCATGGAATTGCCTTTCTGATGTTTCCTGGGCTCCTCGTATTTCTGCTTGAGGATTATTTTAATGGGTCGAAGTCTAAAATAATAAATTTGTTCTTTCTGTGTCTCTGTGATTCATGTGCAGGGCAGGTCTTATCCATGACTGTTCGGGCACCAAACAGAATTAACAAGGCCTTCTGACTTCATTGGCTCTGCCATACCCATGTCCCACCGGTTAGTGAACCCTCCAAGATCACAGCTGTGTCCCACCTGTGACCCACAGCATCCCCAAGGGAACTATTAAATGGAATGATGGCAGAGTAGCCAGCGCTCAATATTATTTGAAGCAATACATCGAGTTAAGTCCCCAAGCATACCTCCAGTAGATCCCTAGGGAGTATGAAATTTAACTCTTCTCTTTAAGACCACGCTGACAGAAATATGAAGGACTCCAGACAGCAGCGGGCCTTCCATTCCCAGAACTGAGCGAGGCAGCCTTAGCAATTAAGCTGACTTGGAAATGATGCTACACACTGGGCCCCATTTGATTGTCCATGGCACTTGTCAATAGACGGTGCCCGGGTGAGGCAAATTTGCTCTTCGTTTAGCCTGGGGGAGGCCAAACTGCTTTGCCAGGAACTAGGAAGAAATTACATTGGACAGACTCTGATACTAAAGTATGATTGATAAGATCCAGTGTCATTCGGTCCTGCTATTTGGGACAAGTCAAGGTAACAAGTAGTAAAGCCCATTTGCCCAGTGCCTCTCCACTCTCTCTTGATGTGACTGTGAGTTGCATCCATTGGAGGCGACAAATTGCAAATTTAATTAGGCCCTGCAAAAGCCTGACTCAGATACCCTACAAGGAAACCTGGTCTAAGCAAGAGAGCTTTCTTCCCCCAAGTGCTGTTTTTGTGACACACAACAATGTATTTATGGGCTCCATTAATCTGAGGAGAATGGTAGAGTTTGGCTTTATTAAAACTGAAAAAACTGAGGCTCGCACGGGGGTGAAAGCACACACAGCTTTTCAGCTGGCGAAGACTGGAGCCATGGGTTGTCGTAGATGTAACAGGAAAACAAACCCTACCATCCTTTAACTCCCAACACCTGCTGTGATGTCCCTGCTCATTTTCCGAGGGCTACCTCAAGCTTGACTGTTCCCAGGGAGCTGGACTTGAATATTCATAGTTAATTTGGGAGAGAGATCACGAGTGTGGATGCTTGGGCCAAAGTTGTGTCACCAGTGAATGGGAGAACCAGCCAAAGGGTCTGATTCCAGGCTGTATGCCCCTCAGCACTACAAGCAGGTGTTCAAACCCATCAGAAAAAGACACGGATTCGATTCAGAGGCTCTTTATCAGCATTGTAATGAAATATTATAAAATAAGCATTAAATAGAATGCAAATATGCCTCACATAATAAAGATAAATGTAAAATGAAAAAATTTTTATATATTTTTATTTTTTATATACACACTTTAGGTGTGGAAGGCAGGAATGGGTCATTAGGCTCTTTAGTTTTTTTTTTTTTTTTAAAGAATATTTACTTGGTTTTATATGTGTATATGCACATGCATGGGTCCCATGCCCAAATGGCTTGCAGGTGCCATTAGAAGCCAGGGGGCAACAGAATCTGTGGAAGTGTCATTACAGGGGTTATAAGCCACTTGGTGTGGGTGCTGGGGACTAAACTTGGTTCCTCTGGAAGAACAGTAAGCACTCTTAACTGCTGAGCCATGTATCTACACACACACACACACACACACACACACACACACACACACCCCATAATGTAGGATATATTCAATTATAAGGTATGAGAAAACCTCAAACACCCACATCATTTTCTTTCTAGATAATAGGCCCCCAAAATGGATCATTGTCTTCCCCTTACAGTCAATATCTGATACTGTCAGATCCTTCAGGGCTGTACCCAGCCCACAGTTGGTTTTAGCTTTGCTTAGTCCTATTTAGCTCAACAACCGTCACTTTGATTGTGGCATCTAGTGGCAGTTACTAACAAGCCATTTAATTCATTCGTTTATCTAATGGTTATTAATGAAGTGCTTATTATATGCTAGATATTCATCTAGCCGCAGGGGAGTCCGTGGTGAACAAAAGATGCGGTTCTTGTTTCTAGGAGAGTTCACGCCAAGGGGAAAACCAAGATGAACTTGTTCAGATGCCAAATGACAGTTCATGAGAAAGATTGCTCATGTTTGGATCTGGTACTGGGTGACAGCATGCATGAATAATATTGGATGTGAGGAAAAGATGCACAAAGTCCTGGAAAGAAGAAAAATAAGCAGCCCATGGTATTGTAAGTCTCTCCTGGTTGAGGTGTATGGGTCAGGGGATTAGAGAAGGCACCAGGGTGTCTTAGACATGCTAGCAATTGTCAGGACATCAGTAAGAAGACACCACACCATCATATACCCAATGTGCTTCAGACATTCCTAACAATGCCCCACAATTCAGTCTTTATCAAACACACACACACACTCACACACACACATCTCAGTCCTGATCAAACACACACACACACACACACATCTCAGTCCTGATCAAACACACACACACACACACACACACACACACACACACACACACACACACACCCATCTCAGTCCTGAGTTGTCTGAAGCCAGCAACATAGGAAGTGATTTAACTGTGTTCTCTCTCCTGCCCCAGCCTTTGGTTTTTGGGGATCTTGCCGAACCCAGGAGCTAATAGAACGGGTACCTCACCCATCTCTTTTCCCTCCTTCGCTGAAACTGAGACACATCTTGCAGTTGGCTCTCAACCGTTTGCTTGGTTCCTCTGACTCTTCACTTATTAAATGAGGAAACCAATTGTTCCAGCCTTGGGTAGTTGGACCAAAGAAAGCAAATTAGTACAAAATGTTTGGTACAACAGAAAATGCAATATATCACTGTGTGCTGTTTCTAAGTAGCTTATTAGTTGCCTGTTTAAATCTGGAGGATGCTCCGTTTGCTATAAAGTCTAGTTTAATAGCATTTCTTCTATGCAAAGATCACTGACAATCAATGACCTTACGTGATGACATATTAAATAGCCAGGGAGACACAGAAGTAGAGAGAGGGGTTGGGAAGCCAATCAAGCTTGGAATGTCAGCCTCATTTTTATCAATAGCCCACAGTGTTGCTAGTTCCTGATATACAGATAAACGTTCACACTTGTTTTCTTCCCCTAACCCCCACACGTTGGAGGGATGTCTGCAGAAGGTTCCCCCAGCGCTGGCAAGACCCAAGTGATTTCCTACGTAATGTACCACAAATGGATTTAGAAATGCCAGCTTTAGATACTGTGATGCATATTCAGATTTCCCCACACAGTAGACTCGATAGTCTCGTGGCTAAATTAAAGATGCCTCTCCGTCTGTTTCACGTGCTGAAATATTAATAAAGTAGAAAAAAATCAAAGAAGAGCAATTTAGGGCTCTCTCAGGCTCTGATTATGGCTCATTCCTGCCAGTCCAGTTTTAGACAAAGACAAGAGCTAACACTGCAAAAGAGCACGGCCGGTGAAACAAGAATGACAAAGGAACAGAACCAAAATCAAAGGGTTGGCATTCAGACGCTCTGGTGGCCTATAAAGCATTGTTTGAGCCCTCTAGCTTACAGCATCCTCGGCCACGGCCGGGCAGCTTGGGCCGGAACTGGCAACCTCCCAGGATTGCGGTACAGCACTCACTGTTTATTGGCAGCTGGAGGAAAGCTTCAGTTTGTACTTTGGAACATCCTGCTTTGAAATGACTTTTCAATGCAGTCTCAGAGCCAGCGTCCTCAGGAGGACAACAGGGTCTCTTCTTCCTGCCTTTTCTTTAATAAGACCACCTTCTCCCTAGAAACTAGCTGCTAGACTGCAGAAAGAAAACAAACAAACAAACAGCAAGTCATTTTAGCCCCTGCTGACTAATGGCGAGGCACTTGAGGGCACAGCAGAAAGAAGCTCCTGCAATAAGGATGTGGCCCAAGTCTTGAAACTGAGATGCAGAAAGAAACAATGCTAAGAGAATAGAAGTGTTCACTGGGGGCTGAAGGGCAGCCCCGTATTAATGGATTTTCTTGGTGCAGAATCAGTGCCCTAAGTGTAAGCAGCAAAATGACTTTGTTGACTCCTAAACTCCCCCGAATTAAAAGCAGGCGCACACACAAATAAATTGTGCAAATGCTTTTGGGGTTCTTCCTGTTTGCCAGCCAGCTATGCTCTGTGCTGCTCTATTCTAATTGGTCTTTAAAATCTCATCTAAAGGGATTCACCCACTCAGGAACTCCAGTCGCCATCTTGGAGCCATCGTGAGGCCATATGCACTGCGACACACATAGTTAGGACTTTCTAAAGGAAAACTGATCTTCTAGTACCAGACAGAGAGACAGTGAAATCCCAAAACAGTCGCTTGTCTGCTGGCCCTTGCGTTGATCCCTTGCCTCTTTGGGAAACAGATGGTTCACAGAGGCAGCCTCTTGGCTATTGGTTCCCTTACAGAGGTTCCAGACCTGCCATGGTCCCCTCTGGAAAATATCTAAATGCATCTCAGTTCATGCGGGCTCCCGAGGGCTAGTCCTCTTTGAAGCTTCGATGGGTCGTCAGCAGATGTTCTTTCTCGAGTGTGCTGACACAGGGTGCTTTAATGCCCATGTTAAATCAAGCAGCATCCCTCTATAGCTCAGAGAGAAAGCAGGGATGCTAGGGCCAGTGTCCCTATGGAGATTAACTGCAAATGGAAGAAGCATCCTGACCTTTTAATTTTTCTCTGTAGAATTACTACTTTCATCTTTCTTTCTGAGAACTTTCACATTTATCCTGCTTTGCTGGTTGGATAAGAACCACCATCATTTAGGTTAATGATCCCCAGGAAGTCTTGACTAACTTCAGGGTTTGTAAGTGTCTTACGGTGGGAATTGGATACATGGCCTATGTTGACCAGTGAACTAAGAGGATGCACACTCTCAAATCAAATGGCATTCATGTAACTAAAGCGATTGCTTGCACTATCAATTACAACGGTGCCTATTTCCGTGTGAAAAAAAAAATGGCTCATGGATGCACACATACAGGATTTATTCTTATTACTACATAAGGATGTGAACTCTTATAATAATTCTTCAAACTGTTTCTGTAACATTAACCAGAATGGTTCTTTTTATAATTTCTGGTGTTTGAACCCAGGAAACCAAGGTTTCGACCATAAGGTCAAAAGCCTTTGTGTATGCAGCAAAATGATTTTATTGACTCCTAAAAATCCCCCAAAATTCAAAACAAGGACACACAGCTCAACTGGGCAAAGCTGAAGATACTCAGCATCTACACTTCCTGTTTCCACGTCCTTCACACAAGTCCTCAGTCTCTAATTTCAAGAGAAGCAACAGCAGCAGCAACAATAAGCAGCCAACCGAGGGAGTCTCACTACTGAAACTGTGGCTGAACACTGGAAATGGAAGGGCATTTACTCAAGGACACTTGCGCCAGGTTGAAGGCATTTGCCAAGGTAGAACTGTGGGAAATGTGGCATTAAGGTCTACCAAAGAGTCATGGTGAATCTCACTGAAGGCAGAACATTTCAGTTCCAGTCTTTATACAAAGATGGCAAGGACACACATCTAGCTGAGGGACTTGGTTCAAAACAGAGAGGTATATGTTAAGACTGATTTTGAGGACTTTGGACAGTGGAGATGGTAACTGTGTGGAGCTCAGCACACCCCCAACCAGAACCACTTAGCCCTGCCATGCTCTCTGAGTTCCTTGTCTGTCTCCTTCCTCCAGCTTTCTAAGTAAGACAGAGATAGAAAATGTGGAAACCACTCAGAGACACTTTGCTCAAGATCCTAACCCTAGGCTATGGAACTTTTTTGTCATCTTTTAGGCAAGAACAGTAACTAGTTTTCAAATGACAAGACAGTGAAATTTCCCCTCTAAACTGCAACCACTCGCAGTTAGAACATTCTAGCATTAATCTGTAGACAAGTGTCTAATATCTGATAACATAATCAGTATGTTAATACCAATCTGGGTCCAAGTGGTTCATTTAGCTAAAGAAATAAAGATGCGGTTAAGTTACATTTCTTGTATTTAGACAGTGTTTTAGTGGTTACTCTGGTTTTGGTGTCACTCAGCCATGAAGAGAGAAATGCTAAGAGAAAAGGCTGCAGAAGGAGACTGAGGTTTACAAGAGATCTAATTTTTGCCGTTCACCAGCCATGCAACTTTGGTTAAGTCATTCAGCTTCCTATTCTACATAATTTGTATGGTAATATAGAAAACATGTATGATAAACCACAATTATTCTGACACAATTAATATAAAAATACTCGAAAGAATTAATGACCCTTGTCACTACCTCTGTAGACATCTTATCAGGGGAATAAATTCAAACTCTGGTTCCTGCCCTAGCCACCATGACAGGGTGTCATTATCTACTAAGAATTTGCATCTCCCCTGATCTAAGTTGATTTGGACAAACTAGTTTCTAATCTTCTATAATAGGTAATGCTATATTAAATATATACCTATATTATATATGTGTGTGTATATATTATTTGTCATATGTATATGCATGTGTACATATATATATGCAAATATACATATGCATATGCATGTACATATACATATATATGCAAAGAAAAAGGCAAAACATAACCAAACTACAAATAATTTCCATTTGGGATTCTCAAAGACTCTTGAAAGGTATAAATGCTAAAGCCCCAAGAGGGTTTATGGAGTCTGCTGCTCCACCTGCTGATGCTAGTTTCTGCTGCCTCTTTTGCTATTTTGCTGGTTTGCTGGTTGTTTCCTAGTTTTCTGGTTTTCTGGTCTTCTGATCTGCTGGTTGCTGGTTTGCTGCTTTTTCTGGTTTGATGGTTTTGCTGGTTTGCTGGTTTTGTTGGTTTATTGGTTTGATTTGCTGGATTTGCTGGGTTTGCTGTTTGTAGACATTCTCACAATGAAGATTAGACTTGCTCTAAGGAACCCTACACTCTTAATCAGCAGGAAGTAATCTAAAAAGGTCAATGCCTCCTTTCTCTTCTAACCTACTTCTCTCCTACCCAGTGTTGGAGGGTTGAAAGGGATTGAGTGGAATCAGGGTTGGAAGAAAGTTAGATAATAGAACCCAACTCATTAGTTCAAAGAGTATGCCAATAGTCTTCTTCCAGCAACCTCCTCCCACCACCAGTAACCTTTCTATGAGACCACACAGGTCTCTGCAAAAAGGCATTGCCTCAGCATTAACTCCTCTGGCACCAATCATGACCTCAGGCCTTAGCCACATTTGGGAAAACAACTAGAAAAAAGGAGACTATTGAACATTTCCAGACACCTGACTCCTACTATGATAACGAACGGCTAAAGAAATCGCTAGTACCCTGGTGTTGGCATTACCCTGAAAAAAAATTCTCATTAGAAACAACATTGAAATGCCTCTTTACAAATCTGTTCCCTGTGATTAACAAAACCACCCACCAAAGGGCTAAGCACCATAATCTTGAGCCAGTGACCAACTCCATAGAAGGAACTTCAGGGAGAGCAGATCGACCACATATTCCAATATACAGTGCAACAAACCACAGCACTGATATGGTCAAGCATGGCGCCCATTCCTGGCCCTGACCCATCCTTCAAATGGCAGAGTTAAGACTGATTGCTTGGATATGAGCCTCTCACCCCCAGCTCTCTAACCAATGAACTTCATCACATTGGACTCTATTGCCAGTTGCTGCCAACTGCATCTCTAATAGTATATCCTGTTTCCACAGGTCAGCTTCCCTAGTGCCATGGACTTTGCCTGTGCTGACTCAGAAAGTCCACACATTTTATATAGCAGGCATGCTTTGGTGTTATGTTCTACTAAGACTTGGGGTGCTTACCTTCCCATATAAAAGGTGTAAGTTCAAGTCTTCATTGGTCTACACTGAGAACCTCAGGCATCCACTCTGTTTTCAAAATAATAATAATAATAATAATAATAATAATAATAATAATAATAACCTCTATATCACCAGACTCCTAATAGCAAGGGCCTGGTTGTATTTGTTATAAATAAGTCAGTAGATAATCGCAAAAGAGCCCTTGGCAGTAACCACATCCAGAGGCTCTGTGATAGCTGACCTAAGACAGCTATAAATTTTATGGCTTTTTGTTTTGTTTTGTTTTTTAAAGGAGGTACTTATCAATACTTTGTCTTTCAAGGGTCATGGGAAAGAAAGTAGAGACAAGAGAAGGAAAGGAGTCAAGGATGCCAAGCTTCAGAAAAGTACACAAGAAAAGAGAAGATGTTGAAGGGAAGGGGGTTATCAGAAGACAGGATGCTAGAGACTCATGCGGCCATTAGTTTGGGGCAGAACAGTTCAGTCTGATGTGATATAATTCCAGATGTCTGTACAAATGTGACCTGGGCAAATATAAAAAAAAATGGACACCTGGGTGGAACTGTAGAGGATGGAGCAAGAGGGAGATAAATATGTATCTGCTAAAAAAAAAATAGTGGATAAGAGAAAAGAATGCCTACCCCAAAGTCAGTAACTAGGCGACAGTAGGGACCACACCCTGGGCTTCTCAGTCCAGTCTTTACCATCAAAGAGCCTCCTCTGGACACTGGATCAAATACCTCTTTAGAAGTGGGATTCCTCTACCAACTTGATACAAACAGTAACCTTTCTGATTCAACTAGAACCTAAACATCTGAAGTGACATGAAGGTTCAGTATTCTGAAGTCTACCAGGCGTGTATGATAATCATTTTGATGTCACTGGGCAGGTCTAACTCAGAATGATGATTTAAAAAAAAAAAAAAAAAAAACAATGAAAGAAACATAGGAGGCAAAGCATGGCTTAATGACCTGAAATTCAGTGCTGAATAAATGGCTCAGAATATGCACTAATCTTGTAGGAGATCCATATCAGGAAACTCACACTTATCTGTAACTCTAGCTCCAGGAGATACGATGCCCTTTGCTGGCTTCTGGGGACATTTGTAATCATGTATACACACATACACACACACACACACACACACACACACACACGCACACACACAATTATAAATACATCTTTCAAAATAATCAAGGAAGAACCACACTTTAACTGCAGCTACAAAGGAGGCAGGGCCACATGCATGACAGCCTTGACCCAGGAAGAGAATTGCAAACCTGGCTGGTTCGTGTGTCCAGTGTTCTTCACACGAGATCTATTGAATAAAACCTCATGTAAATTTAGGAAGCAACTGGTCTCTAGTCAGCCAGACTCCATCTTGTATGAAACAGTGGTGCTTAGCTGATCTCTTGCCCCCGGTATAGTATTCATCTCTGCTGCTGTGGTCCCTTCTACCCTTTAAATGTGTTCACATTGTTGTTTCTTGTAGCTGACTTTTAGTGTTAGTGATCTTTCTTCTTTCATCTGAGATCTTACTTTGGTACTTTTACTGTGTCACCAAAACTTTGCTCTTTATTTTTTCTATATTTATGAATATAGAAGTATTCATGAATTCATCCATATTGCATAAGGGACCCTTTAAATTTTCCTGTGATAAGCCAATGATGAAAGCTATAGAAAACCAGAAGACGCTAATAGCTTACATTTTACAAGTTAACTACCCATAAAATACTAGAAATCAGTTTACTATAGAAACAAGGCTTCCAATACCAATAATATTTAACTGCAGGGTCTTGTGTGAGCCAGAGAAAGGTATTCAAAGTAAGTGCCAGACTTGGCTATGGTTGAGGTTGTGTGCAGATGGAGGAATCGTTTTTTCCAAATCTCTGAGGGGAAAAATTGTGAAGCTATTTGGAAATTATTAATGATTATAAGCAAAGCAAAACCTAGAAAGAACAAAAACTGAATCTTTGTGATTTACTACCTGAGACTTTTTCACTTGGAAAGAAAACAAAACAAAAAGCAAATGAATAGCTAAATAAAGACAAATCAAACAATTTGGTATTTTTATGAACAGCAATCAACTTGCACAAAGAAAATATAAAGTTATAATAAGATACAGCAAATACTTTATGTAAGAATTATAATTTCAGCATTCACTTGCTTGCATCCAATATCTTGTTCTGCATACCTTATGGAGACCTGTAAGTTCTTCCTATTCGGACTCAAGCTCAACTTTCTTAGCCGTGTGTCTGTCAAAATGAAAAACACAGATCTCTTAGGTCAAGGAGAAGTCATGCATTCATGTCCTGCTTCTCAAACATTAACAAATACACTTAGTTGCATTGTTTTTAACTGAAGGTAGACCAGATGGCTGTATCTATCTTTAAGTCCATGCTTGAGCCAGTTGTATAAGCACGTGCCTAGGGTGTCACAAAGGACCCACATATAGTATGACCCTGTTTATGCTTTACTATATAGTTTTTACCTTCCTGAAGGTAAAAAAACAAGGGGGCCACATATGAACTAATATTCATACAAGCCCTGGAACATATAATCTGCTGATGTTTGAACATTCCCGAGCCTCTGGAATCAGGGTTGGATTTTCTGCAGCATCTGGAAGTAGTGTGGTGAGAAATGCTTAAGAACTGACTTCGTTTGGGTAGCACAGTGCTTTAGGGCAATGCTTTGAGGAGTTTCCCAGAAGTCTATCTCCTTAAGAATTCCCATGTTCATAGCAGCCTTATTTATAATAGAAGCTGGAAAGAACCCAGATGTCCTCAACAGAGGAATGGATACAGAAAGTTTGGTACATTTACACAATGGAGTACTACTCAGCTATTAGAAACTATGACTTCATGAAATTCCTAGTCAAATGGATGGAACTAGAAGCTATCATCCTGAGTGAGATAATCCAGTCACAAAAGAACATACATGATATACACTCACTGATAAGTGGATACTAGCATAAAAAGCTCAGAATACCCAAGAAAAAAAAATCACAGACCTTATGAAGCTCAAAAAGAGAAAGGCGAGAATGTGGATGCCTTAGTCCTTATTAAAAAGAAGAACAAAACATGTATGGGAGGAAATACAGGGACAAATAGAGAAGCAGGAATTGAAGAAAAGATCATTCAAAGACTGCCTAAACTAGGAACCCACCCCATATGCAGCCACCAAACTCAAGCACTATTGCTGATTCGAAGAAGTGCTTACTGGCAGGAACCAGATATAGGTACCTACTCAGAGGCTCTGCCAGAGTCATACAGATTCAGATGAAGATGCTTGCAGCTAACCGTCAAACTGAACATGGGGACCCCAACGAAGGAGCTAGAGAAAGGATTGAAGGAGCTGAAAGGGTTTGCAACCCCATGTGAAGAACAACATAATTAACCAACCAGAACCCCCAGAGCTCCCATGAACTAAAACACAAACCAGTGAGCACACATGGAGAGACGCAAGTCTTCATTTACATATACAGCAGAGGATAGCATTGTCTGGCATCAATGGGAGAAGAAAGAGGTCTTTGGTCCAGTGAAGGCATGTTTTTTTCCCAGTATAGGGGAATGCCAAGATGCCGAGGTGGAAAAGGATGGTTGGGAAAGGGAGCACCTTCATGGAGGCAATGGGATGGGGAGGGTGGATGAAGAGGGGAGGGGATAACATTTGAAATGTAAATACAGAGAATATTCAATAAAAAATTCCATTCTCAAACTGTCCATTGTCTCTGAAGACAATGTAGGGCCTAACTGTGGGAGTTATCTGGCTTTCTCTGTCTCTCCTCATGGCCAGCTTCTCATAACCCAGCTGTTGCCACACAAATGTTGTAAATAAATGGAGGGCTCAGCGCTGCATCTTTATCACTGCTCACAGGTCTGGCACCTGAGGTCTGCTGGTGTAGACTACACCTCTATTAGGCTGGTCCTAGCTTATTGAGTGGAAGAAAGAAAGATGTCTGAGCTCAGGGCTTGAACAGTCTCATTTCTGCCACATTCTGCTACCCCTCCCCAAAAGTCCCAAAGCTGGCTTGATAGGAATGCAGGCAATAAAGCTTGGTGGTGAACTCCAGGTGGAAGACTGCATGGGAGGATCTGCAAACCCTGACATCCTAACTGAATAGGAAGAATGAGAGAGAGAGAGAGAGAGAGAGAGAGAGAGAGAGAGAGAGAGAGAGAGAGAGAGAGAGATTTGGAACCCCTTTGGCAAGCCAGCTCACACACATCAGTCAGGAATTCTCTTTATTGTGTATATGCTATCCCAACAACACATTCTTGTTGGCTATCAGCCGGTCACTGATAGGCGGGGGACTCTGCCTATGGCCCATCTCTAGGAATGAGAGCATCTCACCACACTGATAGTGGAGATCTCATAGCCTGTGGTCTCTTTTGCACTCCAAGCAGTTTGAATCTCCTTCTTGCCAGGGCTAACCTGATTCTACATCACACACATCGTGAAACCCAGAGTGGTTAAACCATTGATTTACTTTGATCTTTTGGTGGCTTTGTCGGGCCCTGAAAATGTGACTCCAAAACCAAGAGTTTGGGATCACAGGGAGAAGAAATTGGAAGTCTTGTTCAGCCATGCCAGAGATCCCTTGCTACCTTCAAAAGGGCAGCAGATACTGCCTCCCTGGGTCCTTGTCTGCTGTTTGTGGTACTTTACTTTTAGAGACTATAGTTTCATTTAAATGTAGCCTGAGCTGCCCCCACCTCCCACTGGGTCCATTGTCCAGCCCTATTCAACCCGTGTACACTGGGACAGTTCCCTGCAGGTCTTTGAGCAAGGGTGGAGTTCCCTTCAAGAAATGGGAAGGATGGTGCAGTTCTGCTGAAAGCTACAAGGTCCTGTCAGCTTTATGCCTGCCAATTTGCACTGCTTTAAAAGATATCACCATAAAATTTCATGCCAAAATTCAATCTAGTTTATGAAGTCTTTGCCAGGCTGGACCATCTCAATCTAACTAGACAGTCATTTATTTATTCTTCCCTTGTTGGATGGCCCTCTGAGCTTCATAACCCTTGGTTCATCTTCCTCCTGGTCAGCTCTTTGATAGCAACTTGATGTAGACCCAGATCATGTCTTGTGGAGTTTGACTCTCCCCCTCCTAAAAAAACAGTCATTCAAGTGTAAGAACATTTCCCACAAAGACCTGCAATGTATTAGACCACAGTGTGCCCCAGAGATGCATAGACCTGTTAAACATGGCTAGCCAGACACACAGTAGCCATTTCTTGGACTGAACCAGGCCTACATTTAGTGTGTGTCCTTGTTCTTTACAGTGCTCCCTGGGCTACCAGATGTGTCTTCTGTTTGCTCGCTCATTTGTGCCTTGCTATCTCCAAAATAAACCTGTCTCTTCAAATCAGGAAATTTTCCGCTAAGCCAAAGCCAAAGCCAAACAAACAAACAAAAACAAAAACAAACAACAACAACAACAAAAAAAAAAAACTCTACATATAAAAGCCTCCCTCCCCCACTTGCTCACATGTTTGAACCCCAGCTAGTGGTCCTCAGCTGGAGGTTGGAGAATTTTGTGAGGCAGGCCTAGGTGGTGAAAGTGGATCTCTTGGGGGGGGGGGGACTTAAAGAGCTTTACAGCTCAGGCTCCGCCCCTACTTCCGGTCCCATCTCTTTTCTGTTCAGCTGGGATGTGAAGGCTTAAGGAGCCATATGCTGCCGTGTCTTCCCGACCATGATGAATGTTACCCGTTCAAACCGTAAGCCAAAATGAAATTCTCTGAGATTGCTTCTTGTCAGGTATTTGGTCACAGAAGTACGAAAGGCAACTTAACAGGCTGCATGTTCCCGCCGGTATTCTTAGGTGAGCCCAGTGAGTTTCTTGGTCCTCATAGTGACCTTGTGAGGTTATTGACGTTTGGACTCCTTCATCCTATGCTCGAAGTCCAGTGTTCTGTGCATCCAGAACTCTGGGGATGTTTCTCCTTAAATACTCAAGAAAAGAGAACCCCCAAAGCACCCATAACTATCACGTGTTAGGATGGGCATCTGAGGGGGCTGGGAGGTGGAGATACCAGTGTGGCCCAGGCCCAGGTTGGCGAAAGTTTTCATGTTTCCCCATACAGCCTATAAACTAAGAGTTGTAGCTGCTAATCATATGCCCTGTCTTTTAATGTGCCTTAATGCTTAGGGAACGTAGCTGACTTTAAAAAGCACGCCCACAGGCATGCACACACAATATAGCTATTGTGGAAAACTTTGTATTTAGTCAATAAGAATATTTAAATCATTACCACATCTGTGTTTTATGTCAACTTGACAATAGCTAGAGTCATCTGAGAGGAGATGACTTAACTGAGAAAATACTTCCATAAGGTTGAGCAGCAGGCAAGCCTGTAGGGTGTTTTATTAATAATTGAGAGGAGATGGTCTGGTCCATGATGAATGGTACCACTCTTGGGCTGGTGGTTCTGGGTTCTATAAGAAAGCAGAATAAATAAACCATGGGGAGCAAGCCAGTAAACATTACTCCTACTCCCCCATGGCCTCTGATTCCACTCCTGTTTTTAGGTTCCTGCCCAATTTGAGTTCCTGCCTTGGCTTCTGTCAATGGACTGTGACTTGGGACATTTAACCCAAAATAAACCCTTTCCTCTCCAAGTTGCTTTGGTCATGGGGTTTCACTGCAGCAAGAGAAACCTCAACAAACCTTGATTTACATTTGTTTCTAAGAAAACAAACAGATTCAAGCACTGGAATAGCATCTCATAACCTGCCGAGTGCTCTGCCTTGAACAAACCTGCCTTGTGTCATTGAAACATTGCGAACCTCTTTCACATAATACAAATGGAACTGGAGGCGCTTTGGTGTGGATCACGTGTTCTAGGTAAAGGAAGGGGGCAAATATCAATCATGTAAGATATAATCTAGAGCTTATATCCCATAGATGGGTCAATGTGGTAATTTATAGTCTGAAAAGTCAAGACCGAGGATATGGGGCCATTGGAGCTATGTCTAGATTTCCTTCTACAAGTCATTAGCTTTTAGGATCATACCAAGGTCTTGGGTTGATATACCAGACCCTTTGTAACCTGGACCCTGACCACCACACATTTCCTTTTCCTCCCCTCTCATCCCCACACCCCAGGGTCCACTTTATTAATATTATAGGATTGTGAAAACACTGTTCTTATAGAGAGCACACCAGGACTTCCAATCCTTCCTGATCATCTGTTCACCCACTTTCCTATCACAGATATGTGACTGCATCATGATTCACATTGTATTTTAGATCTACATTTAGATAGAACCCTGAGATTATATCTATGAATTATTAGCCTATGTTAGAGTCTCTCGCTTTCCCAGCCATTCTTTTCTCAAAGGCAAGCCTGGACTTTAAACTTTTATCCCCAGTTTATAGTATCATGCATGGTGAGTAGAAAAAAAAAAGACTTGGTTGTGAACAAATGCACAAGTTCATAAGTGGCTCAAGTGCACAAATGCAGGCTCCTAGATCTCACCTCGTGTCTGTGTTCCACAGAGATCTCCAGTTGCACATTAGTTTGAGAAGTAGTGACTCTGCTCCCATGACCTTTTGCTGCTATAAATATCTGGAGGATTGATTGTCTACAGCTTTGCGTTTGGCAATTATTAATGTGTCTGCCTGTCTCTGGGTTTAACTGATACATGCAGTGAGTGTGTGTGTGTGTGTGTGTGTGTGTGTGTGTGTGTGTGTTCCCACAGTCTGGTTCTTGCCTCCTCTCCTAGAAGCCCATGCAGGGACATAAACAATCCCTTCGCTGTTCTCGGCACCAGGCACCTGCATGTACTCAGGGCAGGTGCTTGCATAAATTTATGCAAAAGTCAAGGGGATGCTAAAGTAAAGCAGATTCTTTAAAACTGTTTTATGCAATGTCTCTGCAATAGAACAGTCAGCGTTTAAACAAACCCAAAGCTACTGAGGGAAAAGAAGAAGATGAATTACCATGCCTCTACTAGGATCCAAGTAGAAGATTCTCTTAAACATAGGCATAGCTCTCCCCAAGTTGGTCAACTCACACTGCTGTCCTTGAAGGAACATCTGATACTTCCTAAAGATCGGACTCACTGATTGACATTTGTTTAAGCTCCCCTCCCCCCATCTTAAACGTCTAGACATTGAGATTACTGTTCTCAAAAAACTCGCACTATTCCTTTGATTGTCTTGGGAGAGGCTGGCCTGTCTCATTTCCTACCACATCCTAGTTGTTAGCAGCTTGTGACTTACTGGTGTCACTCACCAGTGTGGAATCAGGATGACTGTTGGTCACTCGTTCACTGCATTGAATACCCTGCTTCATATATTCCTGCCCACTCACTCACAAGGGCCAGGAGAAGCAATGGAAAGAAGCAGGTTGTATCTTTACCTCCCTGTGGAGTATTTAATAGGAAGATGTGTTCAGCTATTAGAATAATGCACAAAGGAGATATTAGAGGAGAGAAACAGATCCCGATGAGAATAATAAAACTATTCACATACATATTAAGTGAGTATTAATTGTGGTGTTAGAAGTTAATTGACCCATCTCACTGTGTCGGAGAAGCACTGGATATGTACTGTTGTATCACTCTGAAAAACAAACAAACAAAAACAGGTAGCCTGTCTATGGCCTCTACTTTGTCACCAGCCACACTTGGCCAGCATTCTACCACAGCAGTCCAGTGATGGATCTGTCCATCCAAAGCACCATGGGAGTGCGCCCACATGCCAATCTAGCAAAACGGTCTGCAGCCCTGCCTACTTGGTGAGATTGTTTGCCTGTGGTCTCAGATGCATCCCTGAAGGTGAGACAAAGAAAAGATAAATACCAGACTCTGGGGTGCAGGTTAGCACGGCTTTGAACAGGTGTTGCTACATTGTCTTGACCAGTCTCTGCATAATTTTATTTAAATTACTTTTATAAGCTATTCAAAGGTTTAAAAACAGTCCAGTTGAAGGATTAAAGGCAGTCAGGGCCAGGGGTAAACATTTAAATGGTAGGAGAAAAAGCATATACCCCACAGAATTCTGTGTTGTATGCGTAGACACATCATGACGTAATGAGTTCATGTTAGGCAGCTAAGATCCCATTACTCCAGCCTAAGAGGACATAAGTCATTTCTTCCTGTATTTCATGAGCTCAGGATGATGGACTGAACTAGCAACCATAGATCTGTAGTGTTCCCAGGAACTGCAAAATGATAGATACATAAGCAAGTGCAGATGTCCTCAAATAAGCATCATTTAGAAGTGGGCAGTGGGTTAGATTTGACAAATGAACTATGATTCGTGGTTCTCTAGTGAGATGAAAGATCCTCAGCTCTTGTCTGTACTGTAGTATTAAAAGGGGGACTATGAAGATCATATAATCAATCACCAGTAGCAAATATGTATGGAGTTATTGGAGAATTACATCTGCTTTATCCAACTGGGGGAAAAAAAAACCTCTCGAGCACATAAAGTCATACACCTCAGACCAGGTCACTGAGCTAAGTTTTGAATCAAGTTCAAACCCAGACATATCTACTTCATCTTCCCCTTAAGACTTCATGTGGGACCATGACAGAAAGTTCCCGCTTTCATAAAAATCAGCCAACAGATCTGCAGGATCTAAGAACATGGGTTTGGGAAGGAGGACCCTCACTGTGGTTGTTCGTCTTTCATCTCGTGAGATTTAAAGACAGACATGTGATGGCAATTGGATTTACAAAGAGTCAAGCTTTTTGACTACACAGGCAAGACTATTAAATGTTCCTCCCTAGCTGGGCATTGCTTAAAATCCTTCTATCTGTAAATCTTGAGGGTACAAGAGTATGTCTGCACTATATATTAGCATGTGCTGTAAGCGACCATTTATCCATCCATGTAACTAATCCCAGGCCAGGCACAAGATTCAGAGTAAAAACCCCAGGCCTAGTCTCTGGTCTTTTGGAGCTTTTCCTGTGGTAGGCACTTGGAGCTTTGATCTGAGCATAAGTAAGGAAAAGTTTGTTAGCTTATCAATCACATGGTCAACTTTAGTTATGGAAGTAGACAGGTCACGAAAATGCCCAGGTCAGAATCATTAAGTTGCATATATTTTAGTTTTTGATTACTCAATTTTATTTATAAACAACAGCCTGATCACATTCAGAGATGTCCCCAGAATGTCTTTACCTTCTGAGTTTTTATACAACAAAGTTCAAAACGGTACTCTGTTTAAAGAGGGGAGAGGGGGAGGGAAAGAGAGAGGAAGGGGAAGAGGGAGAAAGGAAGAAGAGGAAGAGGAAAAGGAAGAGAAGAAACCACAAACCAGACACAGCAAGTTCAGCAAAGGCTCAGCAAAGAGAATGTAACCAGAAACTTCCTACTTGATTTCTAAGGTTGTTTTGGTTAGTTTTATCATTCATATAGCATTTCAAAAAAAAATTTACAGAGATAAGTGAGTTAAAAAACTTGACTCAATGTGTTCACCTCATAAATTACACTTCAGTTAACTCATGAAGTTACTTATTGATTCTCAATATCCCATGATACCTTCATGCATCCATTTATCTAGAGTAAATAGACATTAGGAACACATTATGCCTCCCTAATTGTCTATGAGTAGGTTTCTTCCTCTGGCGTTTCCACTGTACTGTGGAAAGATTAATAAGATATAAAGATTTATAGTCTAGTATGGGATTTTTCCCCCTATTAAAACACATGACTCTCCCTTTTAAACAAAAGTGCTCAGTGCCCAGATGCTGGTCAGTTTGCAGGCTCCTCTCCCAAGTCAGCCATCTGACTGTGGTTTGTATGCCCTGTGCACAAAAGGGACATTTAGTGAGAAGGCACTAATGGAAACTAGAGGCTGTTGTCAAGTCGTGGGCCATTGTGTTCATATTTATAACTGCCACAGCTGTCTGGGGCTCGAATTAGCATCTTTGAAATAAGTTCAGCTCTTTCTGCACAGATCTAGAGGCATCTGAAGGAGGACAACAAAAGCTGATGTGGAGACCTTTGGCTGAATGGCCTTGAAAATCAAAATCTCTTCAGAAAACTAAGCTCTGCTGGGTTTGTATGGCTTGTTTGTCGTTTGTTGGGGGTTTTGCTTTTCTCTTTGTTTGCTTGTTTTCAAACATCATGGTGGGACAACTTAATAAATCTCCTGTCTCTGACTCTGTTGCCTGCTGTGGATCCCATTCCTCTAACTCAGTCACCTTGTGTGGCCTCAGGGGAAGAAAGTGATCCTAGTCCTGCAGTGACTTGATGTGCCAAGGTGAGTTGGGACCTAGCAGGGACCTCGCCCTTCTCAGAGGGCAAGGCTATCTGAAGAGGAAGGGGGCTGTGGCCAGGATGTAAACTGAATAAATAAGTTAATTAATGAAAAAAATAAACCTCCAGTTTTATTTAATTGAATATCCAGAAATCTGCATTCCACAGACACATCAATTAGTCTACATGTACTCAGACAAATTCATATAAGTCATTGTAACTCAGACACCGGTGAGCTCTTTCTCCGGAATACTTATACTCATCCAGAGATCCCCCAACCCAAGAGTTTGATTCTTGGATGCTTTGTCTGGCAGTGGAGAGAACAGTCACTTCCTGTAAGGACAACTGTTCAGGTCAGCAGTCAGTGCCTGGGGACCACATCACTGAACCTCTCGGGTAAAAGCAAGAGACTGACTCTCCTCCAAGGCATTTCTCCAAATGCTTGTTTCTGCAGAAAACAAGTCTGTCACAGGCGTCAGCAAAGCCCGTGTGTTGACACAGATGAGCTGGCAGTGAGTCAGTCACTGTGCCGGCCGCCCCAGGGGCCTGACAGCAGGCATTTCAAGGGATGCTACATAGATCCTTCGGCTGAGCTCCGGATATTTACATCAGGAAACCACTCTGTGGTTCGACTTCCAAGATGAGCTTCTAGAATTGCACAAGCAGATACCTGGAGCAGAGGAATTTATTTACCAAATGAGAGAGGACAGTTGAATGTTTTATTCAAATGGTGAGTTCTTTCATGCCCTCTGCGAATTTCCACCTAATATGTTGAAGTCCAAAACCATTAAGCAGATGAGTGTTCTGTGTTGTTCTCTTGTTCCACTGGATTGATGTAGAAAAACCCCAGGTGCACTGCTGGGAAGTCAGAAGGCCTGGGTTCTAATATTAGTCTTGTTATCGTTATCCATTATTGTTAACTACTTCACTGGGTATTAAAGCAGAGAGTGGATAACATAAAGGAACAGTGTGAACATTTTCAAGCAATGACCTACCTCTTAGATAAACATAATATGTAACTTGCTCCCATGCACCGAGCCCAGACATATCTACCATCTAACAGTTAGAATCGTGCTGTGTGTCAAACACGTGACCACAGTGTAATGAGATGAAGAAAATGAGCATCGGCATTACGTAACTTTCTTCAGAATGTCCAGATAGGCCATGGAAAGCAGAGAGACTCAGATTCAAGCCTTCTCTGTACAGATTGAGACCGCAGGCTTCCGTGGCAAGCCATTTGCCCACTGATATTTTAGAGGGCACCCAAGCCAAACCAACATACAATGCCAAGCTGGCAGATAGCCAAATGCCTTCTTCACACAGCATGTCTCAGCCTTTAAAAGAAAGTTCTCTTGATTTCTTGAAGCCTGGAGGAACCCTGCTAATATGAAGCTGGTCAGCAGAACAAGAGGAGGACTGTCCCACCCCTGTACGACCGAGGAGACACTACAGGGGGGACTACTGCAGCAGAGACATTGGACTTAGGACAGCCGCCATATGTGCCACAAGATGCTTCGTCACGTCACCTGCAAGCGTCCTAAGCCTTGATTCTTTACAAGAAAGTGAAGGTTGTATAACTGTATGAAGGTTGCCAGGCAGTGGTGGTGCACGCCTTTAATCCCAGCACCTGGGAGGCAGAGGCAGGTGGATCACTCTGAGTTCAAGGCAGCATGGTGCACAGAGTGAGTTCCAGGACAGCCAGGGCGACTCAGGGAAATCCTATCTTGAAAAACAAACCAAAACAAAATATTAAAAAGTCTCATTGGGCATAAGGCCCAGTATTTCTAGAGAGGTGGGCATAGGAAACGTCTAATTCTTAAGTAAAGAGAATGTGGTTGAATTCTGAAATACCCGCAGAGGTACAATTCAGACTTAGCTTCCCCTTTCTTATGCCTCTTATAGGCCTTCCTGCTTATTCCAGTGGACAACAATATTCTAGATCCATACACAAGGTCATGGAGTAGTAGAGTCCAAATATTTCAGTGTAGTAGCATGGTTCAATCTCAGGAAGCAGGGGGGGGGGGGAGAGTGAGAGAGAGGGGAGGGAGAGAGGGAGAAAAATACAGACATACATGCCATACATACAGAGACAGACAAAAACACAGAGACAAAGAGAGACACAAATAGAGAGACACAGTCAAGATAAAGACAGAGACAGAGAGAGCAAACAGTAAATGCCTGCTCTACAGCTTTCCCTCTAGTCTTTCAGAGTTGTACTTGTTACAGCTGGTAAATCAACTAAGTCAAGCTCAGAATCAATGTAGGAGAGTAGGAGCGGCTGTACCATGTCTCCAAGATCTTCTTCTTTATCAAGACTCAGCTTTCACTTGTGAGATGCTGCTGCCGCTTCAGAACTGGTATCTAAAGTTACTAGCTACCCAACAGCATGCACCGAACCCCCCCAACCTTCTACCCCTACCCCCTCCTACACCCTCCCCCCAATAGCCCAACCTCTCAGCAGTTGGTTGGGCAAGTCCTGAAGAGAAAACCTGCTGTCAATAACTCCTCAGAATCCTTTTGTGTTGCCTTGCTCCTCAGGAAGTCTGTGAAACATTCTTTCATAGTTTCCCACCTCCTAGAAACCTTTCATACTTATCCATGAGAACTCTAGACTCCTAGCTAAAGAGAGAAGCTGGAAGACAATAAAGTAAGATCAACTAGTTTAGAAACTGAATTTTTGTGTTTGGGTTGGGAATAGCAAAGAAACTAAAGCCCTGGGTCCCCTTTCTCTGTTCCCCATGCCTCCTGCATTCTCCCTTTAAGGAATAGGAAAGCAAAGTCCAAAGTGTGAGAGCTCCCAGCATGAGTGGCTGCAGGAGACCTCAGCTGTGTTTCAGGAGACAGCGTGAACACTGGGAGGGATAAGGAGACCTCGGAGCAACCAGGTTCTGGAGACAGGGGCATTATCAGGAGTGAGAACCGGAACCAAGGTCCAGCCTCTGTGTGAAGAGGGTCCTGAGAAAGGCGGGGATGGAGTGATGTTGGTTCAGTAATGACTCAGTCAGTAATGGATGCAAGCTGAGGAGTCTCATCTTTCTGCCTTTCTCTCCTTCCTTCTTCTTTTGCCTTCTCCCAGCAGGAAGCCCGAACCCAATCTTTTATTGATTAGAGCTGTTATCATCAAGGTTTTGATCACCATTAATCATTTCTTAGAAATTCTTTAATTTACATACAGTTTACGAATCCTGGATCACAAGTCCCAACCCTGCTTCCTTAAAACAAAAGCCAAAGTCAACTCAAAAGCACGTTCCCTTATAGGTTTCCACAGCCTGTTCTTCGCGGGCATCTGGGTACAGCTCTTGCAGTTTCCTGGTAGAGCAGACAGAAGTCTTTAGTTTTCATGTAAGAACAGAAAGGTGGCAGACTACTGGGGTTAAAATGACTCCTCGGAAAGTTTTAAAATTTACGCGAGTAAAGCAGCTAGCTCTCTCTAATATCTGTCCAGGCATTGCCAACTCCCATCCTTCAAGTAGCCAGGAGAATGGAGTACTAACTTTTTATATACTAACCTCATTTTTTAATTCTCTACTCTTTGTTTCCCCATCCTACCAATTCCAGGGCCTCATGCACTCTCCTAATATTTTTTATTTCTAGATTACATACAAGCCTCTCTCCTGTAAGATAACCCATCTATTGTTTGCTTGTATCTTATAGATTCATTCTTTTCCTAGCCATGCCTTTTCTTCTTGAGGCCACTTTAACTCTCTCTCCTTGATGTCCCCGAGTTCACCCTGGCTAATTAATGCAGCAGACATTGGACCACAGGGTGCGTGTGTCTCCTCATAATTCCAAAATCAAGGCCAAATCTGGCAGTGAACTATTTCTACAAAGAGCCATGAAGGTTTCTGTGGTCAACTTGTCTAGATCCTTTCCCATGGCCCTAAAGGCCAAGCAGAAGGCCTGTTCCTCGTCCTCCATAGCCTCATGACCATCTCCATTCCTCATTCCTGAATACCGTATCTGTTTTATTGATGATAGAGTGGTTAGCTCTGAGTAATGGGGGAGGTATACTCCTCAGAAAGACAGAATGAAAGTAAAATAGAAGAGACAGCAGGTCAGCTTCAGGCCAACAGCAACCATCAGCAATGCAGGGAACAGCCTGGTGATGCTCCAGGGACAGGAACTGTGTCACACCGCTCCTTACACAACCATGTCTGACCCTGCAAACCTCCCGTGATCTAATTTGGGAATGTCAGCCTCCCTTCTGAATAACTACTATAGCTCCCAACTTCTACCCCCAGTCTGTCTGTCTGTATGTCTGTCTGTCTCTCTCTGTCCCATCTCTCTCTCCTCCCTGTCTCTGTTTCTGTCTCTCTTTCCCCTCTCTTTCCTCCTTGTCTCTCTCTCTCTCGCCTCTCTCCTTTTTCTCTCTCTGTCTATCTCTCTCTGTATCTCTCCTTCCTGTCTCTGTTTCTATCTCTGACTCTCTCTGTCCCTATGTCTGTCTTCCCTCTATCTCCTTCTTGTCTCTCTCCCCGCTCCTTTTTCCTCTCTCTCTGCCTCTGTCTATCTCTCTCTCTCTGTATCTCTCTGTCTGTCTCTCTCTCTCTCTGTCTTTGTCTCCCCCCGCACCCTCTCTCTTTCATATATATTCTCCTGTTCTCAACCTCCTTAACTCTGATTCTGATCCTAGATTCTCGGCAGGCCCTGCCTTTGGATGCATTTCTCTTTGGCAGCCTGGAAGGAGACTTGTCCACTTAGGATGCATAAAGCCTACAGTCCCCAAGGGAGAGGGACACAGGCGCCAGGAGCTCTGAATCAGCACTGGCCAGAGAGAAAAGATGCTTCTTTGCTTCATATGTTTCCAACGGGGTTGACTTAGAACTTTGTGTGTGTGTGTGTGTGTGTGTGTGTGTGTGTGTGTAAGAGAGAGAGAGAGAGAGAGAAAGAGAGAGAGAGAGAGAGAGAGAGAGAAAGGGAGGGAGAAAGGAGGGAGAGAGGGAGAGGGAAAGAGGGAGAAGGAGAGGGAGAGGGAGAGGGAGAGAGAATCTTTTCTTGGGGCTGGAAAGATGGCTCAGTGGTTAAGAGCATTGATTGTTTTTTCAATTCCCTAAGTACAATTCCCAGCAAACACATGGTGGCTCACAAACATCTGTAATGGGATCTGATGCCCTCTTCTGGTGTGTCTGAAGATAGCTACAGTGTACTCATATAACTAAAATAACTAGATCTTTAAAAATATGTATTTAAAGAATCTCTTCTCAATTAAAAACAAAACAGACCCCAAAAGTCTTCATGGCATTCACAAGAAGCTGCTTAGCTACTTCTCCATCATGTGTTTTTCTTCACACTGGCATTTTAACAAGGAAAGCAAACATAAGGAGGGGCCATTTGGAGTCATTTAATGTCCCATAGCCAATTGAGTGTTCGAACACATAGGTGTGACAGTGAATTCTAAAGCGAGGGACTGTCTTCACATGTTTTTTGTTTGTTTGTTTGTTTGTTTGACCATTACTTTTTTCTTTGTTTCCTTCTTCCTTCCTTCCTTCCTTCCTTCCCCCCCCCCTCTCTCGTTCTTCCTTCCTTTCGTTCTTTCTGTATGGTCAGTGTAAATTACTGCCTAGCACTGTGGACAGAGGGAGAAGGTGTTGGGATGTCCCTATCCCTTCCTTTCCAGCTATGTTTTTATGAGCTGCAAGTCTGACCCTAGAAAGAATAATTTATAGTTTTGCAAATAAAAGTCTGGAAAAAACATACATCTGAAAAGTGTGGCCATTCAGGTCTCATAGGCACAGTAGCCACAAATAAAAGAAAGTTGCTTTGTACCATCCGTCTGTGGTTGCTTGACTTATGACCTGTGAAAATGTCTGTTAAGTCTAACTCCTTGATACCCATGGCCTTATTTAGAATAAGGACCTTTTCAGATGTTACCAAGTTGGCATAAGGTCATTTGGGATTAAGTCAGACCCTAAATCCATTGGCCGGTGTCATTAAGGACCTTCACTCTGAGTGTCCAAACCAGCTAGAGTTGCCATTAAAAAGTCCAGGTGATTAGGGCTTTTTTTTTTTTTTAATCTAAAGTCTTCTATTTTGTGTGGTTGTTTCAAGGCCCAAAAAACCTGTACAGATCCCATGTTTTGAGCCAAGTCTCCTTGACAATGAGCCCTCTGACCCTTCACTGTTTGCTACAAATCCTCCTCTGCTTCATTATTGATTCTACTCTAATCGTATTACCAATAGAGCAGGGCTTCCCAACTTCAGTGTGAAGGAAAAAAATCAACCCAGAAGTGTGTAAACTGCAGAGGCTAGGCTTAAGATTCTGGAGTGAATTTGGAGTGAATAACTCAGCCCTTTCCTTTCTTTTAACTTTCCCGTTGACATCTTTCCTAGCTCTGAGATATCTGTGCTTTTTTTTTTGTGTTGATGTCTCTCTTCTTCTCCACCAAGTGGGATACTTGAGCAAATTTGAGGGTGAGCAGGGAAAACACAAGAAGTTCCACTTACATTCCTGTGCGCATTTGGAAAGGAGACAGACTGCATCAGTAAGAAAGCCGGGTGTGTAGCACATGCCTGTAGTCCCAGCACCATGGAGAATGAGACTCAAGGCCAACCTGAGCTGTGTACTGAGACACACTGTCAGATAGACAGGTAGATAGACAGATGATAGATACATAGATCGATGATAGAGATAGATAGATACATACATACATACATACATACATAGGTAGATAGATGATCGATAGATGATAGATACATAGATAGATGATAGAGATAGATAGATAGATACATACATACAAACATACATACATACATAGGTAGATAGATGTTAAATAGATGATAGATACATAGATCGATGATAGAGATAGATAGATAGATAGATAGATAGATAGATAGATACATAGATACATAGATAGATAGATGATAGATAGATAGGTAGGTAGATGATCGAGAGATGATAGATACATAGATAGATGATAGAAATAGATAGATAGATAGATAGATAGATAGATAGATAGATAGATAGATAGATATATAGATAGATACTTAGATAGGTACATAGATACATACATAGGTAGATAGATGATCGATAGATGATAGATACATAGATAGATGATAGAGATATATAGATACATACATACACACATCCATATATGCATAGATACATAAATAAGTAGATAGGTAGATAGATGATAGAAATAGATTTACACAAGAACACACAGAGAGAGACAGAGACAAAGAGAGAGTTTAGGTGAGCCAAGGCAGACCTAGGATTCAAATTCAAATTAGACTCTAGCTCCTGAGATGGGACTAGTGACTCATATGTGTAATAGATGTGGAATACTGACCATTAGGGCAGGTAAGGCAGGAGGACCGAGAGTTCAAGGCCAGCCTGGGCTGCATAGGACTTCCAGGCCAACTTCTCTGGGCTACCTAGACAGAGTCTGTCTCAAACACGAGTTTTTCCTGAGGATGGAAAGGAGGAGATGTGAGAAACATAACCCTTTATTTTTAGACCTTGGAAAGGGCAAAGAGTAGCTAGCCAAAACAATGCATGTTCTGTCCCAGATCACTTAGGGTGGAGCCATCCTATAAAGACAAGAATACCAGCTATCATGTTTATTAGGAACCCAGACATCTGCCCAGATGAGGGCTGACAATCCTTGGTACAACCCAGGTATATCAAGCCATTTAAATTGGGACACATTTGTCATATTGTCACCTACAAGGTGTATACTTGAGATCTATACTACTGAGTTAGAAGAAAGAATTGTACAAGCAAAAGTACACATATGTTACCCTCGTGCATGTCTGTGTGCACACGCACACAGACAGACACACACACCTGCTAATTATTTTTAACCAAAAAATTGTAATTTTTGTATCAGGCTGAATCCATAGCTATCCCTCAGTAAAATCCAAAGATACATCTGCACAGCTGTGTGTTCACAGCGCTCCACCCATCTTCTGCACAGGAATGCTACCAGCTGGGGGACAGTAGGTTCTCCAATGACATCAAGAAGCTCTGGAAAGGACTCCTGGTCTTGACTCCCTCTCTGTTTGCCCCCTGCAGTGACATCTAGAGGCAGCCAAAGTTACCCAGAAGTCTATGGAGCCAAACCTGACTTCTGGGGTCTTGTTCATGTCTCTCATTCTGGTTCCCATCATAGTATACAGATACAGAGATACAGATACAGAGATGCAAAGCCATGTGCACAAACTGTATCAACCAGGGGCTTTGCATTTGCCTCTTGAAAGTATTCCAGGGCTCTGGCTGGCTACCATATACCTTTTTGACCAACGCCCTTCGGGGGCCCTTTCCTGTTCCTTCTTGAGGATATCAGGAAAGGGTGGTCATAGTCTCTATTCACTCTGCCACATAGAATCAGTGATTAATATTTTTAATGAATTAGTCTGTGTCACAGTGAATTTAACCAGAGGAAGAGAAGTCAATGGTGACTCACCATCCCTCTCATCCTCCGGACAACTTTCTGGGACTTTGCCAAAAGAGACCTTGGGGCTATACCGTGGCCAAGGCTAATATTTATAACCAGTTCTTTTGAACTTTAGTAGCTGCACAGCTCTCACTTGGCCCATGCATCCAGCTTAATTAGATACTCCATATTGACTATCATCCACCATGGCAACAGCCACGCTGCAGCCATATGAGCTCACACTTCCTGACCTTGTATGGGGATGTGCTAACGTCACCATAGGTCAGTATCGTAGAAGTTGGATTTCTGAAATAAAAGGCATATGTCCTCATAATTTTGAAAATTCTCTTTCCAAGAGTTTTACTGCCCCTCATCCCACCCCTGGTTTCTGAAATGGAATGTTCTTCATGACCCCATGATTGTAGTGGAGAATTCGTCTTCTTATCATCTCCATTGTGTATTATTCACCTTAGGGATTCTGGGGTGGGAAAATGCATGTCCACAGTCAAACCTACCCAAGGAGGTCCGCAGAGACTGTGAAGAAAGAAATTCCCCAAAGTCGGGAGTTAGCAGATGCCCTTCAGTGTGATGGATGGACTGTCAACTGTGCTACATCCAGACAGTAGCATATTATTTACTATAGGCAGACATTAAAAAAAAAATCTAAGTCTGGCTAGCAACTATTTCTTCATAAGCTTTCCAACTTCTAAGTGAAAAATTTTGTAAGTTAGAAAAGTCTTTCTACGATATAGAAAGCAATGACTTTTTCTTAGATGCCCATTAAACTATTTGTGACTTTTCTTGCCTGAAAACATTTATTTTAATAAGTGTACTTTTGCCCTAGCTTTTTGTGATATTTTTAGATTTTGTGTGACATCTAACAAAGCCTTTATTTCTCTATATGTGCACACATATACAACCACACACACATCACATGAATGCATACACACTATACACACATCAAACACACACAGACACATATACACAATGGTTTCTTCCAATGCATCTTCTCTTTTTTTATGTCTATAGATATGTACACATATATACCTTTTAAAAAGCTTACTGACCAATTTACCATATTGATAAGGAAAATTTCTTTTGACACTAAATATATAAATATATATACATAGACACATACATAGACACATATACGTATAGAGAAATGCATAAGTACATACATATATACATATATATACATATACCAAAGTACATATATACATATATGTTGCACTTGTATGCATGTGTATTCGTTTCTAGACTATATGTCAGCCGACTGATTTGTCTGTAGACCAACAACCAACGACCCCATCATTTTTATTTCTACCCTCTTATTCTTCCGTAACTAGCCTTCTTCCATATTAGACTTTCCCCTGGCTGTCATTGCTTTCCAGGGTTTCCATATGAACTAGCATCAGCATGTCTAATTCTAAAAACCATCCTGGGGCTATTTTGATTGTAAACTGTGGTAATTATTCACGTCAGCTTGAGAAAGATGTTGTGCTCATGATGATTGATCCAGAAGCACGGCATGCACTGTCTGAGTGGGAGCACCCCTCACTGATCTCTCACGGAGTCTGCATGCAAGCCTCACGTATGTATGGTTGAAGCCTGGATTCGTAGTTATGACATTGTTTTGAGGGGTTTTTTTTTTTGTGTCATTTGAAAAGATCTTTTCTTCCCCTATGAAATTTAACTTCATTGAGATTTAGATATGTTAAACATACTGCATATTAAGTATGTACATATTTGTGTGCATGCAGATGTTCATATTAAGTGTCTGTTCTTTATTTTTACTTTCTACAAAAGACTAATAGCCCTGCCTCCTGCTCTCTACACAGCAGCATAAGAGGAAAGGAGGTTATTGGTGTATTCCAATTTAAGAACACACACACACACATATACATACATACATATATATGTATATATATATTAATTAAGAGGTTTTATTTGCTATGCTTTGCTTCCCCTCCCCCCATCAGATGAGAAGGTTCACATACTGAATATATTTGACAATCTAAAAATATAAATATATTCTAAAATTCTCTTGGATAAAATTATAGATATGCCATTGTAAATTAGAGCTCAGTTATCAAAACAATAATACACTGTGCTTGCCCTAGTACTAGGACCCTTCCTTAGGAGGACACAGCATCCCATTCTAGTCATTGTGTGCACTCTACAGGGTGGTACAGTGATCTGTCCACATCTGGTGTTTTCCACTGTGTCTCCTTCTGATGTCTACCCCCCACTGCTTGCCACGCCCACAAAGCCAAGCTCCCACTCCACAGACCACAGCGAGAACACAGTCCTACTATTGGTTGATTCCAAGTCACACCTTTCCCCTTTGAAGGCCAGAGTCTCTTCAATACAGCATCGGTATTCCATCACTGTCCAATCTTCTCCCTGACTTAAGTAACTGTATTGGCTGGTTTTGTGTCAACTTGACACAAGCTGGAGTTATCACACAGTTATCTCAACTGGTGATCAAGGGTAGAGGGCCCAACCCATTGTGGGTGGTGTCATCCCTGGGCTGGTAGACCTGGGTTATGAGAAAGCAAGCTGAGCAAGCCAGGGGAAGGAAGCTAGTAAGTAACATCCCTCCATGGCCTCTGAATCAGCTCCTGCTTCCTGACCTGCTTGAGTTCCTGTCCTGACTTCCTTTGGTGCTGAACAGCAATGTGGAAGTGTAAGCCGAATAAACCCTTTCTTCCACAACTTGATTCTTGGTCATGATGTTTGTGCAGGAATAGAAACTCTGACTAAGGCAGTAATTATGGCATTTGTCTCTAATAATAGCCAGTATCTTACGATTCACATCCCATATGTATTGCTAACTGGCTCTATCATCTTAGGTGAGCTCTTTGGCTCTGTGGGCTTCCTCTTACATCTAGTGAAGGTCATAGCATGTAACCCACCTCTCACCTGTGGCCACTGTAGTGATTTGTATATGCTTGGCCCAGGGAGTAGCACTGTTAGGAGGTGTGGCCTTGCTGGAGTAGGATTGGCCTTGTTGAGGGAAGTGGGTCACTGTGGCTTTAAGACCCTAGTCCTAGCTGCCTGGAAGCCAGTCTTCTACTATCAACATTCAGATGAAAATGTAAAACTCTCAGCAACTCCTGCACCATGCCAATCTAGACGCTGCTGCCACGTTCCCTCCTGAACCTCTGAACCTATAAGCCAGCTCCAATTAAATGTTTTCCTTATAAGAGTTGCCTTGGTCATGGTATTTCTTCACAGCAGTTCAACCCTAACTAAGACAACCACCTTCAGAAAGAGGTGTACTAAAAAGCATGTAGTAAGCAGATCTCGCTGGTTCACAGCTGTAACCTCAGCACTCAGGAGGCTGAAGCAGGAAGATCCAGAGTTCAAGGTTTGCCTGGGTTACATCATGAGACCTTGTTTCACAGAACCAAAAGAAGAGAAGCACTATACAGAGTCCCCCACATGTAAACTGTAAACCGTCATCTCAGAGCCAAGAGTCACACTAGAGAGGAAGGAGCAGAACCCTCTCCCTCAAGCGCTCAGAGACCACTCAGGGAATAGACAAAAGTGAAGAAGAATATGGTCCCCTTTCTGTTGATCAAAGGATGGTTCAAACAGGCAAGGGGCTGCATTCCTCTGCCAACAACAGCAACTAGGTTCTATCTCAAGTGCCACAGCTAAGGGGTGACAAATGGCTGCCTAATATTCATTGTGCACCTGAGTCTGACCCAGCTGGGCAGGAGAAAGAGGCTGCCACCAGATACTCATGGCTGAGAAATGGCAGACCAAATGCCAAGCTGGTTTTCCACATTCCACTGTGGGATCCCACTGAGGGAAGGCCAACACAACTGGCACAGTGGAATCTTCTACAGTTTTCTGGGTCACCATGATCTCCACTGGGTCTCAGAGTGATTTCAGCCCTGCTTGTCACTCCTGTGTCTGTCTAGGAATATGGACCGTCCCTTCAGAAGATCCACCTCAGTGGAGCATTTTAGTTACTTCAACAGCCACCATTGTTAAAATGCAGGACACCCTGTGCCAGGAGCACGGGAAAACCAATAGCATTAATTGAATGCTCACCAGGCCCACGCTAGACCTGTACCAAGTACTTCAAAAATTGTCTGTTGTTGTTGCATTGATTTTTTTCTCTTCTATTCAAAATTAAAACAGACAAACCAGACAGGTATCCTGTCCCTTTTACCGACAGGAAAGCATCTCAGAATGCAAATGTTACACTTAAAAGCGCAGGGCTCACCATAGTGCAATGGAAGGTCCTGTGGCTACACATCTCTGCCTCACAATGAGAGGCACTGACTGGCTGTGGGGTTCACCAGTATCCAAGCTCTCCTCTTATACTAGAGAACTCCCGTAGCTCTCCTGGGACAAAACCCCATAGTCTTTCTCTCTTCTTCACTTAGGACAGAGAGCCTACCGCCCACCCCCGCACCCAGCAAGCCTTGGGACCTTCACAAAATTGCCTGCTGCCTTAAACTCTCACCAAAGGAGTTGTTTTATTTACAGCCTCCAGATCTCAATCTCCTTAGTTACGTTAGTCCCAGTTAGGCTTATGTATGCTCACAAAGCATCATTACATGATTTAACGACGAGAACATTTTGAATTAATTACGCCCCGACATTTTATAACATATTCAGCGCCTCGATGAAAGTGTCGCTACTTTTTATAGCAGCACAAATGAGGTTGGCGGTGTTCTTGAAGTTCCCTTCCTGAGAATCATTCCCCCACTGGGGGTACAATACACAGACTTTCATATATGTGTTTGTAGGAGTTCTTGATTTAGCACGCGTGCATTTGCTCTTTCGCTAGGGGAAGAACCCTACGTGTGCTCTGCCTGGTGAAGCTATGCCGGCAGCCTAGATGAAATTAAACACACAGACATTTGCGAATGACTTTCTCTCCGCTAGTTATTGGTGATGGATGGGGTTAAAGGCAGGTCCATTCACCCCACAATGGCCACAAGCACATCCAAGGGCGTTATTATGGCTCTCAAAAAAAAAAATTATAGTTTAGCTACAGACTGTTCTACAATGAAGCAAGGGAGAAGAATACTCTGGCTTCCCCTGAGGTAGCTGAGGTCACCATGACCTCTTCTGAGGCTCTAAGTGACTCCTGGGAGGGTAACATTAACTCTCCGTTTTATTATGAACCCAGAGTGCTTTTCTCTCTTAAGACTGCGGAAGCATATCCCCTACTGCATTGTCTCTTCCTTCCAGCCCATTTCAGAATCTCTGTCTCAAGCCTCCACAGCTCTACCTCCGCACCCCTCCCATGTCCACCCTCACCCTCTCATCTTCCTTCTCACTCTGAGGTTTGGATATCCCGAAACCCCAGCCTAATGGGAACTCTGTTTCTACTATCTTCTTCCATTGCTTGCCACGCCCACAAAGCCAAGCTCCCATTCCACAGCCCGCAGAGCCTCACCTAGAACAAAGTCCTACTATTGGTTGATTCCAAGTCACGCCTTTCCCCTTTGAAGACCTGAGTCTCTTCAATACAGCATCGGTATTCCATCACCGTCCAACCTTCTCCCTGACTTATAATGTTTGTTTTCAATAGTAAGCAGTATCTTACCATTAGCATCCCAGATGTGTTGCTAACTGGCTCTATCATCTTAGGTGAGCTCATTGGCTCTGTGGGCTTCCTCTTATGTCCAATGAGGGTCATAGCATGTAACCCACCTCTCACCCATGACCCCCTTCAGAAAGAAGAGTACTTAAAAGCATGTAGTAACCCAGTCACTTGTGGATAAAGAAAAGGAAGCATGAAGAAAAGCTTGTCTGTCCTTCTCTCTGTGCGTCTGAAAGCTGTGTCACTTGTCACAACATACAGACAAGTTTCGATTCATTGTAGAGGGGGCACTAATGACAAACGGAAACGACGACTCCATGCTAGTCTAGCTTAGCTAAGAGATTATTTTATTGGGAATCGATCCTAATAATGAATAATAACTTACAAAGAATGAGGGGGATAACTTGCAAGGGCAATGGTTCTCAACCTGTGGGTCGCGACCCCCCAGGATTGCATTTTAGATATTTAGGTTATGATTCATAACGGCAGCAAAATCACAGTTGTGAGACTGTGTTAAAGGGTCGCGGCTTTAGGAGGATTAAGAACCGCTGTGCTAGGAGGATGGATGACTTAAAGGTACCTGCATCCTTCAAGCCCACATCATCGTGACCCATGAAAGCTGTATCCTTGGAGCTCTGCTCATCTTGCAGGCAGCGCCACGGAAGAGCCTCCTATTCCTAGTACCTGTCTTCCGCCTGTATGACCTTCGGCAGGAACCTCGTCAGCCTTGTGACTTTGGGAGCTTCTTGAATCCCAAGTCTTCGGAGCACACCTCCATGCCACAGGAGTCAATGCTGTAATGACGACAAAGAACAGAAGTGACATCATAAGTGACATCATAAAATGTGTTTATCTCCTCCCTCTTGACTTCACCTGTATCTAAAGCATGCCTACCCTGGAAGGAAAATGGCTATCGACCAGCAGGATCTTGGGAGAAGCGTGCAGATAATTCTGAAAGCAATTCCAAATTAATTTTGGAATCTTAGAAGTGGAAAAAACTCCAATTTTGCTAAATAGCTAGTATGTAGTGGCTCAGAAAACATCTCTAGGTCCCAGAATCCTCATTTTCACAAAGTGAAAGAAAATCGCCTAACTAGTGGCTAACTATACAAGATCAAAGACATCTGGAAGCATCTTTCTTCTTTCCGAAATATTTTAAGCAAGAAAGCATCTTAAAGAAGCAGGAAGTGCACCAAGTATGAACTATCTTCTTCACAGTTGTGTCTTTGTGGGTGTCTTAGTCTCTGTTCTGTTGCTGTGAAGAGACTCCATGACCAAGAAAGCATTTATGTGGATGCTTGCTTACAGTTTCAGAGGCTTAGTCTATGATCATCACGGCAGGGAGCATGAAGGCATGCAGGCAGGTGATTGAGCTGTAGCTGAGAGCTTTACATCCTGATCTGCATGCAGCAGACAAAGAAATAGACATTGGACCTGGCATGAGCTTCTGGAACTGCAAAGCCCACTCCCAGTAACACACTTTCTCCAACAAAGCCTCACCTCCTCCACCCAGGCTACACCTCTACCCAGGCCACACCTCCTCCACCTAGGCCACACCTCCTCTACCCAGACCACACCTCCTCCACCTAGGCCACACCTCCTCTACCCAGACCACACCTCCTCCTCCCAGGCCACACCTCCTCCACCCAGGCCAAGCTTCTTAATTCTTCCCAAAATGTTCACTAACCAGGGTATTAACATGTACATATATAAATCTATAGGAGACATTCTTAAGGACCCCACCATAGTGACTTCATCCAAGAAGTTCTAAAAACATCATATTTCTTTACAATACATGTTCTACAGGTGGTTAAATACCTATTTATTCGCAACCTCCCATTTAACTGCACGTCTGAACTATCAAAAGGCTCTACCTTACCAAGTTTCCTGGCAAGGTCCACTGTCCCACAATAGACATCTTAGGACTTAGGTCAAGTAGTCAGCCCATCGATCTCTACATATCTGTTTGTGAGGTGAGGTTACAGAAAATAAACTCTTAGTAAACCTCAGTAGCTATAATTATTTGTAGTTATTGTTTGTCCAAAGTTTATGCAATTCTAGGGCTAGACTACAGTCGGTTTTTTGTTTTATTTATTTGGGTTTTTTGAGACAAGGTAGATCTTACCATGTAGCCCAGGCTGGCTTCCAACTTTCCATCCTCCTGCTCTGCTTCCAAAAAGCTGGAATCACAATTGTATATCTCCAGTGTTTGTGGGTAGTGTTTTAGACTACCATTGATCTTTTACCCTTTCCACTGAATGCCAACTTGTAAGTAGGGTTGAGGAAGGACAGACTTTGTAAGTCTGAAAAGAAAAAAAAAAATGCCTAAGATGAGAAATTTTGTAAAAAGGTTAAGCAGCTCATAAAACTGATGAGATATGGTGGAATTTTGCCCAAGGCTATCCCACCTTATGATGATTCCATCTCAGAGCCCCCCCCCCCCACTTCTGTAATGCTGAAATGGTTTCCCTTTTCAAATTTAGCATCTCCCAAAAATCACATAGCTTGCAGGAGTGGCATTTTGACAGTCTCTGCTGTCGACAAGAAAGATGTTAACGAGCTACTGGGTAAGAAATTGTTACAGATTTCCTATTGTTCCTGTTGTGAGATATAAGTTAAGGAATTGCTATAGATTTCCTATTGATCCTGTTTACATGGGGTCATCTCTGCCTGCAGTTGGCACTAGTTAGAGGCTAAGGAAGAACACTGGTGGGTTGAATCTGAATCTTATTACAGAGTCAGCACTCAGCGTTTCTCCACAGGACAGACCACAGTTGGCACATCACTCTGATCACAGCAGATAGGCAAGGATGTTCCATAAAGGACTGAACACGAGTAACATGGAGCATATTGATTGGCCGTTTGCATAGGCAGGGAGGAAGATTGCTTCCCTATTCTAATTTGAGGGGTATAGACATCATACTTCAAAATGTCTGTCTTAAGTCTTAGTTGGAGTTTCTCCCGTCACTGTCATCTCACATCTAGGAAGAGATCATCTCCTGAAGTCTTCCTAGTTTAAGAAGGCAGGAGGGCACTTTTAGCAGGGAGTAGCTAGCCGTTGCCATAGCAACCGGAAGCAAGGCCCTGGGGGGATGAAACATTCCACAGGCAAATTTGTAGCAGGAGGAAAAGAGACAGGGTAAGAGGTTAGACAAGGTGGAACCATAATTGGGAGCCCTGGGCAGCCGCTGAACAGTCACCCATAAGACAGGAAGTTACCTCTCTTTTCAGTCAGGCACAGTACTCAATTTCTCTGTCATAAAGTTAGCCACTGCTCTCCTTATGAATTGCTTGCCTCTCTTCTCCTTAACAATGGGTGTAACTTTTAAACATCTAGACCATCCCTGTGGTCTATCTCCAAGACAAACGTAGCTTTCCAGAGTGTAAACAAAGCCACTAGACTCTACCCCCCACCCCCACAGCCTTGGCTTCAGAACACAGAGACAACTGGCCTAATACCAACATCTTTCTTACTGTGTTCCCAGATACTCTTCTGGGACAATGGGTTGTAGAAGGGAGGAGATTGCAGTTCCCACACAGAAGATGAAAATTTCAGGAAGTCGTCCTTCCAAAGAAGGCTTTCAATGCAGACAACGATAATAAAAGCAACATCATCTTAGAATTGTAACCGACCAGGAAGAGACCTTAAACCTTGTTCAGTTCCACACCCTCTTTTTATAGAAGAAGCATACCAAAAGCCAGAGAGGTTAATCATGTCCCCTAACCTGTCATTTCTAATTATGGCTGTGGCAGAACCTAAGGATTCCAAGTGCTTCCCATTTGTGACCACTGGAAAACTGGTTTAGTAACAGGAACAAACATGGACACTAGTGACGGTCACTGTGTTTGTCAGAAAAGTAAAAGCTGACATGTGGTGAGTCCTTAGAGTCATAGGACAAAGGTACCTAAATCTCACGTAATTCCCCAACAATCCTATAAGGTACCTATCTGGGGACCAATGTACAGACAGAATGTGGACATTGGGAAAAGCTCAGTAACTTACGGCCAAACAAGCAAGAAGCAGACTTAAGGTCTGCCCCAGTCTTTACTTCTCCCCACGACATGAAAACTATCTCTCCTGGCTCCATCTACGTCTGGGTTTTTCTATTAGAAAACCAGAGCTCAAGGGCACTTGTACTCAAAAGCTCATCGTGACAAGGTAAGGCTGGAACCAAAGAAAGTTACCTGATCCAGCCATCTAACAATATCCCTTAAGAATTCACACATGAAAAACAAATGACCTTTCTCTCATCATAAATGTAAAACATACCCTTTACAAGCGATTTGAAAACTCAAAGCAAAGGCAAAAACAGAATTAAATTATTCTATACTAATTATATCAAGGATCTACATCCAAGAAAAAAAAACTGTCTTCCATCGCAAAGACGGTATTTCTTATAAAGAGCAGTGCTACCCTTTGGCATTTTTCTACGCTTCTCGTTTTCGGTGGGGGAGATTCACATCATTTAAAAAAAAAAAAAAAAAAAAAAAAAAAAAAAAACTCCCACCAAAATTTTTCTCTCTATGTTACTTATACATCTTCTCAGTTCTGTGTCTTAGCTCTCTTGCAAGCTTCTCTGTGGAGGTCCTGGCCTGGCTTCATAGAACCCTTAGACAAGTTCCCTTTCAGTACCCTTGCCTTTAGCTTTCAGAGATACAGATGCTTTTAGTCCATATGCCCAGCTGAAGTCATTTCTTTCTCTTATTGTCACCGATGGCAGGGTTGAACATGAAACAGCGTTCATGGTAACTCCACCAATACATAGGAAAGTCAACTGGGAGAATTTAAAAATCATTTTGGTGCTGAAGGTGGATCTCAGTGGCAAAGCACTTAATCCATTCACGCTTGAGGTCTTGGATGTGATCTCAACACTACAAAATTTAAAAAGTAGACGTAAGGATAAATAAATCCAAGCAGCCAAGATGGGTCAGAGGGTAAAGACGTTTGATGCCAAACCAGAGGATCTGAGTTTGATTCCAGGGTTCGAAGGAGAGAATCAACTCCCACAGGCTGTCCTCTGATTGCCAAGTGTGCTTCTCCCATAAATAAAGGAATGAATGAAGTTTAGTTGAATGTTTTCAAAAGAATCGATAAATATAGCTGTAGAACTTGGGTTGCCCTATTGTGGCAAGTCCATCTCACAAGGACAAAATTCAGGAAGCCCCTGTCTTAAAGATACTTTTAGCCCAGGACAACAGGAGTCCTTGGGTGGGTGCTGAGCTTGCAGTCTCCTGTGTAGAAATTTGCATTTGACTTCCTTGTACCTGGAATTGCTTTAACCTTAATAAAATTTGCTCCCAGGAAAACCCTGCTGAGAAATGTGTAACTAAGACCCATTCTAAGTTCCATGTGACACCCATTTCTCAAAACCAGGAATTCGTGGGAAGGAAGCTATATAGGCAGCCAGTACTCCGGAAGTAAGCCAAGGGAGGAGGAGTGTTCCTCAGTTTACACAGACTTCATGACAGAAAGCTTCAGACTTTCATTTTTGTACCATTCTGGTGGTCAGAAGTCTAAAACGGGTCCCTAAGATTTTTTTTTTTCTTTTTGCTGGAGGCTCTAAGGGAGACCTTGTTCTTATTTTCCCAGCTTCTAGATGCTGCCTTACAAGTGTTAGTAGCCCTGGGACATCTGCCTTCAGAAACCCTACTGCTTTCATTAACTGCGACCTTTCTGCCCCTCTTGTGATGACTCTCAGCTCAGCCAGCTAATACAGTACATTTCCACCATCTAAAGACTTTACCACGTTCTCAAGTCACTTTCCTTTCAGGTGTGGGGATCAGAGATGAGACTGTGGACGCGTTTGGGGTGATGTTATGCACTCCACCATAGGCTCTGAAGACAACGGTATTTCATTCTCAGTAGAGTTGAGTGTTTGCAGCGAAGGTTTCCCCTCTCCCTCTCTTATAAACTGCCTCTCCCCTCTCCCCGCTTCCACTCGGTTCTTTATCTGGATTCTAAGCCTGAGTCATCTTTTCTGGGCTCCTCTTTCCTCCCACGGGCACTAAGACTTTAATAGCTGGGCTCTGCTTCCAGAGACTCTCCCTTATTCATCCGGCTGCAGCTGGTACAGCTGCCTGGAGCCCACTGGGAAGCTGGGTCCCTGCTCAGAGCTGCTTGCGTTGGGCTCTCCAGACAAGACTTAGTCACTGAGATCTTTATTTGGGCCCATAGGATTACAAAGTTTTGATTGATTTCCGTGCCCCTTGAACGGTGAGCCTGTCCGATTCCACCGGATCTAGAAAATGTCTAATTGCTGCCTGCTTTGCCATACCTATAAGCTAAAAACGTTCCTGGAAGCTCAGGTTAACCGGATCAGAATCCAATAGGGGCCGGTGGAAAAGGCAACCATGTAACTAAATAGAAAAGACAAAGAGAAACAAAACCCGGGATGTGTGGACGCTTGTCTTTCCCCTTCCACAGCCAAGACAGGCATCACTATTCAGTGAAGCGCCGCTCCCGCCATGGCTTAAGGGCTTCGGTGAGGATTCTTGCCAGACACTACCACTCTGCTAGCGGCGACAAAATGATGCTGTGCTTTGAGTTCCCACAAGACAGTCAGTCACTGGCTCCCTAGATCCCTGCAGGCAGGCACATCAGTCCAGCAGAAAGAGCATGAGACTGCAGTTTCTGCATCTGGAAGAAGGCTCCGAGAAACGGAGTTCTCCTCCTCCCTCTTATCCATTGGAAGATGGGGTTGGGAAGCTGTCATTTGATGCCTTTGGCTCCTCCCTGAGTAAGGGGTTTGTGTTTTTTTTTTCCCCCTGCTCCTCTGGGAAACCTCTGTGCTTTGAAATCCTGCATTAAACACACAGCCACCCCCCCTTTCTTTACATCATTATTATCACTATTGTCTCCGTTGCCTTCATCATCATCCTCATCCTCGTCACTCTTTGACTCTGTAGCTCTGGAGATTTCCTCAAGAAAGAATGCATCTATATCATCCAGAGCTCCCTTTCCAGAGAAGGCTTGACAGTATTGTCAAACTCTTCAGAGGCAGGGAGGCGTAAGAAACAGACTCATCCATTCCTGTCTCTCTATCACTTTATGGTTCCTGCTTACAGCAAGCAAGCAGCCTCAGAGGTTAGCAGACACCCTGCTGTGTTTTGACAGGCGCTCCTCCATTAGGGCTTCTGATTGCCTGGCCTAATTGGGGGGCTACAGTCCTGCTCCACAAACATGGCTTCTCTGCTCCTCCCTCCTTATATCAGTGCCGCTAGTGAGGAGTGAACACTGCGCTCAAACAGCTCTGTGACAGACAAGCCTGGCTGACATGGGAGGGGAAGAGAGCAACTCCAGGCGCTGTGCAATTGCTCTCTATTCAAAGAAAATGATCTGTGCGGCTTGCGGCTGGTTCCCAAACATCTTAGCTAGGACTCGGGGAGAGTGATGGCTTTGGCTCCCAGCCATCCAGGAGCCTGCAGAGTCCTGGGAGAGGTGGAGTCAAAAGGGCAGACCTGTTCAGCATCTCCATCCCTCCAGTGCGGTTCTCAGCCCAATCACTAACCCAGCTGCCGGCTCAGTACTGAAGCACAGTCGTCCTGTGTTGTGTCCGAGTGGCTGCCTTAAGACGGGGCTTTTAGGCATAGACAAGCCGACAGATTGCCTTCCCGTGCTGGCAGGCCCACCTGAGTGTTTCCTCCTACAGCCCCAAGTGCGCGGTCCTGCAGCGGTCGCACCACATGCACAGGAGCCTGAGCTGCCTGCAGAAATGTGCTGAAGCTTTCTTACTGCCTGCGCTGCGGCCCTGGTAGAGCCAAGGCAGAAAGCAGCCTGAATCCTCTGAACCGAAGCCCCGGAGTAGCAGAGCTTTTAACCCCAGGCAGGGGAGATTAAGTTGAAGAAGCCCAGAGACGGAAAAGGGATCTGTGACCCTGCCCCCACTGTGTCACCTACATCTTAAGAGCCTCATAATTCTCATTTAGACAAACTAATGTGTAGGTTTTTGGTTTTTAATTTAAATTATTTATTTAAATTATGACTGTTTGAGAACACGCTTTAAAATGGGGAGACATGCAAAAATATAGGTGGTTCATTCATGCATCCAGAAGAGACTGTAATGTCATCTCAGCCTGAGGAGAATACAACAAAAGATGACAGAGTCACCTCTGGCCCTTTATCTACTTCCTAGTCTCCCAGTATCTCTTCCTCACCTCTGCAGCCTGTAGCAATCCAGCTCACCCTTTTGTTTGACTGTAAGTAGTGTTTGACTGTAAGTAGGCGGTATAGAGAGATTATTACCTACTTAGAGCTGACGCCTTTATGATAGCTATCAATCTTCGCTTCTGCATAATGTTTCCTTCTCATAGTGCGTGTTTTGGCTTTGTTGTTCTTGCTGTTTGTTTTGATTCTACATGAATCTCTACAGAGCTGGTTCACTCATCTTCAAATCAGCTACGGTGGGCCTTCTAAGCCCACACCTTGTCTTGATTCAGAAAACTGCCCTTACCTTCCCTGAGACATTGTTGAAATACATTATCTAGACTCCCCCTGTCCTCCCTCAGCCTCCTCTTTTGGGTCTAAGGCTGGTATGACAAGCAATACTGTCAACTTACAGAGTCTAGAATCACCTAGATGACAAGCTTCTGGGCATGTCTCTGATAGATCATCTGGTCCGCCTATATTAGGCTAGTTAAAGTAGGGAGACCCCACTCTGAATCCATTGGTTAGTACTGTTCCATAGGTTAGGGCTCTAAACTGGATAAAAAGAGAAAACCAGTTGAATGTAAACATTCATCCCCATAAATGTATTTTACCACTGGGAATGCAATATGGCCACCTGCCTCAAAGGCTGCTTCCCTTGACTTCCTTATGATATTGGACCCCACTCTAGAACCATGAGTCAGACTTCTTCCTCCTTAAATTGCTTTTATCACAGCAACAGAAAAGGCAGCTAAGGTGCTCAAGCTGAGCATCCCTTGTTGGAGATGTCATTAATGCCACCAGTATTAAAATGAGATGAAGAATCCCCATGTGGGATCTCTGATAAGCATCAGCTGTCAATAAAGAACCTATGGCCAATGAGAGGGGGGCAGGGTATCTGACAGGGACAGAGAGGATTCTGGGAAATAGTGGGTAATGTGGGAGTTTCGTCCCAGAACACTGAAGAACCAAAACAAAGTAAGAGGACAAAGAGAGGAAACCAGCCACATAGCTGAACCCAGGTTGCAATAAAAGGGAAAATAGGTTAATTGTAAGTGGGAGAATAAAGCTGAAGCTTATGGCCTAAGCATTTATTAATTTATTAATTAGTCTCAGGGTTGTTATTGCTGGGAATTAAGTTGTTGTGAGGGGGAAAAACAGACTTTACAGGCACCAGCTGGTGAATCTGCTGGATGACTCGCTGGAATCTGCTTCTAGCTGGGTGTTGAGAATAGTGGGAACAGACCTTCCTTTATCTTACTGTATTACAAAAGGAGCGTGCCGGCACTCCCAAGGACAGGTTCAAGGAGTGTTCTATCTCTCTTCTCTATCTCTTTCTGCTAGTCGGGGAAATGATCCAGACTGATCCAAGAAGGTAGAGTCAAGCCCTTTGCCATTCTTCAATACGTTCAACAAACGTTTGCAGAGTTTACATGTGTTTGCAGGTGTCAGCTGCTAGGCTAGGCGGTGTGGATCCCACAGGCGCAGTGATCGGGTACCTCCCCCTCTGGGGTGAGGTATGTAGGCCCATAAGCAGGCAGATGCTCTTCTGCAGGGGAGACGTCTGAGGCTCTGCAGAACAGAGGTTAGAGGAAGAGATGGATGTAGCCTTGGTCTCAGATCGTAGTGAATTAGAATCAGGTGTTGTCTCTGCTGGACTCTCCCATTCTGGAAGCAAGCTCGCTCACAGTAAACACAGTTTCCTAGTCTGTATCTCCTCCCCTTCAACGGTGTGGCTGATGCCAATTCCTGCCTTGCCTAGCTGCCTCCTTCCAATATAATGGCTACCTACAAGCAGCCTACTCGACGGGTCCTCGGACACTGCACATCCAGATGTGTTCTGGTGGCCACAATGAGTCCCACTTAGTCACAGAAACTCATGTGTCTGGATTCTGCTCCCAGGGATTCTTGTTGAATTGGGACAGGGTGTGAAAAGCAACTCAAGGTAGTTCCTCGTGTGGTGCATTGTGGGAGTGGTTTGATATGCACCCTGCAAGGGTGTTGGCACCACGGAGAAAGGCAGGGTCCGAGTCACAAGAAGTAGGATGTGTTAAGGCACAGTGGTGAGAAGAGAAAAGTGAGTTCATTGGACAAAATGAAACTGGATTGGGTTAGCACCCAGTGCAGGGTTGCAGGGAGGGAGGATAAAGTTGTTTGGTGAGTGGGAAATTTTAAAAGCTACTTGTGGAAGAGTGTAGTGTCTTGGAACTTTGGGTCTTCCCTTATAGATGAGTGTGCTATTTTGCATTTAGAAAAACATTTTTGACCACACAGCTACATGCTCAGGGATATGGAAACAGTATGCCTGGGGTTTGCTTGTGAAAGAACATATGTTACTGATTTAATGGAAAATCACCCGTTTCAGGGAATACTGCTTTTTGAACTGCAGAGGGTTCAATGCAGACAACACGGAAGCATGCTGGTAACGGGAACAAAAGATGCTAATACCCAAAGGTGCCCCTTTGGCATGATGATTACCTTGAGCTGAAATCAGCTGAGTTAATCATGAAGACAATTTTAGACCCTTTCCAGCTCATACAGTGATGGGCTTACAGGAATTTGCATACCAATCCTTACTCAACCCTCACCCAAACAAACACCCCCCCCCCACCGTTACATTCCTGACTCATTTGCCACCTGATAAGTTGCCATCTCTGGAAACCGAGAGCCCTTTCCTTCGCCTAGTCCCTTATACATAGTGTTCTGACCTTAAGGTACATGTAAGCCCCTATTCTAGCCGTCCTTTGATAAATGGATTACTAGAGCTCCCATGGGTGTCTGCGGAGCTCATTTTATTAACCTTCAGTTTATGTGTTTGTTTGTTTGCTTTTCTTGTTAATTCATCATTTGTCTAATCCCCGGGGCCTCTGCAGGGTACCCCAAGAGGTCTAAAGGAAAGACATGTTTTCTTTTTCTACAGTACTCAACCAATCTATCAGCCTCAGTTTTAGCATTCTGACGTCTATTGTGTTGTGTTTAATAATGTTTACTGAACACAGAATGCTAAGCCCCCGCTTTGGGAGCAGAACCCAGATCCCCACAACTCTGTTAACAAAACAACTGAAAGTGGGCGCTCACACAAGCAAATGATTTTTTCTTAACCCCCCAAGAGCAGGGACGTCAGTGTGCTTGAAGATTTGACAGTGTTGCTAACTGAGAGGACCCTGTGCCATCCAGACTCCACTTGAGGCCACAGCTCAGCATCAAAATGGCTTCATTCATCCTGCAGCTGCAGGATTCCCGAGGCCATGCCAGGAGCCCCAGGAATGCAAACAGGGCTCAGTCTGGGTCTCTGACAGCCTGTAAAGCTTTGAGAAAGAACAAGCAGGCATTTGTTAGGGGAGGTCCACAATGACACCACAGGACAGGGGACTGAATACACCAAGGGAGCCAGGCCAAGGTCAAAAGGCTGGTGTAGTCACTGCCACCAGCCTGTATGACCTCACTTGCTCTTTAGGGGACAGCTTGGCAGCAGAAGCAGGGTCCCGAGCCTGGGGTGGCAGCTCTGAAGGAATGGAGTTAGAGGCCTGTAAACCACAGGTGAGGACAGATCCTCTGTCAGGTCAAGGAAACAAAGACTTTGCAAGGCAAGAGAAGGACAAGACTTATTCCTTTTCATCTATACCCTAAAGGGAGGTCTTGACAAAAGACCACGGGCCAAGGTTAGTATTGTATTGTCTTAAGTAGAAAATTATCAAAGCCTTTCTAGCTCTTCAGTAATTCTGATGGCTGTAATTTGCTCTTGACCCTGGAATACGCTGCGTGCTACGGCAGGTGACATCATGTCTACTTAGAATGCTCACCATCCCTCACCCACCTTGCTCCGCACTCCAGATATAAACAGAGTGATCTAGTCTGCGACAGAAGAGAATTATTCAGCCTCAGCACGGTTGACATTTTGGGCCACTCATTTCGTGATGGGGAGCAGTCCTCTGCATTATAGTATAGACCATATCTGGCCTCTGCCTAGAAGGTGCCAGAAGCCATGCTCCGAAATGAGGAGCTGAAGATACCTCCAGGCATGGCCACGCATTCCCCGCAGTTAGAATTATCTTCACATGAGGACCATCGGCACAGAGGAAAGCCAGTTTCTATAGAAAAATCCTTAACTAGATTCTGCATAAAACCTGGAAGACTGGCAACCTGCTGTAGCATTCTTGCAAGCACTCTCTGACAGGATAGCCACGTTCGGTGACTATCGGTCTGACTTCCACCTACGACACCAAGTGAATGAACTTGCTGAAGATGCATGTGCCAACTTGTTCGAGGCATTTCTTTCCTTTCGGATTTAATTTGTGTGTGTGTGTGTGTGTGTGTGTGTGTGTGTGTGTGTGTGTGCATGAGCACAGCCTGTGTGTGACACCTGCTGAGGTCAAAAAGGTTCTAGATGTGCTGGAACTGGAGTCATGGCTGGCCATGACTGCCCGCTTGGTGCTGGAAACAGAACCCAGGTTCTCTGTCCCTCAACAAGTGCTGCTCTTTAGCTCTTAAGTCTTGTGCCTAGCCTGAGTCATCTCTCTAGCCTCAGAAGGTAGTTTTAAACAGTATTTTTCTCAGCTGAAACAAGACAGATAGCAAACCGTAATAACCAATCTTTGATTTAATCTTAGGATTTATTTTATTTTATTTTATTTTATTTTAGAGAAAGCTGTGAGGGACAACTTGGATATGAACAGTACATCAGGCAAGATGATTGCATCAATGTGACAGAAAGAAATATGTGCAGGGATGCTTAAAATAAAGCCGGGTTCAAGGTGGTGGGCTTGAGGAACAGTCTGTGCTGTGCTTATGTAAGGCAGCATGGGAGGGTAGACAACCAAGGAAGAAAATTCTGGTGAACGTCCTAACACAATGGACCTCAACAATAGCATGAAGGGAAACCGAGAGACACAAAGCAATAGACACTTACCAATGCGTGCCTCTTGTGTTTTTAGAAATGGCTTTGTATGTGTAAAATGCTTACAACAGAAAGTAGAGGGTACAGAGCTAAGCTACTTATCTCTTTATCGGACCCCATGGTCTCACTCCGAGGGCACCACTTTAGTGTGGAGCCAAGCACACAGACTCGGTCACTCGGTCCGAAAGCTGCAGTCTCCGCATGATTTCCTTCCCTGGCGGTTCACTTCGCCTGGCCTATTGCCCCTGTCCCGGGTGGAATTACTGCCCCAGCGTCATCTTTCCTTCATTACCTGTCACAAACATGACTTCAAAGCCCGGTAACTTTTCAAACGGGTATATATGATAGATTCTCAATTCACAAACCCTCTGCACAATAAGATTACATCCGAGAGACAAAGATACAAACTGCCCTTCTATAAGAGATAAAATACCTATAGAATCCTTAAAATATCCATAGCTACCTAACACCAATTAAGTCCACCGGGATCCAGTTCATCCTTCTCGAGTTCCATCTGTTCCTCTTCCATTTTCCTACCTTTTCTCTACCTACCTCTCCACTGTCCAATCATGTATCACCTTAACATCAATGCACAGTTAGCTCCTCAACTCTTGCTTTTGATAGAGGAAACCTTTCCATCAGTGTCAAGTGAGCCAATGAGGCAGCAGCTTGTTAGGCCACTAGTTGATGTCAGCCAACTCATCTGACATTAGTGGGCACATATGATGCCCCCACTTGCCTAAATTTTTTATTTCTTTTTCAGTTTTTACAATTGCCTAAAAACACTGAACTAGAAGCTCAGATGATTTGGCATATGCTAAGCACTGGATCCAATTTGCTTGTGACAACTGCCCCATGAACACCGGGCTTGGAAGGTGACAAACAGGAAAAGCTGAAGAGGCTCTTGCTGTAAATGTCACAGGTGAGACAGGGCTAGTCTGTGTCTGGTTAGCATCCCAGTGTGTGTGTGTGTGTGTGTGTGTGTGTGTGTGTGTGTGTGTGTCAGAGAAAGTATATGAATTTTGCCATCTGCCAGAATGTCAGGAGAAAGCAAGATGTGAAATTCCTAGGGAAAGACTATGGCAGGAGAAATGAGAAAAGGCATTTGGAGTATCAGGCACACAGGATCTCAGCTCAAAAGACAGCAGAAAACATCAGTGCACCTGGCAGATTAAAGAAACTTAAATCATCACGAAGCAAGATGAAGTTTCAATGAATCAGCAGGACAGTCAAAGAGGTTGCAGCAAAGTTCGGAGACCCTAGTCCAATAGCTTCTGGAAAATAATTGTAAGAACAATCCTGCTGTAGGGAGTGGTGCATGCCCTTAATCTCAGCAGTTGGGGTGTCTCTATAAATTGGGGGCCAACCTAGTGTATGTAGAAAGTTTCAGACCTCTCAGGCTACATGGTGAGACCTTGTCTCAAAAAGGGAAGGGAGGAGGGGAGGAGGGGGAGGAGGGGAGGAAGTGGGAGGGGAAAAGAGAGAACAAACAATCCTGCATGGCTGCCTAATGCTGAGAAAATACTGGATCTCTGTTAAGCTGTACACTGCTTCTGGTTTAGGAGCAGCACCAGAGACGGCATATGACTATGCATCCCAGTGTGTGTGTGTGTGTGTGTGTGTGTGTGTGTGTGTGTTGCAGCATTTCCTGTGAAGAATAGAGCACCTGCACACGTGTACTTGTCTTAGTGTTTCCCTGCTGTGAACAGACACCATGACCAAGGCAACTCTTATAAGGATAACATTTAATTGGGGCTGGCTCACAGGTTCAGAGGTTTAGTCCATTATCATCAAGGCAGGAACATGGAATTGTCCAGACAGGCATGCCACAGGAGGAGCTGACAGCATACATCTTCAACCAAAGGCTGCAAGTGGGAGACTGACTTCCAGGTAGCTAGGGTGAGGGTCTTAAGCCCACACCCACAGTGACACACCTACTCCAACAAGGCCACACTTCCCAACAGCGTCACTCCCTGGCCCAAGCATATACAAACCATCACAGTGCTCATAGCTGTTGTGACAGCATGCACAATACCCACACAAGATCATGCCAGAAAAAAGCCCCAGCTTGGAGGTGGGATGTGGGCATGAACTGCCACTATTAGCTGAGGAATTATTGATACTCGTTGACTGCTGGAGAAAGGAGTCAATTCGCTTCAGGGATCCTAAACACGAGGCTACCCATGTTGTGGTAGGTGGCCGTAAAGCCACGCACAAACAGGCCGTACGAAGTGGACTTGAGGTCTAAATACAAATAGGTCACATGAAAATGGGAGAGAAAGTTGTGGGTAGCATTGGAGGGGAGGAGAGGGGCACATTGGTACGCATTTATGAATTTCTCAAACAATTCGAGAAATACATTTCAGCCTCAGGGGATTCCAGTGTGGACTGTGTGTATCTGAAGTTAAGGGATGGATGGAACAGACATCTGTCCGTGAGCTACACTAGAAAAGGGACTATGCCCGTCACACCAAATATCAGGCGTTGCCTTCATCTTCCAGCGGAGGGTGGCTGAGGCTAGCGTTTTACTGTTCCCAGTAAATTCTCAGGAGAGTTGACTCTCCTGAAAGTATCCATTTCGGCAAGCTCAGGAGTTCCTGGGCACACAGCTAAGTTTTTGATTCCCTTACTCCTGTCTGTTTTAAAATGCAGTGTAGAGGAAATTGGACCCTGGCGGTAATTTGGAAGGTTTAAGCCATTGCCTTGGTAGAACTGATTCTCAAGGAACAAACCTCTCAGGGTTTGGCTCACTTACCTGGAAACTGAGGGAAAAAGTCAGTTTCAGCGTCATTCTGTCAGCCATGGTAGGGCAAAGTTCAGAAAGCTACCCTCCTGGCTTTCCAAATTCCTCCTTCAAACCTGCCAATTGATGCCTATTCCCTGTGTGCGTTCCCCAAGGTCACCTGGGCATATGCCGACAGAAGGGACTTTGCTGTCACTGTTTTATGATTCTTTGTGTTTGCATTTTAAGAGGTTTTTGGATACACAGTTAGCATCCCAGTGACATGACTGTTACTTTGACATCAGCTCATCTTCGCCGTGGCAGGGAAGAATTCTAGCCTTCCCTTCTAGAAATTTCCCACAGAATTCACAAGGCCCTGTGACATGAACTGAATATGTGTGCTCTCTTGGTGGGCTCACCTGTAGTTCTTTTTCCCACAACTTCTGTGTGTATTGGTCTGATATCAAAGCGGAGTGGAGATGCTACCTGGAGAGGCCATGATTGTGTGGTGGGGTCGAGAAGGTCCCCTCTCTTGTTCCTTCCTTTATTCTTTTGATGATTTCACATATGAATCCTGAATTAACATCATTTCTTCCTCAGTCTAGTACCTTCTCAAATTCTTGACCTCTTCTTTTTGTTTTGTCTATTTATCTATCTATCTATCTATCTATCTATCTATCTATCTATCTATCTATATGTGTGTGTGTATGTATGTATGTATGTATGTATGTATGTATGTGTGTGTGTGTGTGTGTAGTCAGGAATTTGAGATATATATGTATATATCATATATTATAAGTATATACTAAATATAATACATATTTTATGTATATTATAGGAAACATGTATAACATATGATACATATATAAATGATTCAAATGAAGTTATACTACTTGAATATGATCTCCCCAAGAGCTCTAGACTACCCACATGTTATATAACATGTTATATACATGTACCATATATAGACACATGTAACACATATACATATATAACATATATGAGGAGAGAGAAAACCTACTCTGTCCATTTACTGTTGCTTGTATGTGTATGTTTTTAAGACTTACCACCCAATCAGGGCTTGGAGAAAACAGATTTCCCCTCTCTCAGTAGCCATCCACTGCCTGTGGCTCTTCCTCTAAGGGAAGGGACATGTGAGATCTACCCATCCATGTTGGCATGGTAACTGATGTTGTAAGTGTGCAGACCTTGTTCAGGCAATCACATTGTTGATAATTCATGGATGTAACGTTCTTGTGATGGATAGAAGACACAGTCCCCTGGGAGTAAATGTTCTTGGCCTCTGGCTCTTACAAACTCCCCCTCCTGTTCTTTCATAATACTCCTGGAGCCTTAGATGTAGAGGGTGTGTTGGGCACCATTATCCTCTGTGGTTATGGTCAATTGTGGCTTACTGTGATGCTCTCCTGCAACTGCAAAGAGAAGATTCTTTGAGAGGCAGAGGTATCTGTGGGCATGGAGATCAATATTTAGAATGTGGTTAGAACTTATGGTGGATTAGAAACCCAGCAGTAGTTGGCTGTCTTCTCAGGCCCATGATCTTCCCAGCTAACTGGTAGTTGGCACGTTTACAGTACCAGGCATGGATTTTTTTTTTCTATTTAATGGTCCTTAAGCCCAATTAAATGATTTGATTAACCACAAAATATAAGTGCCACCACCACTGTACCCTTGAGGAAATCCTGCTATGAGGTCATTGCTACAGTTCACAGGGTTTACAGCTGGACAAGACTATCAGTTACACTGATCCTCTATGGGCTTACATGGCATATTTGGATTCTATGAGAGATAGTCACCAGAGGGGAGGCTTTGAGGTCAGTTCCAGGTCAACTCCTCCAAGCCTTGTGCCTGAAGTATGTGGTGGCTCTTACCTTCAAGTTCTGGGATACACCCAAGAGCAATAGCAGGTGCCTATATTGCTTTGAGAATGTCTTGGGATGCCCCCTGACCAACAACTCAAAAGGTTTCCCAAGCTGTGCACTTATTAGGTAGTCTGGAGTTCTTGGAGAAGTTATACTCAAGTAGCATAGCTTCATTTAAAGCATTTATATATGGATAGATAGATAGATAGATAGATAGATAGATAGATAGATAGATAGATACTTATACATACATCTTATATATATAATACATGTCCAGAAGGCTTTTTCTATCATTCTTACTGTTTTTTATCCTTTCTTTATCCCCGTTCCTCAGCATTGCCTTATCTTACCCATCTTCGGTTAAAGTACCCTCTGAAAAACTAATTCCTTAACTGAGATACCACCCATTTTTATCTATCAATGGCCACTTTAAGACAGAAAGTGGAAAGTGTTAAAAAGCAGAATGTAGTGAGCTATTCCTGAGTCAGACTGACCCTGACTCTCAGATTCACTTTGAAGCAAGTGCCCGGCTGACTGGCAGGTCCTTATTTTTATCGACTCTAATTTGTTTTACTGCCACAGGGTAGGGGCATAGCACTGTGGATGGAAATAAATAGTCTTGTGAATTTTATGTGTGAGTGTGTACGGGGCTGTAATAATCTGATTGTATCTGGAACATAAATAATTACGAACCTTAATAAAACTGTCTAGGAACTCTGAGCTTGTGTTTGCCTCATAGATTCTCCTTATATTTACAATAACCTACAGTTAGATGTATGGTTAGATCAAGCAAAGAGATGTAGGGAAACGAATGGCTACCCACTGTATTCTGTTACTCTGCAACCTAGCCCAATATAATTCTGGATATCTATCTATCGATCGATCGATCTATTTATCCATCTATCTATTCATTTCATTGGAATTGGGGTGGTACTGGTATCCTGTTACCCATTGAATGAGAAGTTCCAGGAGCTCTCAAGAAACCTCTAATTTCTCACACACAAAACTGAATAATAAATATTTTGAGCTCCACATTAAGGCAGCGAGAGTCACTTACTTAGATTTTGCTGCACAGCCAATATCTAGGAGCACAAAATTTGTAGGGAGGTGAAACAAAATTGGGGTGTGTGGGGGGAACAATGCATAGAGTATTTCTGAGTTCACTAGCATAAATCTGTCTAACTTCAACTCCAAGAGACATGGGGATCACAGGCCTAAGCTTGCTTTTAAAATTAAAGGACCACTTGACTTCAGCCTGTGATTCTTTAAATTTTAACACTTGCCTCATCTTTATAGTCAGAAAAATCCATACTGGAGTGCTATTTATCTTCTCTACTATGCAGAAACACCCAGGGAGCTCATTTGCAGGGTCATTTGCTAAGCGGTCATGTTATTTAGGAGCTGAGGTCTTATGGAGAAATCCAAATGCTTAATTGATGTGAAGTCATGATGAGGGAGGGGTTAGTAGGAAAAGGAGGGAGAGACCAGAACTTATTGCCTCATTCTATGGCTGTCCCAGTGAGTCAAGTTAAAAACACCTACAGTGAAAGTCAGGAATGTAATCCGTGTGAAGAATAAACAAAATGGCATGGGCCTGGCAGGTCATGGGGGAATAAAGCAAATCTCTCTCCAGACAGAGAGGTGCTGGCAACTGAAGAGAAGAAGCTAGAAGAGTCCTGGGGGTGTAACATTTATGGAGTCATCTGCTCGAGAAAATCAGCTCACATCTTTGGCATTTGCCAGGCTCCAGGCATGGGCAGATCCTCAGAGCTTAACCAGTATTGTTGCCAATGGTGTCTCTGAACATCTGAGCACAGCATGGCCCCCCCTCATGTTCGCAAGCTATCTTCAGTACCTGTTGCTAACCTGAGCAATAGGCAACAATAGCTAGATTAATGGTCTCAGAAATATACTTAATACACTACATATCCAATTACCCATAATTTGCATCTATAATAATCCAGATTAACACTGACTTTAGCATTTTGTGCTTCTGTTTTTACGGAGATACAGAACATAGTACCCAGGATACCTTGGGTGTACTGATTTTCTAAAATTATTCATTTATTTTATTTATACAAGTACAGTGTAGCTGTCTTTAGATATACCAGAAGAGGACATCAGATCCTATTACAGGTGGTTGTAAGCCACCATGTGGTTGCTGAGATTTGAACTCAGGACCTCTGGAAGAGTAGTCAGTGCTCTTAACCACTAAGCCATATCTCCAGCGTCCGGTGTACTTATTTCTTTGAGCTGACAGATAGGTTGTCAAGAGCCTGCCCCTCTTTCTCCTACATTCTCATTGGCCTATACTCATTGTGAGAAAATGCTGACCAAAAGCAACTTTGGAGGGAAATTTTTCAGGTCACCTTGTGCTTCTAGGTCACATGCCATCACTGAGGGAAGTCAGGGCAGGAACTCAAAGCAGAAACCTGAAGGGGGGACCTGCCTGGGATACTGTGCACCATTATCCAAAACGGAAGCCTCTGGCTCCTCTGAAAAGTCAGTTATGTCAAAGATGCTTTGCTAGAACCCACAAGTGAAAGGATGTTTTGCTAAAGCAGGCATGTGAAAGGATGTGTGATGTTTAGAAGGAATATAAATATGATACCATAGAGTTTGAGCTAGAGCATTGGGTTTTTTTTTTTGCTCCGCCTTGCTAGTCTTTACTGATGACATGCATGTATTGGTTCACTTTACATCGCGTTGCTGAGCTTCGCTGGTGGTGATGCTAGAGAGAAGCTCACCAAAGAACTTCTCATGAGGTTCCTACAGCTTCTTGCCTCTTCTGCTGACTCGGGCCAGTTGGAGAGCCTCACGGTTTCGTCTGGATTGAACTGCCCTTGCTGATTCATGTGTGGTGCCTGCAGTGTGCACTGGACTACAGCTGCTGGCTCATGTTTGGTGTTTGCTAGTGAACTGGACTGAGAACAACAAAGATCAGAATCACCCACAAAGAACTCTTTCTAAACAGGTCCACTCACCCCACCCCATATCCTGATAATCTTTCTTTTCCACTATTTTCTGTAGGTGGTAGTCTAGAGGGGAGGTTGAACCCTTAGTAAAGTAAGTTGAGAAAAAATATATATGCCTACAATGACTTCTGGTCGGAGAATACATGCACAGCTGAGGAAGGACAGCAGGAGCTAGGGAGGATGCTGGTTGCTAGCCAGATCTCCAGACCTTACATTCAGGCCATCTCCCTGGGAAATGACATCATTCCCATCCGTACTCAACAGGAACCTAAATCATCAACCACAGCCACCAAGACAACCTCTCACAGAAATGTCCACAGATCCACCTTATAAGAACAAGTACTCAGTGGAGACCCCACCCCCCTTTTTTTTAGCTTTTTCAGGCTGTGTCAAGTTGACAATCCATGGCAACTAGGGCAGGCACAGAGATCAGAATCCTTCTTTCCTAAATGATAGAAACAAGACATTTTCTGGGCTAGAGAGATGGCTCAGTGGCTAAGAGCACTGACTGCTGTTCTGGAGGTCCTGAGTTCAATTCCCAACACCCATATGGTGGCTCACAACCACCTGTAATGGGATCTGATGCCCTCTTCTGGTGTGTCTGAAGACAGCAACATTGTACTCCTATATATTAAATAAATAAATCTTTAAAAAAATAAATAAAGACTTCATCTTCCAGAGAATAAGCCAAAAGACCCCAACAGCTCATCCCTTTCTTTTTCCCCAGGCAAGAATTCGGGGATGCTGTACACACAGGGCTTGTTAGGCTCACCCTCTGACTCCACCACTACATCCATTCCTTCATCCTGTCATTCCCGCACAGCTGTTCTTCGTGGAAGTTAAGCAAAGAGACAATTTTCACCAGGCACTTGGGTTTTCATCTCTAAAATGCACAAAGCTTTAAGTTCATTTATTTTGGTTTTTTTTTTTTTTTTTTTTTTTTTTTTTGTCTTATTAATTTTTCCTTGCAGGAGTTGGCTGTGGCTTTTCTTGATATGTAAAAGAAGGTATCCCATTTTAGGTTCACTAATACTCATAGGTTCCTAGTCGAAAATGGCCTGGGCCTAGTCTCTCTTCTTTTAAAGATTTATTTATTTATTTTGTGTTTATGAGTGCTTGATTTGTGCATACATCTGCAGGCCAGAAGAGGGCCTCAGATCCCATGACACGTGTTTGTGAGCCACCATGTGGTTGCTGGGAATTGAACTCAGGACCTCTGGAAGAGCAGTCAGTGCTCTTAACCACTGAGCCATCTCTCCAGCCCCAACTCTCATTTTTACTATCAGATCAGCTGGACTCATTGCAGATTTGCTAAGAAAGTCCTGGTTAATTCTTACACATTCAGTTAACCTAACCTGCCACTTTGGCAGCCAGCAGTGAGGTTACATGGGAATTTCAGTACTTTCCTACCACATGACAGCCACTCCTTCAAACCTTCTTCTTGCTTTGGGACAGCTTCCCCGAGTCCTGGCACTGTCTTCAGGTACACATTTTTTTGGTTTTTGTTTTGTTTTTTTTTTTTTTTTTTGTTTTTTTTTTCCATTTCAGTCAGTAGGCTGAGGATTGAGCCCAGTACCTGGAATACTGTGGGGGGGGGGCAAAAACAAAAACAAAAACAAAAAAAAAAAACAAAACAAAACAAATAGCTGCCGAATAAATCATTGGTTGGCTGACTGAGCAAGTATGGTTTGCCTCAGTGGATACATTTCCCCTTAAAGCATAGTTTTGCGGGCAAACCTTGAAAAGCTCATTAACCACTGGAGGCTACAGTATCACCATACAGTATCCGGTTCCGACTCTAATCCATGTCTGCCATCTACTGGTTGTAATGATAGGACTGCAAGATCTCCTTCTCCTTTTATCTGCATGTCCATTTTCTCCGGAATTTTCTGAGTTGTTGAAGCCAAGAGGCGCTTAGATTCCAACAGGCCCAACCATTTCATTTTCAAGCCATTTCCTGTGGAGTGCCAATGATTGTAAAAGTTTGTGTTTCTAACTGACGGAGCAGGCTGTGTTTCTGGTCTCAATAACTCCGATGCCAATGGACGCACATCTGGAGAATGGTGCCGACGTCAACAGTTCCGAGGGGAATGGTGAGACTGAGCCTTGTTCCCGGTTACACGCCAGGAATCTCTTACTCCTCCATAAAGCGCCTCGTATCCCAGAAAGCGGATCTGTTATTTTGTCCAAGGATTTTTCTGGATCAGAAAACAGCTGTCAAAAGATCCCAAGAGGAGACAAGAATTGGAATTTGCACCAAAAATTTTGGCTAAGATGTGTGGAATGTGTGCCGTGTGCCATGAGCGCTCAAAGCATCATCAAACATAACAGCCGTTCCTATTTCAAAATGCTATGGTCTCACACGGAAAAACTGACGAGCCATATTTGAAAGAGCCAGGAGCCAGAATGCTCGTCGGAATAGCCAGGCCTGGGAAACGCATTCCAGGAAGATCTCAGAAGTGAGCCTGGCAGAATCGACTGTGGGAATGTCAAGTTTTGCAACAGGCACACGTTTTAATTTTATAGCTACCTCTTGAGACTGGTTTAAGCCAGTCATCCTTTTATTGTGTGGGTTGTCTGGAAAATGCCATTTAACATTCCCGGGAGCATTGCAGAGTCAAATCAAATCAAACATCTCGATACCTGCTGGCAAGAGTCTTGGCCTGTGATTCTCAAAAGTACAATGTTTTCGAAAATAAAGAAAGGGAGATGGATCTGCCCATAGAATCCTCCAGAAACAATTCTCTGAACCAAGGGCTTTGAACCTGTGGAATGACTAACAAGGACATTCAAGATAGACATTTGGGTCTGAAACTTGGAAAAGAAGCAACTTTCCCTAAGGCTTATCCCTGAGGCAATTGTTGTCCTGAGAAACCTGAGGCAGATAAATGCTATCCGGTCCTAAAAGGTTAGAACAAGGGAAAGTTCTCTGTGTATGTGAATGTGTTGGGGGAGCAGATTGGAGAGATTTGAATATTCATTCAATAATCTCTCCTCATGATGATTGTGCACCCCATCTGCACCTCCATCCCCAGAGAGGTCCCTGTTGAGCCTGAATCCCTGTGGTCATGAAAAATGGCTGTTTCTAGATATCAGAACTCTAGAAGACCGATTATTAGATACCAGAGAGACTGAGACAGAGACAGAGAGACAGAGACCTTTTACTCCGAACTTCTGTGCCTCCTTTAAATGAGAGCCCAGACATCTGGGTGAATCATTCCTCAGCAGAGGGAGATTTTTAAGATTTGGCCATCACAAGGGCTGGAGAGATGGCTCGGTGGCTGGGAGCTATGGCTGCTTTCCCAGAGGTCCTGAGTTCAATTCCCAGCACCCACATGGTGGCTCACAACTGTCTGTAACTACTGTTCCTGGCATGAATGCAGGCAAAACCATGAATGCACAGAAAATAAGAATAAACAGATCTTTTATGGACATTACTTCTCTTCCTCTTCCCCTATTAGAGAAGAGCTCGGAGTTCTCAGAAATTTGAGACTGTAAATTAAATTAACCTTGGATGTCTTGGATAGGCCAGAGACAATGCTAAATGCTGAAAGAAGGACATAAGAGCATTCAGCCTTTCTGCTCCTTGCCCTCCTGTCTACACTAAGCAGGATTGGAGGATCTGGTTTCATCTCCCACAAGCCTTCTCCTATTTCTACATCTGCCAGCATAGTTCTCTTTCATTTCCACTTAGGCCCGCTGCAAGATGAGTTGACCCCAGATTCATTTTTATCATTCTGTGGCTCATGGTGTTATCTTGCTATCCATCCGTCAGAATAAAACATCAAACTAAACACGTGGATTTTACCCGAGACAGCCGACTCCAAGAAGTTATTGATTACTGTCATCCATCCCTGGTCCTACAGGTGAGCTGTGCATGGGGGTGAAATTACCATGCTGGGAAACACGTAAATACTACATATTTACAGATCTATGCATGCACCCCGAATTGTTTTGCTTAATCCAGACTTAATTTATCCTCAGTTCAAATGATTTAAAAAAAAAAAGTCTCTCCTCGTCTCTCCTCGTATTCATTCACAATGATTATCTATAACAGATTCAAAATAAGGCCATATAAACCTAGTTCCCAGGAAGACTTAAATGTGAGGGCTCTGACTTCAGACTAACTGTGTTTGCCTCTGTGACTTTCAGGCGGGAAGACCAACACAGATGGTAAGTAACAGACCTGCCTATCAGATTGCGCTAACTCAGGGGTGGCGGTTAGCTGTTGTCTGTATTACACACAGCCTGGGTTCAACTCACACCCCACAGTGGGAAGGAAGAAGGCAATACACAAAGCTCATTTACCAGTGTCTGGTGCATGCTCAATTATATTGTTCCCCAAATATACAGTCATTTTTTTATATGCCTGGCAGGCAATTCCACACATACTAGCTTGCTAAGTCATGATTACTGTAAAGCGTAGGTAGGACTATCCCCATTTTGAAGAGAGACACCTGAAGACACCTCCCAAGGTCTGGAAGCAGAGGAAATGTTTTGCCTTCCTTGCCATAACTCAGCTCCTGATACTCTCATTAAAACAAAATAAAACAAAGCAAAACCAACCAAACAAACAAACAAACAAATAAACAAACAAAAACCCAAACCTCCACTGAGGCTCAAGCTTCTGATTCTGCCTTTCTTTGTTTCATTTTTTGTGTTTTGGTTTTTCAACACAGGGTTTGTCTGTGTACCCCTCGCTATCCTGGAACTCCTTCTGTAGACCAGGCTGGCTTCCCACTCAAAGACCCAAAGGCCTTTGGTCAGGATCAAAGCGGAGTGCCACCACTGCTTGGCTCTACCTTTCTTGACTTCCTTTGTTATCTATCACTTTATATCAAGCCTTGGTTGGCATTCCCTGGTCCTGGGTGACTTCTCCATCTGTATTAACTCCCTACATCACAAACACCAACATCCCTGGATTCTACCTCTCCACTGACCCAGCCATACCAAACTTCAGCGATGAAACTAAGGAGTCCCACACAGGAAAGCACCAGGTATTAGATGTTGTGACAGGAAAGAGAACTGGAGAAGGAGAGGAAGTGAGAGGAGAGGCAGCCTTATAAGAAAGACAAAGAGAAGCTGTTCTCTGCTTGTCAAAAAAAGAGTGATGTGGATACATTACATCAGTGCTTAGTCCTGACCCTTCCCCCACCCCCAAAAATAGCAACACAGAGTTAAGGTAAATAGAAACAAAACACCCAAAAGACAGACATTCAAAAGTTATTTTGCTTTTGTTACATTTTAAACAAAGAAGTAATTGAAAATATTGAGACAAAATTCAATTTGAAACTCAACTCATCAACTTTTGGATGTGGGGTGAATCAGCTAGCAAGGTTACAGAAGTGGTGAGGCTAGCAAAGTTAGAGAAGTGGTGCAGCTAGCAAGGTTACAGAAGTGGTGCAGCTAGCAAGGTTACAGAAGTGGTGCAGCTAGCAAGGTTACAGAAGTGGTGCAGCTAGCAAGGTTACAGAAGTGGTGCAGCTAGCAAGGTTACAGAAGTGGTATGGCTAGCAAGGTTACAGAAGTGGTTCGTGCTTTGTGAAGGCATCGGTTTCCTTATTCATGGAATTATGGATATTGGATATTTATTCTCAAACTTTGGGTTATATTTCATTAGGAAACTGTTACTTCAATGGGAGAGGTTCCCTGGGAGATGGGCTGACACACAGGAATAGCTTTGAAAGAGGACAGAGATGTTCTGAGAAGTGATGAGCCTTCTCAATGACTTCTAAAAAACACAGAGTAAGTTGACAAAAGAATGTAGTTGGGAGCCATTTATATTACAGAATCAGGGAAGTTGAGAGAAGAGGTGAGGAATATGGCAAATTTTTAAAATCATAAAGTCTTGCTAAAATAGAATTACATATCTCTCCAATCCTTTTCCCCTTCTAGCTCTCCCATGCCTGCCTCCTCAAATGATAAGCTTTTTATTTGCTTATTATTGTTATAGACATATATGCATATGAGCATAAATATATAAATACAATCTGCTGAGTCCCTTTTTGTTGTTCACATATGCATCAGTTCAGGGATAACCACTTTGTGTTGGACAACCAATAAAGGGCTTCATCCCTGAGGAGCCTAATTCTCCCTCTCCCAGGACTAATAGCTGTCTACAGGTCTTTGTCTTTGGATAGGACCCCACAAGTATGTCTGTTGATGTTATCATTCTCCCTCTGTTTGTTTCACAGTCATTTCTAGGAGAAGCTGCCTCACGGCACACTTCCTGGTGTTCTAGCTCTTCCAGTCTTTCTGACTCCTCTCCTGCAATGGTCTCTGAACCATAAGTGCAGGAGTTGTGATGTAGATGTGTCTGTCAGGGCTAGGTGCCCCACAATCTGTTGATCTCTGCATTGTGTCTAGTTGTGGTTGTGTGTGTGTGTGTGTGTGTGTGTGTGTGATCATCTCCAACTTCATTCAGTAGAGAGACACTCCTTTGGTCAAGGATGGTGGCTATGCTTAACTGTGGGCATAAAGGATAAGGTTTAGTATTTGATTCAAAATTGTAGCATATAGTTTTATGTGCACTTAACTTAAAATCAAGTGTTAAGCAAAGGATGGTAATAGCTCCATTCTTGGAGGATGCTCTAGGAAGTTTGCTCCTTTATGTCAACACACATCTTCAGATAAATAGTAAAGAGGAGGAAAGTGGCTTTTTAATAGCTGTGGAAAAGGTTGAATCACCTAGGGGTAAGTGCCGAAAGCAGCCAGTCCTCAATCAGCATCTTGACCAGGAGCTGCAGAGGAGAAAACTAGCTTCATCCCATCAGTAGCTAGCCTAGGAAGCAATGAATGGTGGAGAAGTCTGGACCTTGCTTCCAAGCCTTGAAGGGTAGGAGTCCTCCTCAGAGTCTTCACTGAAGGTGATAGGAAAGACAATGAGTGTAGAAATAAATGTTTAATTAATAAATCTCATCGGAGTGGTTTGTTACCCACCTCAATGGTTTATGTTCCCGAATGAAAGACACACACACACACACACACACAGGTTTTATATTTTAATACACCTTATTCAGCACAGTAGCTGGTCCACTGCCTAGCGTCCATGATGTTAATCCTGAGTTATAACTTACTAATTCTGTGTTCCATCTTGGCCATCCTGGACCCATTTGCACAGCCCTCTGGGTCATGTTTTCTTAGCCCAGAACCCAGGGTACCCTCTTTGCTTATCTACTGAACCAGACTCTGTGTCTTTCTTCTCTCTACACTTTCCTCCAAGCATGGTGGATCTTCCTCTCCTCTCTCCTCCCAATCCCAAGCAGAAGGGTAGGGTGAGAGGGGGAAACCTTAACTCCCACCTCTGTCTGTCCTCTCTAACTATTGGCTGTTGTCATCTTTATTTCCTAATCAGAACCAACTGGGGCAGGTTCCCAGAAGCTACTCTCAGACCCTTTTTAAAAAGCAGAGTTATAAATAGTATTAGAATACAAGCAGCTACAAATGACTCCATAAAGACAACTGGAACTACCGTGCAGCATCTTTGAGGGCAACGAGATTTACCAAATGTAAGTAGGGGTGCTTTGGGTATCTCGAATTATCCAGGTAGGCTCCAGCTATGAACCTTTTCTGGCTTTGGTCAGACAAAGATGTGCAGTAGAAGTGGGTTACAGAGATACTATAGTGCTGGCTTTGAAACAGGTAGGGGGTTCTGTTAGTCAAGGAATGTGGGTAACATGGACCCCCAAAGACTAGAACATACACACACACACACACACACACACACACAAACACACACATGGAGAACATTCTTTCTACTGGCCCATGTGTTACAATTAATATTCCAGAATAATAGGTTTTACTGTCAGGGGGGGAAAAAAGGACATATTGGGCCAAGCAAAGCAAAATCAAACAGATTTATTTGTTATAAGATCTATGTGTTTGGGTTTTCTCCCATGCCCTATGATTCAGAGGTAGGAGTTAATCTTATAAGATCTTGCTATTCAGGCTGGAAATTTCTCTAACCATTGCCACAAATCACATCATACCTGAAGTATAATAGATTTTGGATAGACATTTGACTCCTTAGTGAGCAGTGGAATTTTCATGATGACTGACTCAAGTCTACCAAGTTTCTCCATCAGGAAAAGCAAATGGACTCTATTAACCATGATCTTCCTGAGTCAGCAAACTCCTCAGGTCAGCAAAAAAACATTTGCAGGTGGTGGACCAGCGTCTTCCACCCAGAGCTCAGTGCCAGCCATCTGAAGAGAGGCCGAGCACTTCCTCATGCATAATTTATTCAACACTTTTGACATTTCTAACTGGCTGGCTATTTTCTTCTCGAAGAGAAAGAACATTTTAAACAGAAGGAATTTGAGGAGATTCTAGTTAGAAACCCCACAGCCATTCAAAAGAGCCAGGTTTGCCATTGGCTAAGAGCAATTGTCTTCCACAAGAACCCTAGACAGAACATAAGAGAAGGCTGACTGAAGTCAGCTGACCACAGGGAGCTCTAAAGAGCATCCAAGTTCTTTGGCTCTCCTCTCCTTACTTCTGGGATTTTAAAACTATTTATTTGAGCCTAGTCCATGTTGAATAACTATTGGACTAATTCAATTTTTTCAAAAGTAGAATATCAGTGAAATCTGTGAAGTGACAACTATCTAACACCATCTTTCATCGTGACTGCCTCTTTTTCTGCATCAACTGGACAGTGTGCCTTGTTTTGTTTCATGTTTTGTTTTTATTTGTTTGTATGTGCATTTGTGTGTGTGTGTGTGCACACACGAGCGCACTCACGCACACGCACTTGTGTGCATCTGTATGCATGCTATACAAGTTCAAATATCAGCAGTGACCAGAAGTGGATGTGCTGGATTCCCTGGAAATGGAGTTACAGGTAGTTGTGAGCCCCGCCAGTGTGAGTACTAAGAACCAAACTCGATTTTCTGGAAAAGCATTAAGTGCTCTTAACTGCTGAGCCATCTCTTCAGCCCTTCATCTTCTTTTAAACACAACTTAAAAGATACACGTAGTTTCTTCCCTCAGCATTTCTCCCATTTTCTGAGTGTATTTCTTTAATAAGAGCTACCCTTTGCAAAGTGACCACTTGAAATCTTTCACCAAATCTTTCAAATCTTTGTGTTCTGTGTTCCTGCTGATGTGAAAGATATTGTCAGCTGGACAGAATACAGAACCACCTGAGTGAGGGGCTTCTGGGCTGGCTTTCAGGGAATTACCTCGACTATATGGATTGATGTAGACAGAACTATCTCTATTGTGGGTAGGGGGGGACCTTAGGGGATGGGTAAATCCCATGCTGTATAAAATAGAGAAAATGGGTTGACCAGTTGGCATTTGTTACCTTTGCCTTTTGGCATGCAGATGCACTGTATTATGCTTCAAGATTCCCCCCACTGTGACTTCTCCATCATGGTGGAATGTCCCCTGAGTTGTGAGCATGAATAAATGCTTTGACCATGATGTTCCTTTTCTCAGAATGTCTTATCCCAGCAGTGGCAAAAGAACCTAAGACAAGTGGTCACCATATAATAGCATAATTGCAGGCTACCGCTTTTTGTCTTTTCATCATGAATACCCTGGTCTCTCTAGCAAGTTTACTGTCAGACAGAGCCTTCAGGGTAAACAGTTTGTTGTCATCCTAACAATTTGTGCAATAACATTTCAGTTATAGCCCTGACCCAAGAAGAAGGCTTTTTTTTTTGTTTTGTTTTGTTTTGTTTTCAGGAGAGTGAACATGAGAAGAACAGAAGACATGTAGAGCACACATCAGGGGTGAGGCCTCACAGGAAAGAGACAGGTGGGCTGGACAGCAGAGCTCAGATGCAAATGCTGGGAGCCTGGCTCTGATGATTGGCCCACCCCTCCTTTTCTTTCAGCTCAAACCCCAGCCCATGAAATGCTGCCCTTACTCAGAGTGGGTCTTCCCACCTCAATTAACCCAGTCTAGGCACTGTTACAGATGGAGGTCCATCCCCGAAGTGATTCTAGATTACATCAACTGGACACAGTTATCCATCACACCTGGCAAGTGTTTGAAAGGAGTGCTTTTGTTTATTTTACTGATGGGATGGGTCTACGGGAGGCAATAGGGCTAATTTTCTTAGTATGTTTCTCAAGTTGTCTACATTTGTGTTCGTTTTTTAGCCTGTTTTTATCACAAAGGTTGTAATAGAAATCAGGCAATGCTTTGTGTGTGTGTGTGTGTGTGTGTCTATGTCTGTGTTAGTGCGTGCTTTACATATTGTATTTACCTCAGGATGAAGTACCTCTTTACTTGTGCCTTCCAATAGTTAGATCAGCTATCTTTGGATTATACTTGCTTCGATGCATCTTTTTCCATACTTTTCCTGGCTGTTTGGGTTTTATAAGAAGCATATCACAGGATCCTGATTTTTATCTATATATACAGTAATAATTTGTTATTTTAATTGGACCACTGAGTTCATTTATGCCTCCTGTCATTACTGAAACATTTTGTATTAAATATAACTTCAGATAACCTTCATGTTGTATTTTTGCCTTCTTTTAATTAATTCTGACTCTGTTTCCTTCTATTTATGTTTCTCTTGTTCTTGAGACAGTATAGGTTGATGTCTATACGCAGGTGAGGGCTGGCACTAGTTAGGTCAGGGTGATACATGATTAGACCATAGAGAGTGGGGTGGGACAAAGTTTTGGAAAGGTGAGAGAGAAGGAAAGGAGGAGGTTCAAGATGGAGTCAAAGGAGAAGGTTTTAGATCCAGGTGGTTTTAATTGGAGATAGGTAGACATGATTATTTCTAAGGGTTTCTGTGGGCCAGTTTGTTTTATGAAGGGAGGTGGTTTACATCTTTGTCAAGTGGTTGTAAGCTTATTGTGTGGAGGTATTATGGATTGAGAATTTAACATATAAATCTGATTGCTAAATTATTGATTATTGAGTAACGATTTTACAAGGCTGTGGAGAATGTAAGCTAAGTTCTTGGCTGGTAGAGAAGCACCCGGGTGAGCGCAGTGGCCTGAGGCTCCGCATGAGAACCAGTAGCCAAAGTTCCAGACTAAAAGAGAGACAGCTGGGAGAGGGCGGGGTGGGGACCTAGTGGTAAAGAAAGAGACGGGGCGCCTGGTTCCACACTGGAGCGGCTCCTGCGGAGTGAGAACTCCACGCGGAGTGATACTCTACTGTGCAGGACCGGTAGTAACAGATTCTTTTTAATATTTACCACAACAAGACAGGATCTCACAGAGCCCAGGCTGACTTTTGAATTGCTATGTTGCTTCAGATGACCATGAACTCCTCCTGACCATCCTTTGTGTATCTCCCGTGCTGGGTTTACAGGCATCACATCCACCTAATTCCTAGATGGGGACTCAACCCAGACCCAGCGCTCAATTAATGCTAGGCAGGCATCCCTCTACCAACTGAGCCACACCCCCAGGGGCGGGCAGTTCTATATTTTAAGTTGCCTGTATGCTTTCTCCCTTAATAAGGGTGTATTCTCATCTCAGGTGTTTTTGAGATGAATCACTCTTTCACAATTTCTCAAACAGTGCTGCCTTCCCCGTTCTGCAACCATGGATCATGGCTTCCTCCATGTTTGCAAACAACACAAGGTTTTATCATGTGACTTAGTGGGATTCTCCCACTATGTCCACTGGAAGTGATTTTCTTTTCTTTCCTTCTCTTCTTTCTTTTGTCTTCATTGTTTTGTTTTCATCTGGGGGGGGGGGTCATTTACTGATACCTTTCTTCATGAAATATTATTTCAAGGCTTCCTTTTGGCAGAGAGCTCAGCAAATGAGTTCTCCCACTTGCGTTGTCTCTCCTACCATTATGTTGCTTCATGGGGGGTATTTCCACTACATAAAGAAGAGCAAAGCTGTATCTATTTCCTGTGTGTGTTTGTCTGTGTCTCTGGTATTTGTCTGTGTGTGTGTGTGTGTGTGTGTGTGTGTGTGTGTGCCTGTCTGTCTGTCTGTCTATCTGCATGTCTGTGTGTCTATTTATGTGTCTGTATGTGCCTTTGTTTAGGGGTGTGTATGTACATGTGTGTATATCCCTGTGGAGTCCAGACGTAAGGGTCAGATGTCTTTCTCAGTTGCTCTCCACCCAATTTTTTGAGATTGAGCCTCTGATTGAACTTCGAGCTCGTTCACCAATTTGTCTAGACTGGTTAGTTAGTAAGCTCAAATGGACCGCCTGCTCTGTCCCCACAGCACTGGGGCTACAGACACATGCTGCCTCTCACAGCTTCTCCGAGAGTGCTGGGTTTCAAACCCAGGCCGTCACGCTTGTTTGCTTGCCTACCAAACCACCTCTTTGTCTTTCTGTATATCTCTATAGTCATAGCCTTCCAGCACTTTAGAGATATTAATCGTCCTTTTAAATTTCAGCATTTGTCATTTTGGTTGAAAAGGCAGCTGCAGATCTTGGCTTCGAAGGAGAGTGTCTTTGATATGGAAATCTTAAATAGTCCCCCCCCCCTTTTCATTGCTTCTATCGGTTTGAATATACTGCACTTCTTGACTCTTGTTCCAGTACGTCTATTTATTGTGAAAGGGCCAGTGTTGGCGAGACTCCCAGGCTTACGGCCAAGCTGGACAGAGCATGAGCAGCCATGGCAGTTCCCTGGTGCCCACTTCTAAAGTCACCACCATCTTGTGAGACTGAACCTCCGGTTGAGTAGAACTGATAGACAACAGTTGGGCCAGAGAGTTCAGAGAGTTGAAGAATCAAAATGAAACATTCATTCATTTATTCACAGTAGACTTTCATTTGGATTCTCTGGCCTTCCCTCTACCCAAAATTCACGTCTCACTCTCCCAACCAAACTCTGTAATCAGAAGATGTCTAACCGGATAAGAGGCTGACAGTGCTGCTTCTTTCTCCAAAGCATTTTTAGGTCAAACCATTGTTTCATAGCCCTATGTGTTTCCCATGGGTTCTTTCTTTCCTTGTGTCATTACTTAGGCATAGCTATGAGTAACGGTGATAATAATAGTCCTACACCCAGCTGAGTCCCAACAGTGTGCATCCACACAGAGTGCCAGATTTGGAGCTTCAGGCCAATCCCACCCTACATTTCTTCTACACTCCCTGAAGAAAACACTGAGGCTCGGGCTCTCATCCCCTGACCTAAAATGTGGAAGCAACTTTGGAAAGAATTGGTCATCCCCAACGTAGCCAAGAAGCCTTCCCAGACAAACAGCTCCTTGGCCTGTGCTCTTGCCCAACAGCCAACTCTTGGGAAGAAGTAAGTTAGTGTTTTCATTTAACTATGGAGATGCAGAATTTTCCACAAATATATTAATAACCTTCAGTGGTAGACAAAAATTATTAGGGCATTATAAATAAACTCATTATCCAACTACAAAAGACAGGTTCAAGTACAGTGCATGCAAGTTGCATTATGCAAACATTCAACTTATATGTATATATGTTTTCCTTGTAATGAAAAAGAGGATGTACTCAGAGCATTATACCAACAAAATATACCACCAAAAACATCTCACACGCACACACACACACACACACACACACACACACACACACACACTCGGGGGGGGGAGGGAGGTAGGGAAAGAGGGAGGGAAGAAGGGAGAGGGGAGGAGGGAGGGAGGGAGAGAGAACCACCTGGAGACACATACATCAAAAATGTAATGAGCACATAGGTTGGCTCGTTCAATTGCTCCACATCTGAGTGACAGTAAACAGTCCATTCTCTTCATAATGAGCTATTTCATTTTTCTCTAGGATGGGCATAATCTTGGATTCATCTTAACCAATTTCTCAAAATTAAGCAGCAACAAGGCCTACTTCCCTCTGGCTTGTTGCAAGTGCTATCAGCAAGTCTCTAATGAGCAATACACTTTAACACATGCAAAGAGCAGGATGCCTAGGAAATAGCAGTTGAGCGGCTTGCCAGGGCTCCCAAACCCACGATAGGGCCTTGGAGTCACCCCTGTGTCCAAGTCAGGCTCATACATGACAAGCAGTCCATGCCCTGCTAGGAAGGCAGGCAAGGCAGCTTTTCCGTTTGTATTCTATTACCCAGGACCATAGCTACTCCCATTTGTGTTTAGCAAAAGCTAAGCAGTGAATGAAATTAAAACAGAAAGTGCGCTTGGCGGAATGAGCCTTCCTTTGGCGGGTACAATGGTCAATGTATCAGGTCTTCCATCAAAGCAAAGGGTAAAGTTTGCTGAACATGCAAAAGGCAACAAAGAGGCGATAGTCAGGTGCAGGTTGCTCACAAGCCTTCTGTTAGCAGTCTTGCATTTCCACCTGCTAGCCACGAGTGCTAGTCATCACTGTCACAACGAGGTGCACCAAGTTCAGCACATAAAAGGCCTCAGCCACCACACCAGATCTGTCTAGTTCCCGCCCCCTCTCTCTTGTTTGTTCTCTGTCTCTCTGTCTCTGTTTCTCTCTCTTCCCCACCCTGAGAGCCTTTTACACTAGATCGCTTGCCTGATTTCTTAGCAGCACACCTTGGCACAGCCCACCACAGGTACCCACCCACAGTTTATCCAGTCACTTTCCCCTTTTCCTCATATGTGTGTGAGAGAGAGAGAGAGAGAGAGAGAGAGAGAGAGAGAGAGAGAGAGAGAGAGTGTGTTGTCACACCGAATTGCTCAGAATATTAGGATGGTAAGTGAAACAGGAAACAAGAAGGAATCCACCCGGATGATCCTTCCTCTTTGATCTTGGATGGAACTGGGTCTGATAAAATAGGACAAAAGGAAGAGGGACATGGTAGGATCTCTACTTCCTGTCTCTATTTCTGTCTCTCTTCTCTCTGCCACTCTGTTTCTCTGTCTCTCTGTGTGTCTCTGTCTTTTTCTGTCTGTCTCTGTCTCTCTCTGACAGACATTACAGTTTCTCTTCAGCACTTGGCAGGAGACCGCCACATGGCCACCCAGGGGTCCATCACACAAGCACACTACAGAATGCAATTACATCAGGCACTTCACGACTCACAGAGCCTGGTGTTTACGAAATGAATTGCATTTGTGGCCAGAATATTAATGATGCTATCACACTCAGCCCCTGATAATTCTCCAGCGAGTCATTCCACAGAACTTGTCCTTTAGACAGGCAATGAAAAGAAGCCTCGTTTCGGAGTTAGATAATTTCTCTTCTCTTACGTTTCTTAGCAAGCTCTATTTTCTGTCAGAATGTCTACTGTGAAGTTCAATGTTCTTACTAATTATCAGCTACAGGGCACTCTAGAACATATAAAATCCCCATACATAATCTTCCTAACTAAGTTTTTAAGGGATGTTCTAATGCCCTACTTGAATTAGGGTAAAAGAAAAATACTTATTTTTGACCTGAGTGAGGTTGTACACGCCCAAGACAGAGGCAAGAGAGACATTGCAGGTTCATGATCATCTCCTGTAGTGAGACCAGCTTACACACACACATGCACTTGTGATATATATTCATGATATATATATTTGGGATATATATCACAATATTTTATATAAGCATACACATAGATAGATAGATAGATAGATAGATAGATACATAGATACATAGATAGATACATAGATAGACAGATGGATAAATAGATTTGTACAGAGTCACCTAAAGTCAATTTTATACAGTCTCTGAGGCTAAGAAGTTGTGAATCTTTATTTTTATTTCTTTACAGTTGGGTGGTTTCTGTGCCTACCAACATATGGCTCTTACTGCTCTAATTTTTCAAAGAAAAAAATTTTTCCTTATGAACCAGCTAGTGAACAAATTACAAAACTCACTACTGGAAGAACTGCCTCACCACCATCAGAAGGTTGGGTCAATAAAATCTCCCTTACTGGAGAGAAGTCTGCCCACAGCCTTCCAGAAAGGTGCTCGAAGGAGAACTTGACCTCATTAACTTAGAAGTCATGGGGACATATTCAAATGAAGTTCTGTTTAATGATCTTCTAAATTAAACATAGGATACTTTACATTCTATATTTAGCCTTCCAAGAAGCATGCCTGCCTGAAGTCCAAGCCACATTAAATCAGTATAAGCGAAGGCAGCATAGCCTAGGCAGCAGGGGGGAAGTGGAAGCTCCAGAGAACCCACCACCCTAGATTCCCCATTTCTCCACATCTTCAATCCTGGTGCACTGAGGGGGACTATGGGCAACCAGGAAGTCTAGCCTAAGAAATGCAGAAGGACAGAAGTGAGCCATAGCCAACCGTCATGTCAGCAATAGAGCTGGTTTCCCCAAATGGGAGGTGACATAGACAGGATGTCCCCAAATGTGGTTGTTACTCAGAAAGCTCTTAACATTTCTAGCCTGAATTCAGTGTTACAGTAATAGTCCAGAGAGCTGGGCTCTAAAGATGCTTGTGTAGGCACTGGAGAGATGGTTTAGTGGTTAAGAGACTCAGCTTCAGTCCTTATCAGCTATGTCAGGGAGTTCACAAGTTCCTATAACTCTAGGTCCAAGGGATCTAACATCTCCTTCTGGGCTCTGTATTTCTGCTCTCAAGCACATAGCCCTACACATAGACACACACACACACACACACACACATGTGTTTATGTATGAATTATGTATTGTCTTAGCCAGGGTCTCTATTCCTGTACAAACATCATGACCAAGAAGCAAGTTGGGGAGGAAAGGGTTTATTCAGCTTACACTTCCACATTGCTGTTCATCACCAAAGGAAGTCAGGACTGGAACTCAAGCAGGTCAGGAAGGAGCGATGCAGAGGCCATGGAGGAATGTTACTTACTGACTTGTTCCCCTGGCTTGCTCAGCCTTCTTTCTTATAGAACCAGGTCTCCCAGCTTAGGGATGGCTCCACCCACAATGGGCTGGGCCCTCCCCTCTTGATCACTAGTTGAGAAAATGCCTCACAGCTGGATTTCATGGAGGCATTTCCTCAACTGAGACTCCTTTCTCTGTGATCACTCCAGCTTGTGTCAAGTTGACACAAACCCAGCCAGTACATGTATGTATATATGAATATAAAAATTTGAAAAAGTCTCTGAAAATGCTTATATGATTCTCAAATGTAGCAATTCATGAAAATGGCACTTGAGAGTCCAAAGCAAAGGGATTACCATGAATCTGAGGCCACCCTAGCCACATAAAAGAATCCTAGGCTAGCCAGGGCTACATAATGAGACACTGCCTTGAATAAAACCAAAACAAAGGAAAATAGCTCACCACACACCAATGATAATTACTTGCAATACGATTTGAAATGCATACCTTATATTGCTGATTTAAGGTATTGCCTTTATAAGCAAAAGGCATACAGAGTTTTATTATTTAATGTTTTTTTTTCTTTAGCTTTCTTTTTTTTTTTTTCATGGTAAAAGTGCTGTAAGTTGTCAATTCTAAATCCATGGCATTGTGCTATTAGCTGTTCAATAGCTACAGGATGCATATATGCACATATAGACAACACATATCTATAGGTGTATACATTTATATATACAAATATTGGTGTGCATTCATATACTGGTATATAGATGACGCGCGCCCCATGTCCCACCAGCAGGAACGACATGCGACAACAGGATTCTTCTGCGAATAACCTTTATTGTACAGCCCTCTGATCAGGGGACCACGTGGAAGAAAAATGCACTGCTTATATGCCCAGGAGACTCGTGTTGCTACCTGATTGGTGCGCCCTCCAGTATTTCATTATCATGCCCCGAGAGCGGGCTGTGACGTGCGTGGTACATGTGCACTACGTCTCTCGGGCTGGGCAACAGCTCTGTTTGCTGCGTCATCGGCGGGAAGCCAGCGCCATCTTTGGGTGCAGCACAAACGGCTCTCAACATATAGATAGATTTATTCATATTTCACATGTTATTGAGTACCTATAGATTTGAAATCTGGATACATTCCTGTAGAGTTGACTTCTCTGAATTAGGGAAGGAAAAAAAATCTTTGCCTCAAGAAATCCTTCCAGATTATTACTATTATTATTATTATCATTATTATTTAGCTGTTCTTTTACATCTGTCTCTCGTGCTGTTAAAGATTCCTTTCCAGTGCTAATTGTACCAGGAATCAAGGTCTCTGGCTTCTCATCTCAAATGATTTTAGCCTTACAGAAAAGATGCAGAAAGGCACCTGGTCTGTAGAAAACGAAGTTTTTAGAGCCTCTGAGACTTTTCCAAAACACCCATTTTTGAGAAAGCAAATAAGGACAGAATTTACTGGCTGACAGCCACAAGGTCTCATAAGAAAAGTTCAAATAGACATCATCATCAACCTAAACCCCTCAAAGTTTTTGAGAATGTATAAACAAGATTTTAAAAATGTAAAAACAAAGTTTTAGTGGACAGGTCAGAATGACTAGGCTATGCTGACCAAGCTGAGTCAAGACAAAACAAAACAGACAAACAAAAAAAACCTGCTTTAGGAATAGTTCCCCTGCCCCTCCCTGTATTGAATTCCAAGGAGAACTACAAATTGTCAACACAACATAGTAGTTCACCCCACTCACAAAAAGGTATAAAAGATGTAAGCTTTTTGAGCTCGGGGTTGACTCTCCCAGTGAGGCTGAGCAACCCCACATGCGTCGGATCAAAAATAAACCTCTTGCGGTTGCAGCGATCTATCGTCAAATTGTGTTCTGTGGGGCGGTGCACCTAGGCTAAGACTTTAGGAGTCTTACAGGTCCACCACACTTTGCAGTTGCTATAGCACAGTTTGCCAAAGATGGCACAACCAAACTCCAGTATCCAAAGCCTGGCATCACACTGCCTTTGTCACCAAGCATCATCGTCAAGGCTCCTAAGTCTGTTCTGCCTAGGAGAAACACTCAGTCTTTGCCACCGAGAGCTTGGCGAAGAGAACACCTGCCAATCATCTTGTAGGAGGCTCCTCCCCTTATTTGTGCTTCCTGTTGCTGCTGTAAGAGTCTGACAAAAGCAACGTAGGGACGAGACGGTTTCTATTAGCTCTCAGTTCCAGGCTGCAGTCCATTGTAGCAGGAACATCAGAGCAGCAGGAGCTTGGGGGGAGTTGCTCGTGTCAAGTCCATAACAAGGACCCAGAGCAGTAACACGCGGGCGATAGTATTTAGCTCTTACACCCCGCATCATTCAGTCCGGAATCCAGCCCATGACAACACGGTGCAGCCCGCTTGCAGGATGAGCCTTCCAACCTCAACCCCATCAACTCACGGGCCAACCAGACGTAGATGGTCCCTCACTGAGATTCACTTCCCAGTTGCTAATTAAACCAGCTGCCACTTGCCCGTTTGAGTTCCCGAGATGCTTTCTAACAGGTGAGCTGACATAGAGACCAGATGAGTGTTCCACCGGCTTAATGCACCGGGTCAGAATCCATGGTGCTTATGTTCTGTTCCTAGTGATAAAGTGACCTCGATTGCTTCATTAAAGTGACATTTTCTTAGTTTCTCTATTATGAAGTTAAAGTTTTCCCCTCTGTGGCTAAAAAAATTTATTTATTCACGTATTTACTTTGTGTTACAGGCATGGAACCTGGGACTTTGCACGTGCTGAACAAACGCTTTATACTGGTGTATAAACCCGGGCTTCCGCTTTGGTTTTATATTAGGACAGTTGCTTTGACCGGCCTGTGCCTGTACCCTGTACCCTGAACAAGCCTTGAATTTGCTCTCCTCCTGCCTCAGTCTCCTGAGTAGCTGGGGTTACAAATTTGTGCCACCAGCTCTGGTGTGGGCAGTCTTGTATTTGTTTATTTTGTCTTTGTTTATAAAATACGTCTTTAAATCTTTTGACCATTTTTAAAGAATTTGTTATCAATTGTCTCTTTTTTTTTTTTTAGTTTTGAAAATTGTTTATATCAGATCTTTGTCAAAAATGATCTGCAAAAAAAATTTTTTTTTTTTCCAATCTGGTGACTGACTATCTTCTCATGCACTCAAATCCAGAGTTTCCACATTGGATACTATCCAACCGTCACTGTTGGTTGCACGTAGGATACATTTGCTATGATATGTGAAAATTCATTGCTGTGACAGACCTGACCATATTGTTTTGAAAAGGAATGTAGAAGGACTTTGGATCTTTGGGCTAGAAAAGCCATTACGTGTTGAGAGCCTAGTGAGCTGTTCTATAGGATCTTGGAAGACAAGAATGTTGAAATCAGTGCAGACAACGGAGGCCTGGCTTGTGAAGTTTCAGAAGGAAGCCAAAACCCTCTCAGGCCTTTTTATGTGAAGCATCTGTGGTTCTGGTTAGTGGGCCTGAAGAATCAGCTGTGATTAACAAGAAACCAGAATCACTAAAGTAATTTTGTTGTTGTTGCTGCTGCTGGGACAATGGATGCTGGTCAGCTGGGGCTGATGGGGCTGAAGAATCAGCTGTGATTAAGAGGAGCCCGCATCACTGAGGTGAAAGCTTCTGGGAAGTGTTTCCTCAGGGTTAGCACACTCAAGCTGTGTTCAGAGATGGCCAAGGTCGTACTTTGTGCTTGCACCCGAACTTGTTCATGTGTAAGTCACCCAGGCGGTGTTGGTTTTGAAGGCAAGACAGTGTCATTAAAAGCCACTGAGGGCTGACACTGTGGGGTGCTGGCCGGCCGCATACACCTCTGTAGGAGGTACAGACTCTAGCAGTTGAAGCTCTAGGATTGAAGGGGTCATGGAAAGAAGCTAAGGCTTGGCAACAGGGAGCCCAGGGGAAGCTGTTGGTGAAAGTGCAGCCCACTTGCACCAAAGACCTCACCTCGCCATTTTGGAGATACTAATTCCCTGGGGATGACCAGCAAGAACAGCAGTGGGGGGTGGGGGGTGGAGGCTGTCAGAGCTGTGTGTGCTGCGAATGGCAGAGCCAGAAGAGCCCTTTAATGGAGTTCGGATTATGAGTGAATCTCAGCATCAGGCATTGAGTTACGTACTCTACTGGACCTTGGTTCTGCTTTGCTCAGACTGTGGGTGTTCCCTGATTCTTTCCTCCTGAACTTAGAAGCTATTTAACTTCCTTTTGACTTTATGGGCCTCTCTACAATTGAGAGATTTTGAACCTTTAGAAGAAAATTTGGATTTTTAAAGGGTTGATATTTCAATGAGAATGAACCTTTAACTTGTTAATTTAATGAAAGAGGATTTGTAAAAATCCGTGGGCCTTTTGTTTATGTTTTATATTTGTTTTATTAATATTGGTGGCATCCTGGGGATAAATGAGGAGGAAAAAAAGCAGTTGTAACTGAAAAGTGATGTTTATGTGTCAGTTTCTCAAGGGGTCAGTTGTGCCGGCTAGTTTTATGTCAGCTTGATGCAAGTTACCATTAATCAGAGAAGGGGAGCCTCAACAGAGAAAATGCCTCTTTAGCTCTTAGGATCCAGTCGTAGGCAAGCCTGTAGGGCATTTTCTCAATTAGTGATTGATGGGGGAGGGCCCAGCCCATTGTGGGTGGTGCTACCCCTGGGCTGGTGGTCCTGGGAAATACAAGAAAGCAGGCAGAGCAAGCCACAGGGAGTAACCAGTAAGCAGCACCCCTCTCTGGCTCCTCCCTCCAGGTTCCTGCCCTGCCTGACTTCCTGCCCTCCAGCTTTTGATCATGAGCTATTATGAGAGGCTGTGAGCAATACACACCCTTTCCTTCCCAAGTTACTTTTGGTCCTGGAGTTTCATCTCATCAATAATAACCCCAAGAGAGAGGTGGTTGGATGGTTGGCTCGGTGGTTAAGAGTGTTTGTTGCTCTCACAGAGGATCCAAGATTGGTTTGTCAGCACCCACAGGGCTGCTCACAAACCTCCTGTAACTACAGTTTAAGAGGATCTGATATCCCCCTCTGTCCTTCATAGACACCCATATGCACAAGTGCACACAATGCCACCTAGACATAACACACAGACATAGAAAATTTAAAAATGTTAAAACAGGGATTTGAGGTGGCTTCCCTGGTTTCCTTTATTGGATTGGTTGATTGGTTTGACAATACTTGCTACTGTTATTTTGCCGTAGAGATATAGGTAGATACAATCAATATGTCTTGTTTATATCTAACTGACTACAGTGTGTTTGCTGGTTGGATTTTTGTCAGTCTGATACAAACCTAGTCGTACCTGGGAAGAGAAAAGCTCCGTTTAGAGATTGGCTCCATCAGATTGGCCTGTGAGCAAGGCTGAGACCATTCTCTTGAGTAACTGTTGGCGTTCCTGCCCAGACTCCTTTCAAGGACTCTTACTTGAAAGTGTGAGATAAAACCCATCCTTTCCTCCCATGCTTTTTTTTTTGTCCTGGTGTTTTTCACAGAAATCTCCCTAAGAGCTCCAGGTGTGTGCTGTTGCTATGACAGTGACAAGTGTATGCATATCTTTGAACACCTATTTAGCATCCTCTGAGCTTCTGTCTTTGATTCATTTTGGAAAAAGCTGCTACTTCTTGAAGCATCGTCTTCCTTTCTCCTTTATCACTCACTAGTCTCCCCTTAGTGCTTAGAAACCCTGGAGGGCACGTTCCTGTATGTCCTATTTCCATTTCTGCTGTTTCCATGTTGAGGCTCTTGTCTTCATCCATCGCTTAGAATAATCTTCTCATCTTTTTACCATTTGCTGGCTTTACCGTTGAGTCTTTACCGCACCGATCGTGGTTGTTTAGAATTCTCTGTGAGGTGGTTCCAGCACCTGATCCTGGTCACATCTGGTTGTTTTCCTCATGCATGCGTGTGTGTGTGTGTGTGTGTGTGTGTGTGTGTGTGTGTGTGTGTGTTTCATTTGTTTGTTTTTAAGCTCGATGCTTTGTATAAGACATAGAGCCAAAGCTAACTTGGGAGTAGGTGCATCTCTCTATTTGACCTGTGAAGTAGTGTTCAACATTAATTGATGAACTGGTCTTACTAGCGCTTTTCTTGCACCCAGCATGAGCCAGGCTTCACTTCCCCTGTGGTAACTTGTATCTGTTTGGTAACAGCCACCCACTGTCTTCACACTAGGGCTGAGGCTCTGTCTCAGCTCTCCCTGAGTAACCCATGGCTTCCTCTTCTCTGTGAGAGGAAGGCAGCAAACAGGGCAGGGAGGGAGTTCTTGTATTTCTGGCTGAATCTCACTCTGTAGGCATAATGACTCCAGAGTGGGAGCTCGTCATTAGCATGTATAAAAAGTGTGGTTCGGCTGGGTCTGGTGGCACACACCTTTAGTGCTAGCACTCGGGAGGCAGAGGCAGGAGGATCTCTGTGAGTTTGAGGCCAACCAAGTGTGTAAAGGGACAGCCAGGGCTATGCAGAGAAACTCTTGTCTCACTAACAACAACAACAAATTTTTTTAAAATGGTATAGTTCTCTGCCAGCCATATAACCATGTACCTACTCCTTGGGTTCCTGGCTTGTTTCTGTCTGCAAGGAGCATCATTGGACATTTCCTTAAGGCCAACATAAATTGTCCTTACTGCCTCTTCTCCCAAATGCTGGACTATTTCCTACGGAGATAGAATTGCTCTGGGTAGAGCCCCACTATGAAGAAGGCCTCCCGCAGCTGCTTCTCTAGTCTAACTGTCTATTTATCTTGCACGGAGCTGGTTTGCAGGAAAGGGCCTTCAGCTCTGCCAGCACCTCACTGCTGGGCTTCGTGCTGACTTGGCCATAAAGCCTTCTGTCTGCTGCTCTTCTTATTACTTGCATGTATTCTGAGCTCTGTGTATATCTCAAGTACACAGTGATACTTACTGTAGTAAATACTCGCTCGTCTCTTTGCCAGTCTCCGTTTTCTCCTGGGATCCATGTCTTCCCTTGTGTTCATTTCTCTTCCACAAAACACAAGAACTGGTTTTCATTCTTATTCTTCAAAATACATGAATAACTATGATTTTCTTCTTCTGACTTTTTCAGCTGTTTCTTAGGCACTTCGAGGAATGTTGTTCTGCCTGTCAGATCTTTTTTGTTGTCTGATTAGTAGGTGTGTGGTATGTGGGTGTGCGTATGGTTTGTAGTGTATAGGGTGGTGGTGGTGGTTGTGGTGGTGTGTGTGTGTGTGTGTGTGTGGTTTATAGTATATGATGTATGTGTGTGAGTATGTGTGTGGGTTGTAGTGTATGGTATGGTGTGTGCATGTGTGTGTATGTGTGTGTGGTGTGTGGTGTGTATATGTGTGTGTATGTGTGTGTATATGTGTGTGTACGTGTGGGGATGTTGTGGTGTATGGTATGGTATATGTGGGGGGATTGTGGTATATGGTGTGGTATACATATGTGTGCATATGTATGTGTGTGTATGTGTGGTTTATGGTGTAGTGGTGGTGATGTTGTGTGTGTGGTTCGTGGTATATGTTGTGGTGGCAGTGGTGGCTGCAGTGGCAGCGGTGATGGCAGTGGTGGTGGTCGTGGTGGTGGGTGTGTATGTGGTTTATGGTATATAATGAGTGTGTGTTGTATGCATGGATTTGTATGCAGAGCTGCATGTGTATGTACATGGATGTATGTGTATATGTGGGAGGGTTACATGTGCTTAGGCATAGGAGGACACTAAGCATGGTGCTCTCATTTTTCAGCTTAGTAATTAGAGAAAGGCCTTCCATGGACCCCGTGTCTAGGCCAGTGGTCTGCTGGGCTTACAGGTGTGTATGTGGTAATGCCTGGCTTTGTTTGTGGGAACTGGGAACAAGTGATTGTACTTGCCTGGTGTTTGCTCTTAACCACTGAGACATCTCTCTTGACCCTGTTTGTTACTTTTTTCAACCTGCTCATAACCTCTGGTAGGCCAAATATTTGAATCTTCAGAAATATTTAACCTTAAAAGATTTGTTGGATATAAATATCATTGGCCTCATACATGTCCCAAGCTGATTTATCATCTTGTATTAAAAATTGTCAAGAGTTCAAGGGGGAAATGGGGCAGCCAGTTGTGTGCTCTGGAATTTCAGTGCAAAAGTCCTTGCATTTTCTATGACCACTCCGATTCTTTTTCAGTATATAAAGAAATAGACTTTACCCATCATGGTGTTTCTGTGCATTTATGCCATTATACTGTGCTCTGATTCATTCTCATATGCTTAAAGACAAGGTTTTTCTTGATTGTGATGATTAATTTTGATTTCTCACTTTGGTTAAAAACAACAACAACAACAACAAAAACCACCTAGTGTATCAGTGTGGAACATCTAAGGTTTGTCTGTGGGGTTGTGTTCCAGAGAGTTTTAACTGAGGGGGGAGAAGATCTACCTTACCCGCTAGGTCCAAGGCTGAATTAAAACAGAAAAGGGAAAAGGCCAGTTGAGTATTGGAACTCCCTTTTCTGCTTGCTGAACCACCCAAATGGGAGCAGACAGCCTCTGCTCATGCCACAAAGCATTTTTCCCATCATGCCGGACCAAATATCTTCAAGCCACAAGCTCAGTAGACCTTTCTTCCCTAGAGTTACTTCTTATTGGCTGTTTGGTCACAGTGACTCACTCAAATAGTAACTTACACATTTCTTTTGTTGCTTTTCTGGTGTAGTCTGAAGACTCATAATACACGGCATCTCCAGCCATGACCTACTGTCAAATCCTGCATTCCGTTCAGATTGTTGTCTCTGAGGGACTCTTTACCAAAGCTGAGGTGAGTCTCCATGTGATATTATTTCATCAAACTTTATTGTTTTACATTTGAACAAGCATCTTCACATGGGAACCGCTCAAGGATGTTTAGCCAATATCCATATAAGCATGATATTGATGCAGTTATATTAACCAAGGGATTCATCATTTAAAAAACACAAGGAAGGGGCTCAGCATTGGGTTCAGTAGACAAAGGCACTTACTGCAATGTCTGATGACCTGAGTTCAATGCTCAGAACCCACGTGGTGGAAAGAGAAAACTGACTACCTTAAGTTATCCTCTGAGTACCACTATGGCTTGTGCGTGTGCACACAAACACATGCACCCATGCATGCACACAAGATGAATGGATAAACTGTATTAAAAATACATAAAAACAGGCTAGCATAGAAATTCTCATAGGGATACTGGATGGTACAGAGCAGCCACTCATAAAAACTTATTTCTGAAAATACATCTTTGGTTTATTTTGTATTAATTTGTCTTATTATTATAAAGAGTACTGTGTATTTTGCTTAAATGGCTTATCTACTATATATACATTTTTATTTATGCTTTACTTAGTTTATTAATTATAGTTATTTTAGTGGTTTTGAGATGGGTTAGATCATATGCTGAGGTTCTATCGTTGACCTTTAGTTTGTTCGTTTGTTTTAATGAGCAGTCTGTTGATTAGAGCAGAATATTAAGGTTGCCCTCGTTATGGACCCCATTTCCTTTATGTCCTCTAGGGTTTGTTTTATGAAACTGGGTGCACTTACATTCAATAAATGTAAATTCACAATCATTTTATTTTCTTGATAGCTTTTTCTTAGCATGTTTTGAGAGAAGAATTCTAAATTATTAACTGTAATGGTTCTCCTTATCCCTTATGGCTAATATTTTTCTGAAGTCTACTCTGTCAGGTGTTCCTGGTTTTAGATTCGGTTTGGACTTAATCTTTTTATGTCTTTCATCTTAGCCTGTTGGTGTTTTTTTCCAGGCAGGGGTATGAGTTTCTTGCAGACAGCAAAAATTGAGCACCATTTCATAGTCCATTCAACTAGTCCATGTTTTGTAAATGGTGTGCCAAGCCTTTTTTCATTACTTTTTTTGATTACTGAGTTTACCAAGTTAGTAACATTTGACTTTCTTATCATTTGTCTAATTTTCTAGTGAGAGCTTTTCTTTCCTGAGCACTGGTACTCATTTGTATCTTTCTTCTTTCAGGGATAGTATACCTTTAAGTATCCTTTGCAGTGCTGGTTCTTGACCATAAATTCCTTTGGTTTATGACAGCTAGTTAAGGTCTCCATTTCTTCTTTGATTTTTAAAGGATAATCTTGCTGGATATAGTAACTTTGATTGGTAGTCCCCCCCCCTTCAAATGTATCAGATCACATATTCCTGTTCTTTGCTGCCTCTGTCAAGACTGCTGCTATTATGTAACCAACTTGGAATTCTTCCTTACAACTTTCATTGCTCTTTCTTTGTTCCATACCATGGGCCCCTGGAGACATTCTTTCCTGCTCAAGATCACATGGAGTTTTAAGTTCCCCCTGTTCATGGTGGTCCATTTCCTTCTTTAGATATAAAGAATTTTCTGCTAAAGTTTGTTGAATTAGCTTTCACACCTTTAGTCTGTATTCCTTCATCTCTACCATAGATTCACAGATTTGGTCCCTTAATCATGCCCCAGAGATCATGAATGCTGTAAATATTACTGTCTTTTAATTATATATCTCTTTTTAATTAATACCTCAATTTAATAATTCTTCAACTTTAAATTTTTTTTATTCTCTTGCCTGGTCTAGTAGACAGTGATATAATCAATATTTGCTAAATTTATTGAAATTTTCCTTCTCAAAGATACTACTTGTTCTTTTGTTACAGAATCAATCGCCTTTTCATTCTTCTCTTTTTGGTTTCTTTCTTTTAAAAAAAAAAATTTCTTTCAGTACCTGCTAAATATTTTTTTTAATCTTTCTAAGTCTTATTACTTTTCTATCACTGTAAAGAGAAAGCATTTCATTGGGGACTTGCTTACAGCTTCAGAGGGTGAGACCGTGATCATCAAGGCAGCAGGCAGGCAACTGTGCTGCTGGAGCAATGGCTGAGGGCAGACATGCTGATCTCCGAGTCAGAGGCAGAGATAATAAAACTGAACTTTATATGGGCTTTTTAAACCTCAGACCTCGGTGACATTCCTTCTTCACCAAGGCTCTGCCTCCTAATATTTCTCAAGCCATTCCACTAGTTAGGGACCAAACTTTTACATATATGAGCCTATGGGGGCCCTTCTTATTCAAACCACCACACCACATATGTGACTTGTATTTTATTCAATTCATTCCTTGAATTTTTGATCTTTTGTCATGACAGTGATTGAGCCTCAGACCACAAGAATGCAGAACATGCGCTATACTATTGAGCCCCGCTGGAAGAGAGGAGTCCATGGAGTTGTATTATTGGGAAAAAAAACAAGCAAACAAAACAAACGAGTCATACAATAATGGATGGGCTATCTGGGTAGCTACCACTGTGAACGGACGGGTCTCAATCCCACAGAGAAGGCCCAGAGAATGAGGCACAAATACAGTTTTCACCATTATCTTGAGTCGTCAGAAGACGGGTGCATACCCACCAATACCCGAGAATCCCTGTATCAGGGTTTCTGGTCTGTCCTTCCAAGTGTTCATAAATAACAACATGCTGTATTGCAAACAAAGATCAACACACAATGACAGTTGGCAACCCACCAGAGTTTATGTTACATACAATGCCAGAGGTTTTGGGGGCTCTCTTTAGTACATTGTTCAAAATATTTACAAATAGCAAGCAGTAACCATTGTGTCTTAGTAGGGGTTTTATTGCTGTGAACAGACACCATGACCAATGCAAGTTTTATAAAGAACAACATTTAATTGGGGCAGACCTACAGGTTCAGAGGTTCAGCTCGGTACCATCAAAGTGGGAACATGGCAGCAGGCAGTCATAGTGCAGGAGGAGCTGAGAGTTCTACATCTCCATCTGAAGGAAGCTGGGAACAGACTAAGCATCCTCAGGCAGCTAGGAGGAGTGTCTCCAAGCCCAGCCCCAGAGTGACACACTTCCTCCAACAAGGCCACACCTTCTAATCATGCCACTCCCTGGGCCAAGCATATGCAAACCATCACATTGCATACCTTTTATGTATAGGACACTAGTATAATGAGGGCAGGGAATAGAATGGTGTGCGGTGCAGAGGGGACAGGATCTTATATAGTTTACACTACAGTGAAAGGGACTGGCCACCATGGGAAGCAATATAACATCAGATGTAAATGTGGCCATAGGGAAAAAATAAACTAAGGGAAGTAAGGAAGATAAATGGGGCTTCTTAAGCTAACCAGTCCAGGGAGTCTTCTCAATTGCTGAATGCTGCAAGCCAAAGGGATAATTCCAAGCAAATGAAATGATGAGCCCACAGCCCCAGAGTAGTCTAGGTAAACATAAAGAAGGACAGAGACAATGTGGTTGCAGTAGAGTAAGGAAGAGGAAGACGAGGCAGGAGTCTGACGAGAACTGCAGATTTGTATGCCTTAGTGAGGATTTCATATTGGTTTAAGAGCCAAGAGTAAGAGTCGTGACTAGCAGATGAAGGGAAATGAATCAGGAGTCTTCTTTGCTGATCCAAGCCTAATGGTGTTATCGCTGACTGTCCCAAGAAGGAAAACTTGGGGCCAGTGACATAGCTCAGTGAATATAGGCTTCTGTTGCAATACCTGGGACAGACTGAGAACTGGTTCTTACAAGTTCTCTTCTGACTTCCATATTAGGACATGTCACATGTTTACCTATATAAACACATGCACACACAAAGGCTTACACACACACACAAATAAAATGCAATCAACATATTTTTTTTTAAAAAGACAGTTACTTTTAAAAAGAAGGGCAAACTGTGTGGTTTCTCACACAGGAACTGTCTTTCTACCAAGCCATATTCCTTGCCATAGGAAATGCCGTTACTTGGTTTAAATAGAAATACTCATTTCTCTAGAACTTGTGAATATGTGTGGAAGACAGTTCTCTTTGCCGAAACAAAATAAGGAAAATTTCCCATACTCTGTAGAGAAATATCACTGCAGTCTGATTGTAAGAAAGTCGTGCCTGCCCTTGGTTTTGAAGCGCAGGGGAACCAGGACACTCGGCCCCACAGAACTAATGCTTAACTGGTACCTTTGAGTGCCAACTGCCAGCATTATCTGAGACTCTCAGCCACGTCCAGCTCTCGGATTGCTGCTCTTCTGCCTGCTGGGTGCTATGAATTGGAGAGAACCCAGTCATTGGTTCCCCCCACAAGCCAGAAGTACTTTTGTGGATCCACATTCATTTCACAGATGTTTTTCTTTCTGTCAAGGGAGACTTTTAAGTCCCAAAGGTCAACAGAAGACCTTGGAATATGTAGCTTTATTCATCTTGATAACAGCAGGAAAGGAATAGAAAGAAAGTCCCACTGGCAAGAGGACATGGGGGAGAAACAAAAAAAAACAAAGAACAAGAAAATGGCAAAATAATTTTATTTTGTACTTTTGGGCAAAGAAAGGAAGAGAATCTGGTATCTGCTGACCACCTGGTTGGCATCCCAGACTCTTACTGTGTCTGCCACATAGGGGAAAGTTGATGGGTCTGACCATGTCACTTCAGCCCAACCAGTGATAGGTTCGGGGCTCTCTCCCAACTTCAGGCTGACTTCTAAGCCTCCTCACACTTCACCAAGCTAGCCTCTCAGAAATCCCCTTCAGAAAAGCAAGTGTTGTCAAGGTAGTCCTGTCTCCCTCTTTTCTTTCTAAAACTCATAAAATTACCCCAAGCCTCACCAAAACACATGAAGAACATGGGTAGGTTGGTCCTGGGTTACAATGCACAAAAAAAGGTACGCATGGGCTCAGTGGTTGAGAGCACTAGCTGTTCTTGCAGAGGACTCTGGCTTGGTTCCCAGCACCCATATGGCAGCTCACTCCAGTGGCAAGGAATCCAACCCTCTCCTCTGGACTCCCTAGGTATCAGGCACACATGCAGGAAATACACGTACAGTAAAATAATCTAGTTTTAAGAAGGGTACATAGAATTAGGCCATAGGAGTGGTTTGCAGGAACCCCTGGGATGCCCAGGTTTGAAAATGGTCAAGGCCCTGATATAACAGAGCATACAACCTGAGTTAAAACTACACACACACACACACACACACACACACACACACACACACACACACACACCTTCTGGTTTATTCATAATCACCAATAGAATCATTAATAGGAAGTACATACTGTGTAATCTTCATGCTTCATTGATTAGGCAGCAATAACATTCTAAACATGTCTGTACTATTTGTAACCCTGCAGGCATTTTCCCAAACACCTTCTGATCCATAATTTGTTGAACCCATGGATATATAGATCTCTTGGTGCTGAGGGCAGCTCTGCTTGGTTGTGGCTTAGAGCCATAGGGCAGACAAAAACTAGAGATATGACAGAGTAGAGACAGACTTCCCAGGTTCAAATCCCAGTTCATCTACTTAACCCCAAAGCACTTGCTTCCTAGTCTGAAGAGAATAATAAGAGCACTTCCCTAAGATCATAGTTCATTAACATAGATGTGATCTTTACACCAATGGCCGCCTATCCACATAGCATTGGATTTACTTCCTTCTTCCACCCACCCCACTTACTAGAATTCTGCTGACCACTATCCTAGAGCGATGTGGGGACAGGGTGTTATCTAATTACTGATCTCTGGGATCACCCATGCATCCCAGAAATCCCAGCCATGCTTTCAAAGCTCAGAATTGATCCCACATGGTATCAGGGTAAGAAGATGAGGGGAACCCCTGCAAAATAAGATCACAGTCTACCATGACCAGATAGCTCCTCTGAGCTCTGTGCAAAACAGAGCACCTACTTTACCAGCAGGGCTTCCCCTTCTCTGACCTTGTCTGGGGAGTTTGACCTCCATTTCCCTCCTCTACCTGGGGACAGTCGAGTAGTCATTGGTAAAACTACAAGTTTAACTTCCTGTTTCCTCAAAAAGTCCCACCCAGCAAGTACCTAGGACTCCTGCAATGCCTCTCCGTGCAAATGAGGTGTACCTAGTACTTTAAACTCTAGCCCATGATTTCCATTTACCCTGAGAACCCCTTCCCACTCTCCATGGTCCATATATATACCTTGATGTGTTTAGGTTTCCAGAGGTGCCCAAGCTAAGATCCTGTAAGTGGGCTGCTTATTGACCAACAGAAGAGAACTTGGTCTAAAAAGAGTTGTAAGAATATGAACCTTGGGGAAGCCACGCCCCACCCCCATTCACTCCCAGCCAGAACCAGATCCTGTAGAACCCCACCTGTTCTGGACTCCACTTCATCTTTCCAGCCTGGTGTGTACATCAGGGTCTGGACACCCTGAGGGGGAGGAAGCTGCATAGGCAGAACCACTGCTAGACCCTGACACATGTACCACTGTAAGGGTCCATGATTTGCCAAAGAATGATACAGACTCATATAATATGTAACTGCAAAGAGTGTTTTATTTTGTAGAGGTCTAGCATGTTGGTGGTCTACCATGTAAAAGATGGAGAGACCCTGAAGTGAGCTGGCAGGCCCAATTTAAAGCACACTAGGTGAATTCTGAGCAGAGGTAGGTGACCTCTGTCTTCATCATGGCTCTATCTTTAGGGACATTCCAGAACCACTTCAGGAATGGAATGCTGGAATTGCAGAACCCAGGGGAGCTGGAAACTGTTGCTGGGGAGGTCTGGAAACTGCTATTCACCCATGGTCCTTGCCTGGGGCCAGGTGCTGGGGCAGTTTCTTGGGCCTGGACTTGCCCAGTTCTTGGAAACAGAGATTTAGGCCTGTCTCCTGAACTGCCAATGTGAAGCCTGTTATGGAGTCAGCCTAGCCCTCACCACAAGGGCTAGAATGTCAGAGGGAACTCGAGCTGGCTAACCTAATCTTCCCAGAATGATTCCCAGGCATCTTGCAATTTTGAACCCTAATAGCACTGGAGAAGGGTTTTGAAGGCCAAGGAAAGTGCTCAGGACAGTCTAGTGAAAAGAGCAGAGCTGCTCACTTGACTGACTTGGTTCCTGCTGGTTGATTCCCTTGTGGTAAGATGATAAGAATGAGTCTAATGGCATCTCTGTGGCCATCAATTCCAAGACAAGAGAAGCAAACTACTTTTAATACTGACTCAGAACAGGAAAATTTCTAACCTGTGACACAAGAGCTTGGGATGACTGTAAATTCCCACCGTGTGACTTATTTTGGGTAGAAAGAATTCAGAAGTGATTACAGTGTGTAGGAGGGAACTTACATAATGCTCCTATCTTGGATTCCAATGTGCTAGGCACTGGTAGGAAATGAAAATTTTAAGATTATGGTCCTTGTATCTTACCTGCTTTGAGCCCAAAGAAATAATAGGAAAAATGTCTGATGGTATTGGGGGTTTTGCTGTTTTAGGATATTTCTGATGGTATTGTAAGAGTCCATGATTCACCAAAGAATGATCCCCTACCCCTCAAACAGTATGTGAAAGCAAAGAGTGTTTTATTCTGCAAAAGTCCAGAATGCTTGGCTCTACCATTTACCATGATGGAGATGCCCAAGTGAACTCAAAGGCCCAATTTAAAGCACATTAGGGGAACTCTAGAGAGGGGTGGGTGGCCTTTATCTTAATTGGTTGGCTTGATCTCTAGGGTGTGGGGTCTTTGGGATTGACTGGGACTCTAGGGACATTTTGGAACCATAACTGGAGGGTGGGGGGAGGGGGGCTGGCAACTGTTGCTGGGGAAGCCTAGAAACTGTTGCTGACTCCTGCCTCAGGCCAGGTGGCAGGGCAGCTTCTGATTGGCTGAGTCTGCCTGGCTCAGTCTTCTCAGTACCTTTAGGATTGAGGTGTCAGAGTATCTATAACAGTTGTTTTATACTGGTTACATTTATTGTTTTCTTATTGCCAAGTGGTTTTTGTTTGTTTGGGGGGGGTGACACTGAAGATGTTAATAGGAAAGGGAGGAACACAGGAAACCTGTCTGTGTCAACTCATCTCCCCTTATGTAAGCAAAGACTAGGCTCTCCCAGGCAGGGTCAAGTACCCTGCTGGAAAGATGCCCAACTAGGAAGTGATAACATCACTGACACAGGGATGGAGCTACCTGACCTTTATGTAAATTTTAACCCCATTGAGGTCAGGCAAAAGGTGGCAGGACCTTTTGAGACTGGATTTTCTGTCAGAAAAGACTGGTGTCCTTACATGTGGGAAGCACTTCATGCACCCGCTGAAGCCTGAATGGCCTGAACTTTCATAAATGGTCCTGTCTTTCATTAAGCCTTTGGCTGTTGAAGCTTAAGTTTCCCGATTTCTACCAATCTAAGGAGAATATTCAGTATTTTCGAACATTTGCTGACCAATCAGATTTCTAAATCAAAATGCTGATTTTCGTGGTTTTTTTAACTATCATTATCATTATCCAATATCAAGTCATTTTTCCACCCTGACTTTCCTGTTATTCATGGAAACAGCTATTTCACAACTGATGTATCACACCAACCTTGGCTTATCACATAACATTTTTCAATGTAAATTTGTTTTACATATTGATATCCAAACCTCAGCCTTTAACACAATGTATAGAATCTTCACAGCAGCTTGAGAAGTCTTGGACTTAGCCAAGGAAAGAACGGGCTCAACTGAAGACAGAAGGGAACCAGTTCAAACTTTGTTTTCCAGAGTCATTACAAAGCAAAGCCTTCAACATTTAGCCTAAATGACCTAAATTTGTAGAAATTTGGATTCCTACTTCTTTTGTTATTCAGTCTCAAATACAAACCACCAATACTGAATATGTGTATATATACTTAATCCAAATTTGAAGTTAAGGTTAAATAATTGAAAATGCCCTGAAAATGTTTTTTAGAAGCCCATTTCATTGATTTTATTTATTAACAATTCATATAGTATAGAGAAAAACTATTAATCTTACACAAAATGGTATGTGTGTATATGTGTCTGTGTGTGTGCACATGTATATGTGTATATGTGTGTGGTGTGTGTGTGTGTGTGTGTGTGTGAGAGAGAGAGAATATGTGGTATGTGTGTGTCTGTGTATGTATATGTGAGTGTGTGTTTTTATGTATGTCTGTATGTGTCCATGCATGTTTTCATGCATGTGTGTGTGTCTGTGAGTATGTGGTATGTGTGTGTCTGTGTATATATGTGTGAGTGTGTGTTTTTATGTATGTCTGTATGTGTCCATGCATGTTTGCATGCATGTGTGTGTGCCTATGTATGTGTACATGAGTGTGTGTGTGATAATAATATTAGGGTTCAGATGTGATTTCCCCACTCTCAGCTTTATATGTTGGAAAATTGATGCCCAGTATAGCACTATTAGGAACGGAACCTTCAACAGACAGACCCACTGCAATGTCCTCAGGTAACTGGGCTGCACACTCAGAAAGGATGAATGTTCTCAGGGACCACAGTCTTTCCCATGGTTTCTCTTCTCACTCCCCAGTGACTCCTTCCCCTGTGCACTCCCATTGTGTTGCTGATGTTGTCATTGTGAGCCCTTGCACCCATATCTGGCTAAAGTCCAGGCTATGACCTTGAACTAAGAACCAAACCATCCTCTTTTATGAATACAGCATTTCAGTCGTCATGGAAACTGGAGCAAAGGCATTTCTTCTTTGTTCCCTATCTTCTCGTTGACACTGCCACTAAAATCTTATCTGTGCTCAGTGTATTTATAAAGACAACATACAACACACAGAAAATTGCAGCGTATAAAAAGGCACTGGGTAAATCTCACTCATTACCTGTGGCTCAGCAGTGAAAGGTCTCATCTCAGCCGACTGCAGTCATTGTCTTATTCATCTCCATTAGGTACAATCAATTTCAGACCTGATTGGTATTCAAGTTGGTCTTTGCTTGTTAATTAATTTTAACCCATATACTATGAAAAGTCTCAGTTACACCAATGTTTAAGTAAATTGAAAGAGCAAAAGTCTTCTTCTACCTCTCAAAGGAGCTATAAACGGCAGGTTAAACATCTTGGGTTTGGGCTGCACTGTAATGAAGGACTCTCCTGTTGGTAGGATTTGAATTGGTGTGTATAATTTGGAAAGGAAACATTTGAGCAGGAAACATCCAAGCCCTTAAAATGTATGTTTCAACCAAAGCTGCCCTCTGTAGTACTATTTACAAGGAGACTTTCAGTCCAGAAGCCACCTCCAAATGAGCAGAAGTTATTAATGTTGGGCCATGTTCATGAAATAGAATATAGCAATGGTTTTGGTATAAAAATGTCCTCAAGTGAAATAGCATCATGACAGTATAGCTCAGTTTCTTTGTCATGTGTGTACATGTAATACATTAAATATTACTAGTTGGTGTCTCTCTGGTAGAATGATAAGTGATTTATTTCCTGCCTTCCAGAGACCATATTTTACCAGGAAAATATATAGCTTTAGTAATTATAGAAACACACAATAAGTGGTCAGTAAAAACTGTATTCTGAGAAAGTGTAAAATCTATAGAAAGTTATTCTGGTGTTAAAGTATTAGAAAACAGACATTTAGAAGTGCAGTATTGTGTGTGTGTAGTCTTATTTTCCAAGCCAAAATGGTCTTTACTATAGCTAAGCAGTCTAGTAAAATGTCAATCAGGGGTGTTGGAAAGGTGCCTCGATAGGTAAGAATACGTACTGCACAGTGTGAGGCTCTAAGTTTAGATACTGGCCCCTGGGTGGGAAGCTGGGCTTAGTCATAAGGCACCTTTAATCCTGATGCTGTGGGTGTGAAGACAGGAGACTTCAACTGCCAGCCCTGCTTCAGGTTCAGCGAGAGACCTGCTCAAAGGAATAAAGCAGAAAGTGGTAGAGAGATATGATATCACCCTTGAGACTACACAAATGTAGATACACAGGCATGTACATCTGCACACACATATATGGACATAGAGCCCCCTCCCTTCTCTCATGTTCAAATAGTCTTTTTCACATACACATAAATACACACATACATACATACATACACACACATATATACAGACACACACATACACATACCTACATATATACAGACATACATACATACATGCACACATACATGCAAATATACACACATATACATATACACATATAATCACATACATGCATGCATGCATACTTACACACATGCACACACATACATACATATACACATACTTAAACACATACATACATATACACATACACACATACACAAATATACACACATATATACAATCAAATACATATATATACATATATACACATATAATCATATATACACATATATACATGCATACACATACTTACATATACACATGCACACAGACACATACATGCATGCATGCACACATATATGTACAGACATATATACATACAATATTTCAATCAAGGAGACTGGGCCTGGAATGGAGCTGTGGTCTTTGGTTTTGTTTCTTTGTACCTCAAGCTCCCAGGGAGTTCATTCCAGTTAATAGTCCTCCAATCTAGCTGCTGACTTTTAATTTGGAATTCACTGAAGTGTTGACAGAGGTGACCTGGACCACTGTGATTTGAGATTAGCAGGACTAAAAGTCAAAATGAAAAAGAAGTTCGCTGGTGCACAAGGAAGGCATTCACACAAGGGCTCTTCCACAAGACTGGCGTTGAGGAGCAGCGATCTGTCTCCTGTCACCGGCACCAGAGCTTTAAATATCTGTACACTTAGCCATCCCAGCGAGGGCTGAAGTTGCCATGAGAGGGGCTTTTAGTGGAGACTTGATGGGTCACACACAGCCTTGACACAGACTGTGGGTGTGGAAGGGAAGCGTGGTCAGGGGATGGTAAGAGCTAGGTGAACATTTTCCCTTTGGTTACTCAAAAAAAAAAAAAAAAAAAAAAAAAGTTCAACTTTGCAATATTAATTTAGGTTTTGAGTGTGCTGAGATCAACAGGCACATTCTAAGTTGTCTGCGAAGAAAGACTGAGGTGCTCATGGGCACAGATGGACATGTGTGTGGGCACAGATAAGGGAGTGCACACGGGCACAGATGGACATGTGTGTGGGCACAGATAAGGGAGTGCACATGGCACAGATGGACATGTGTGTGGGCACAGATAAGGGAGTGCACATGGCACAGATGGACATGTGTGTGGGCACAGATAAGGGAGTGCACATGGGCACAGATGGACATGTGTGTGGGCACAGATAAGGGAGTGCACATGGCACAGATGGACATGTGTGTGGGCACAGATAAGGGAGTGCACATGGGCACAGATGGACATGTGTGTGGGCACAGATAAGGGAGTGCACATGGGCACAGATGGACATGTGTGTGGGCACAGATAAGGGAGTGCACATGGGCACAGATGGACATGTGTGTGGGCACAGATAAGGGAGTGCACATGGGCACAGATGGATGGCTCTTTGTACCTTGCTTGCTAATTGTTTCAGCTACTGAAGGCACGTGACCCTTTGCAGAAAATTTTGCATTGGTAACGCATTTGGCGAATTTGGTGTTTGGTGAGATGAATGTATTTTTTCATACATTTTTAAGGTTGTAATTAAGTATTTGTGGGTATATATACATACACATATGCATATATATAACAATAATATAGGAAAAGAGGCTATTTGGGGTGATAGAAGAGAGACTAGGAGGGGCTGTAGGGAGGAAGGGGGATACAGTTCTATTTTAATTAAAATATGTTCTTTTTTTGTTGTTGTTGAACTTCACACAGTCTGTGAGTTGTTTCTGGGGTGTTCAGAGCTTTCTGGGGTTAGAATCCCATTATCAGTGACTGCATATTATGTCTGTTCTTTTGCGACTGGGTTATCTCACTCAGGATGATATTCTGTAGATGCGGCCATTTTCTTAAGAATTTCGTAAAGTCATTGTTTTTGATAGCTGAGTAGTACTCCATTGTGTAAATGTACCACGATTTTTGAATCCATTCATCTACTGAAGGACATCTGGGTTCTTTCCAGCTTCTGGCTATTAAAAATAGAGCTACAGTGAATATTGTGGTGCATGTGTCTTTGTTGTATGTTGGAGCGTCTCTGGGGTATATGCCCAGAAGTGGAATAACTGAGTCTTCAGGTAGTACTATGTCCATTTTTCTGAGGAACCGCCAGACTGATTTCTAGAGTGGTTGTATCAGTTTACAACCCCACCAGCAGTGGAGAAGTGAGATTAATATTTTGAAATGGATGCCTTCACAGAAATCTGCCAGTGATGGCTTCACACGGGAGGACGAAGCTCCTGAGCTAAGAAGAGAGAAGCACTCAGCTTGTAGAAGAGACAATCCTTTGAAGCTCTTTTCTCTCCATGGGATTTCCAGATCTCTTGTTTGTCATAAAGAAAATGTGTGAGCTGTCTATGAATGCCTTCACTAGTTCCCCAGCTCTGCTACTGTAGGCTACCACCTTGGGGTGATACTTTTGTTCAGAGGTAGAGTCAGAAGACTAGGGTCGAAAACACACATGTCAGCAGACCCCCTAATGGATGACCATGCCGATCTCATGATAGAAGTAAAGGTCTGAATGGGAGAATTAGGGACATGAAGGAAACACAAAAAAAAAAAAAAAAAAAAAAAACAAAGGGTATGAAAGACTTCTGTCACCCACACACAATTAAAGCTGTTCAGGGGGCAGTAAAGGAGTCTAGTGGCCAGGAGGTCAGGTAGATCGCCTGGACTGTTCGCTTCAGATGGTCAGAAGCTGTGTGCAATTGAGATCAGAAAGCATGACAATGCATTCCTATTTGTGACCTTTCTTTGAGACAGGGTCTTTTCCTTTTTGATCAGTATTCTAGAGGGGAAGGGCTCCCTTCCTGCCAGCCGAATGTCTGAGATCACACATGTAGACTTTGTTGTCTTGCTCTTCTCCTTGTCTTAGTTTAGATGGTTTTCCCTGTGTTGGGCTTTGTCCCCATTGTGAAGAGTGAGAGGATGAGACTTTTCAGAGCAGAGTCTGCATACAGGACCTTAGTGGAACTGTTTGCCTTCTGCAGGGTCCTTGAGTTGAATCCCAGGAAAGGGGAGTCACTTAAAAATCTAAACCTGGGCTGTGTGGTGGTAAGTCTTACCTCTGTTGTGATAGTGTCTGCCATGAGGCCTTCATCAGACACCAAACCTTTGCGGTCTGGGGTCTTTGACCTTAAACGTTTAGGTTTACAACTATGAGCCAAGTTATTTCACTTCTTCATCCAGTGTCCAGCCTCGTATATTTTATTATAGCAAAGGACTAATAATGTCTTTCTTACCTAGAAAAATTGAAACCTATTCTGCACCTTCTGCACGATTTCTAGTTAAACCTCTAAAGTATGAAGCTTCTCCAAGCACATTTATCACGCAGCTCTCTAGGAGAAATAGGAGGAGGGCCATGGCTGAATCCTTGTAACACATGGTTTTTTTTTTCTTGGCCTACAATTCCTGCCTCCGTTGTTCCTTTCCTTCCTAGATCATTTCTTCCTTTTTGTAAAACCTGCTATTTTATTTTGACATATTTTAAAGGAATCATTTTTATGCACAGATTGTAGATTCTACAGAACACAGGAGCCTAAGGAATTCATTCAATTGAAGCACATACTTTCAACATATGATAAAAAGAAAGAACAATTTAGCCAATAGAATAAATTCTCAATATCATTTTGGACACTGACCATGCTACATCGTGATAAACTCTTTAGTGCTTCATGTCAGAAAGCCTTTCAGTGAAACCCGTTTAGACAGACAGAAAGATGGCTGGGTCCAAAAGGGGCTTTCTCGAATTGCAAGGATGGTCATCATAAGCAAGATACCAGCCAGGGAGGGAGATTTTGTGAAGCAGGGCAAAGACAGATGCTGCGCACCATCTTCTGCGTACCATCTCCTTATAGCTGAACTGTAGCATCTAGAAAAGATACCAAGGAAACACACTCATTTTAACCTCAGATTATATAGAACTTGAATGCTAGCATCAAATCCATCTGCATAAAGAAAAAAATGCAAGAAATCTTGACTCACTGGATCGTTGTAGTGCTGACTGGAGTCACGTGACAAGTTGGAACATCTGAGCCATAGACAGGGTCGGGTGACTCAGGGCACTTGGGAACGTTCAGTCCTGCATTTTTCTCATCCTGGGGTTTTTGTGCTCGGCGCTTGCACGGGAGTGGGTGGTGGGATCTGGTCCTGCTCTGCTCACAAGGTCACTGGCTCAGTGTTACCTCTCAGCCTCCAGGACGTAACCCTTTCCTGTGCGTCCATGAGGATGCCGCCCATTTGCCACCCTTGTGTGTCCTGAACTACATTCAGACACAACCTCGGTCCTGTTCCTTGCTGGATCCCACGGATAGTCCAGTCTACGTCTCCAGTCTCAGTGCTACAGACGTTTAGAATAGCAGCTTGTCTACCATCAGTCCTGTTAGTCTAGGCCTCTCCAATGATAGAACCCAGCTGTAAAGGCAGCGGAGGGGAGATCGTGCTTACTTTACAAGAGTCCATGTTGGCCACTGCGTGGATTTACTGTTGCTGCTTGAATTTACTAACATGGCTATTTTACCTCTTTCATATCTGCATCAATTTTGTGTCACTGTGATAAAATACCGTGACCAAAAGCAACTTAGGGAACAAGAAATTTATTATGGCTTATGGTTCCAAAGGGACAGAGTCTGTTTTAGAGAGCACAGCATGGTGTGGTGGCATTTTGTCAGAACAGAGGAAGCGGGTGGGGGAGGGGGGAGAGGGGAGGAGAGGAGAGAGAAGAAATGGTAAGAGAGACTATAAAAGCTCAAATCTTATCTGCAGTGACATACTTCCTCTAGTGAAGCTCGTCTCCCAACTGCTCCATAACCTTCCAAAACAGCACCCACCGCCTAATGGGGACCATGTGTTCAAATACATGCACTTATGTGGACTGTTTCTTATTCAAACTTCCACAGTGTCATAAATATAGCTGAGATTTGAGGTATTTAAGTAGCCAGTTTTCGAAGCCAGTTAATCAGTGTGCATTGATTAAAATCTCTCTCCCTTCAGGAGGCGTGACATTTGGTTGCAATACAGGCTCAGTAGGGTCTCATGCCTTAATAGATAACAATTCTGGACATTTATAAGTATCCTTTTATGGTTTATGAAGCAATTTGCTACATTTTTATTTCATTTGATGCAGTTGATTCTCCATTGCTGACATTGAATGGGAGCTAAGAAGAAACTAATTACTCTCCAGAAATTACTTCTCTCTCAACTTGTAAGGGGGCCCACGTCTGGGATGCTCTATCCCATCCTTAGCTGCATCCAGCAAAGAGAAGGAAGGGTAGCCAAGCTTTCCCCCAATTCTGTCTCTCACTGGCTGGTGTAGTAGTTGGCTCATTGATAACTAGGGTCTTTAGAGTTCGCCCAAAGAAAGTGTCCCATCATCTCTGGTATGCCTGGTCGTGTGACTCTCAGGGTTGTGCGCCTCCGAGGAGGCAGATGTGTTTCTACAGTCATTTCCTCCACATCTCTGCGCAGATGTGTTAGCACTGTCTCTTCCGGTGTTTTCTAGGGTGAGAAAGCCTCTCCCGTTTGTGGATGTTCCTGTACCACTGTCTCCCCTGCATCGTTCAGTGTTCTTAGATCCAACCCCACATACATTCTGCCAAGTCCTACTGTTATTATGGTCCCCAAGGTCTCACCCGTTTTCTGCTATCTGTTGCTGTGATTAAACACCGTGATCAAAAGCAACTGAAGGAAGGAAGAATTTTATTTTAGCTTGCGCTTCCAGAGGGATATAGTCTCTCGTGGTGGGGAGGGCATGGCATGGTGGCAGGAACGGGTTGATCACATTTTATCTACACACAGAAGCAGAAAGAAGGGGAGGGAGAGAGAAAGAGGAAGAAATGAGGGATATGGAGTCTCCCACTCAGTGATGCAGATATAGACCAGATGAAAAGTAGATAAAGATGGGTTTATTAGGAGGCACCTCTCGGGTTGGGTCACTGAAGTCACGGGTGGAGGCCAGTGAAGTCGAGAATCTGTGCTAAAGCAAGGGGTTTTATAGAGCTTAGGCGAGGAGCTGGGATTGTGTCCATACATGGTCAAAAACTGACCCACTGGGCTGGCACCTTTAAGTGAGTTGCCGGAAACACGGAAGGATGATGGTGGCGCGCTGGAGTTTCTCTGTGTGGGCGAAGTTGGGGAAAGGAGGGCAGATGGGGTTTGCCAGGCTGGTGCAGGGGAACACAGGGGTTCCAGCCTATCAAGAGGGAGGAATAATAGGAAATTGGGTCGCTTTAAAACCTCAAAGTTTCATAGCAAACTGAGCCTCCAAAATGCTCCATAGCTCCCGCGCGCAGCACCACTTACTGGTGACCAAGTGCCTAGGGGGACATTTCTTATGCAAACCTCCAGACATATTACGTTTTCATTATCTTCTCCAGTACTGAGACTCTTCAAACCCACAGTTGCCTCAACTACTATTTTCACATGCCTGTGATCAACACTGCATTTTAAGATACTGTCACAAAGCAGAAGTGTGGTGTCTTAGTGAATAATTACAGGTTTTTCAAGACAAAAGCTTTGACCTGCAGCAGGCAGAAAGGGTTGATTTCTGTACTTTACAGTGTTTGGGGTACATGCTGGAATTACAAACATCTGGGGGTTACCCAGAGGCTGTGAGCTGAATTTACTTAGAGTGATTCCTAACTAGTCTTGGTTCTTGTCTCCAGAGGAGAGATTTATTTATTTATTTATTTATTTATTTATTTATTTATTTATTTATTTATTTTTTTTTTTTTTTTGCTTGTCACAATTGCAGGGAGAAACTGTTGCTGGTGTGTAGGTGGAGGCCAGTACATGGCTAAATACTCTGCAATTTATACACAGGTACCTCAAAACAAAACTAGCTGGTCTGAGTGAGAATAGTGCTCAAAGTAAGTGATCCTTATCTGGAAGTTTCTCCCATCAAAAATTGGCTGCTTGGGCCAAGATAAGTCCAGGTACTGCTCAGCTGGCCCCTCCTGTGTGGCTTAGGTCATCTGTAGTTGATTTAAGCCCTGTGTCCTGCACGTGTGATGTCCCTTTATCAATAGGGACTTCAGTCTCTGAGTAGCAACTGTTAGATCTGAGGGGGCATCGAGGAAACAAATCTACAACTATCCAAATAGCAAAATCTATGTGTCAGGGCGCACCCAGGACTGGCCAGGCAGCTGTGTCCCCGAAAGTCAGGATCTGAGAGAGCAGCTTCTGTTGGCCTCTTGAAGTCCCTTTTATAGAAAAGACAAAGTGCTCACAGGGACAAGAGAGTTAGAAAGAGATGGAACAAAGGTAAGAATGTACATCATATGAATGGGGTCACAGGCAGTTTACATCAGATCTAAGAAACAGGATCTTATTAATAATAGAAACCTTAATTTGCAAGGACAGAACACAGGACAAATAGGAACTTGGTCTTTAACTAGGATTAAACATGGGGCAAACAGGGATTTATTCCTTAACTGCAAACAGAAACCTTAATTTGCATAGGGCAAACAGAAACTTCTCAATCACAAGTAGAAACCTTAACTTGCAAGGACTTAATGCAGGACAAACAGGAACTTATTCCGGTCTTAACTACAAACAGAACCCTTAACCTGCAAGGTGTGTTTTCCCTGCTTTGGTCTCCCATTAACTTGCAAGGTATATCCTTCCTGTTTTGATCTCTCACAACTAAGTACAACAGCAATGGTCTCTCTTGCTTGGTGAGTCACTGGGACCTTCTGACTGATAATTCAGATGGAGGCTTCCCCTGCCTAGAACTGGGGGCTTTATTGGATGACTATGGCTCTTGTGGTAGCATGATCTGCCCACGTGGCAGATGTTTTATACGATGTATTCATTACTTCTCTCATTACTTTGACTAGATATCAGACACAAGCAGCTTAAGGAAGACACAGTTTATTTTGGGCTTGCAGTTTGAGGGGAAACAGTCCCTCAGAGCATGAAGTCATGGTAGCAGGAATAAGGAGTCTGGTCACATTACATCCTTAGTCAGGAAGCAGAGAACAGCGAATGCTAGTGCTTAGCTCTTTGTGCCCTTTCTCTCGAGACATTAGACAGTACTAGTAGCCCTTCAGGGTGTGGTTTCCCCCCCTCAATTAATTCTTTCTGCACACTATGTCACAGACACACCAATGTGTTTCTAAGCGTAGTAATTTTTAACCCCAGTCATGTTGACAATGCAGAGATATCATCACACAGAGCCTTAAAACTAGGAGAAGACTTTAAACACACCAACAGTACATTTGAAGATGCTAAAATGACAGAGAGCAGAACATCAGAGGAAGATGGCTGAAGCCACGGTGAAGCAGGTGTGGACCATAAAACACCCACCAAGGAGGGCAGGTTCCTTTAGGCTCAAAGCTCAAATGTGTTCATCAGAGAAGATTGTATGACTAGAAATCAGTAAGCACATCAGCAGGGCAGCTTACACGGATGCCTTCATTACAGGCATTGTTATCTTTGGGGAAGTGTTCCCAGGATATGGAAGGAACAAGAGAAGTGTCTGAGCATGTGAAAACATGAAGTTTGGTGATGATAAACCCAAAGGAACCAACTCAAGGGACTGTAGATTGGTATCCACCCACCTATTAAAATGTGCTGTGGAACTGTGTGGTAATAAGGCTGTGAGGCTCGAATTGGACCCCAACCAAGACCTCCTGAATGAAACTACAGAGGTGGTGATTCCGCCTTTATACATAACAGACAATATCGACATGATTGCACCGATTATCACACATTCTACTACAGTTACTAAAGAGGTCTTCCCTATATTACACAATTAGAACTTACTTAGGGTCAGTGAAATAGAACTGATAAGTCCTACTATGCAGGCGAGGAATTTCAAACCTTGTTGGAGGTGATGGAGTTAGACATGAATCTCAGCCTGAGGTCATGGTGGTCCCAACTCTGGCTGCCCATTTGAGTCCCAAAACTATGCAGGTAAGAGTTCTGCTCCAGAACACGGAGTCAGAATAGACTTGACCCCAGCATTGGCATCTGTTCACAGCTGCCCACTCCCCGGGGAGAATTATCCTGAGCTAAATGCTGGTGGATGATGTGAACTCATCAAAATGCTAAAAGCACCTATCTCATCATGGCTGGGTTTTTTGTTGCGCTCATTAGCAATTCTAAAGAATAGCATTATTAGGATTCAGGGAGTGCAGATTGTAAAAGAAAATCCATTAATTAATTACTGCCATTAATTGCTGTCTCCCAACCTCGGACCTAGGATGCATCCTTTCAAAGACTGACCTGTGGGGAAATTTGGAATAAGCAACTACTGCCCAAGGCAAAGCCCTCTTTCTTTCTATTTTGTGCTAAGTGAACTCTTCTTAATGAGAAATAAAAGGACTGATTTACTTACACTGTCATTTTAGAAACATTAAAATGATGACAACCCTTTCATGTGTACCTGTTTGTTTTAGAAATTGTTCTGACCTGTTTGATCCAAACTTAGACACTAGTTTCTCCAGGGTTTTTTTTTTTTTCTTCACCTTATAAGTTAGGAAACTGAGGCCCAGAGAAAAGAATAGCCAACTCAAGTTTTCCTAATGTCATATCTCAATGTTTTGAAATAAATGAGAAAGCAATTTTTAATTGTGTCTTAGTCTACATGTAACTTTGAACCCTCAATCAGGAAACACAACATAGTTGGAAAAGAGAACATACAAGACTTTTTTTTAAATTATGAGACTCTGGCCCAAAATTAAGATTGCAAACCACTGAGAGATGGTATAGCATGACTCAGTCCCCAAACAAGGCAGGTAATGGAACCGAGGCAAATGTCAAAAGATCATCCACAAGCCATTCCAGAGCTATTGATGGTATAAGCTACAGTTTCAAGCAAACAAACAATATGTTATTTATTTGTTTAAATAAAAAAATACATTTATACAGAACATTTATTAAATTAAAAACATTTTTAACCAATCAAATAAGAGAAACATTTCTATAGAAGATAAAAGGTAAAGCTTCATTTTAAAAGCAAAGATAGCTTCCAAACTGTGACAGGTATCAGAGGCGCTGAAAGCACAATGAAATTTAACAAACACAGACAGAGTCCACGGGCAGAAAAGGAAGCATCAAGGAACCAGCAGTTCAGTAGTCACGGTGTTCTCTAAACCAGAAAAGGATCTCAGAAATAAAGCAACTACAGGGTGGGCAAGATGGCTCAGCGGGTAAAGGCACATGCCACCAAGTTTGACAATTTGAATGTGAGCTAGAGCCCAACATGATGGAAGGAAAAAAAATCAACACTTTCCAGTTGTCCTCTGACATCCACTTACATGCTGTGGTGCACACACACACATACACACACACACACACACACACACACATGCAAAAACATACACAAATCCATATACACACTCACTCATATACACATACACACACAAACATACACAAATACACACATACAAATACACACACAAACAAGCAAATACACACACACACACACAGAGATATATGCCACACCACAAATATATATATATATATATATATATATATATATATATATACATATATATATATATATATATATATATATATACATATATATATATATATTCACAAAGGAAGTCAGAATCATTCAGATATAAAATATTTTATAACTTAAATAGTACATACTTGTCAGCACTCTAGTTAAAAAGATCTACACGGTTTTATAGAAACATTAGGTGCTAAACTACAGTGGTTTCTAAGTAGAAAAATACGTGAAAGTTTATCTCAGGTTCAGTCAGAAAGGTAATTGTGTCAGGCTCTTTCTTCACAGCAAGAAGAAGAACAGCCATCCTATAAAAGCTGATTTCTAGCTGAAGCTCAGGGCCCTGAGGCCAAGCTTTCCGTCCACACTGCTTCCTTCTGCATCTGCTAAAGAAAGCAAGAGTAAAGATGAGTTCTAGGACACCGAGGCTACACAAAGCCTATTTCCAGCCCCATCTCAAAAACGCAATCAATCAATCCATAAGGATGAATTTCCCTGACCAGTTTGCTTCTAAGGATTTTCATCTTTAGGTTATCAACAGTTTATAAGAAAGTGGGTTTGAGAAACAGAGGTAGACAGAGACAGAGAGATAGTGGGAGAGACAGAGACACAGACAGACACAGAGACAAAAATCCTTTTCTCAAATGCACCACCTGAGCATCTCATGTCTTGTAGTGACTGTGTGTCCACGAGCCATCTCTGGCTCCTTGGTCCTTTCTACGGTCCTTAACAGGGCAATCGCCATTTGGGGAAGGACCCAGGATGCTAAGGAATGGGAAAATCAATCAGGCTTTGCAAGGCAGAGTGTGATGTTTTTCAGGAACAGCTGCTGATAATCCCTTGGCTCACACCTGGACTTTCCACCTTCGCTTGAAAATGGCAAGGCCAGTGCCCTCATGGAAACACCTTTCTGGACTGGCATTCTTTCCTGGTTCTTCTGGACAGCCTTACCTTCTTCCTCCCCACCTAAAACCACAGAACAAAACCATCGGCTTCCTAACTTTGTTGGCCTACAAACTGCAGCCTGCAGGCTTCCTTCTTTCCCACTCTCTCCAGATGATCCTTCCTCAAGGCAGAAGATCAGCACTAAACACAGATGCGCTTCCCTCCCATCCCCCAATCCTTTGATCTTTCCAACCTACCTTTGAGACGGTTTTGTCCAAATTTCAGTTTACCAAATGCTTTTGTTCTGGAAGCCAAATCTGAGTTTTGAGTTTGAAATCAAGTGGTCACACCATGGCTTCTCATGGCTCTGCCCTAGGAGGTAGTGTCCCTTCCTCTGCAGAGGCCCCTTCATGGCTCCCTCACCTCCACACTGCCTTCCCGGTGGGAAAGATAGAATCAGTTTTATGTCTAGCCTTCCCTATAATACAAATAAAGTGTTCACTCCTCAAATCTTACCCCTGTGGCTTGTGAGACCTGGATTTGTCAGGATGGTTAGGACACACAGAATGTGGTTTGGACAGACAGAACCATGTTCACAGACTCTGCTAAATATGTTGCTTTTTTTTTTTTTTTTGCTTTGTATTCAAGTGGCGAGTAGCTGTCATCTCTGGGGAATAGAGGAACAGAGATCTGAGTAGGAATTGGTGCTGAGCCAGGTGCATTTCAGAAAGCCTTCCCTTTGTGTGAGAAAAATGATTTTCCATGTCTTTTGCTCACCTCCCCACTGTGTCTTCCCTCCGATGTCAGACTGGGCCTGGGTGCTGAGGTTGTAGGTTATATAAACTGAGGCTGAGTAGTGTTAAGATGATGTAGAAAGTTGGACCTCACCATGATGCTTCGGAAGAGGCAGCCCCCATGCCTGCCTCCCTTACAGTGAGCTCCTGGCTCCTGGTTGCCTCTGTCGCTTTCCCTCTCTGCCTTTGCCCGAGGTAGAGTTAGCTGGACCACCTGTTCTCCCACTAATTTCTCTTCACCTCATTTGCATGTTATGAGTTCCCTGTCACCAAGGCAACCATGAGTGGAGGCTGCGGTTGTCAGGGGCACAATGATTTCCATCTGGCTAAGCCACAGAGGTTCTTGCTCACGCTCACCCTGGCAGCAAGACAAGCACGGACCCTCTTTCCCTCCACAGTCTGTGTCTCGGGAGGGGGGGGGGCAGAAGACATTTACTCTCAGATTTGCCAGTAATTTATTTGTGCTCATGAAGCCTGACTTGTTTTCTTCACCTGCTAGATTGCCTCTCCAGTCAATCTGTTACAGTTCAAAATCATTATTTAAAAAAAAAAAAAAAAAAAACTTATAAACATATGATTCTCACAAACATGCCTGTTCATGGATCCCTGCCAGTGAGAGAGAAAAAGTGTGTGTGTGTGTGTGTGTGTGTGTGTGTTCTCTGTGAGAGAACACAAAGGCTAAAAAACCCCGATGGCTGTTTATTTTTCTGGACATTTCCCATTGACAGACAGACAGACAGACAGACAGACATGCTAATTGCACAGTTTTAATAACGGAATATAAGCTACAGAAAGTTCCAGTTAGGCAGGGCTACTTTACTAGCTTTTGACCTCTTCATAATTTTACCAACTCAATCACCCTTAAGCCCCGTGTAAGTAACAGTATTTCTATATTTGAATAAGACCATGTCGTATCTAAGCCCCAAAAGACCAACTAGGAGCCTACTCCAATACAATTACACTAGGGGCTCTTTATTTAAGCTCCAACTCAGACAGGAAGGTAGAGCAGCCTGAGCCCAGTTTCAGGCAAGTATTTATAGGGGCAAGCAAACAAGCGAGGGGGTTTCTAGCCTGGCACACATTTTATTGTGGGGGATGGGGCATTATGGAATTTTATTGCTGAGAGTCAAACCATAAACCTAATGTCTGCTTTTCTCCTGGTTGGTGGTTGTTAGGAAGTAAAGTGACAGGGGCAGGCTTGTAACCTGGAGGTGCAGATTTGTTGGGAGGTAACCTGGAACCTGGTGCTAGATGCTGACTTGTTAACTTGAGTTAAGGTTTTAACCTTATGTCAGGTTTTCTAAAATGGAGTCTGAACCCAAAATATCTGCTCTCTTATTCACACCCTTGAATTTTAGACCCTGAATTCAACTGTTTGTCCTTCAACAACTACATACAATATTTTTCTAGTGCAGATTTGTCAGTGAAATTAAGCTTCTGCCTTGCTCACAACCTTATCCTATCTAGGCATTCTCACTTCTGATACCATGATAACCTTCTTCCAATTTTTCCATTTAAAAATGCTTAGTTCATTTTAAAATTTTCTTTTGCATCCTTGTACCCCAGGTTGTCTTAAAACCCCGAAGGCTCTACTTTCAAAATTTATTGAAAGTCCAGACAGTCAGCTAACCTTCCTTAACCTGGGACAATCAGAGCCACACTTCCCTGGAATTGCTTCATTCATTCATATTCACTCATTCATTCATTCTCTGTCTCAAAATGTGTCACAGAACTGCTAGTTTTGTAATCCATAAAGGTAAAGGCTAAGTAGGCTCAAAAGCACTCTGGTGGATTTCCATCTCTGTGAAAGCCAAAGCCTTTGTGTGGTTTGTAGCTTCTGATGAGGCTCACATTCTAATGGAGTCTTTGCTCCCTCTTTGTCTTAATCATAGTTGCTTCTTAATTCTGGATTCTGGTTTCAGATCACACGATCCACGGGTGTATAGCTCTTCACACCTTCCTGGTGGCAGGGATGTGCAGCAGGGAGCGATTCATCATTGGACCTCTGAGTTTTCCATCTGTAAATTCTTTGCACAAGATATCCATATGCCCAGCTCCTTTGTCTCTCATCAGCTTCTGGTAGGAAAAGAAAAACCAAGAGCCAAAAATGGAAGGTTGCATGTGGACTGCACTGTCTAATTGCCTCTTTCTATCACACAGTTCTATCAGTGTTAGAGTATTAGTCACAGACAGACCCCAGAAGGACCAGACACAGGGGTAGGTAGGCGAGATCAAAATCTAGAAGGTACAGAAAGAATCAAGAAGCAAGCAGTTGTCCCCGGTAGATTTTATCTCCAAGGCCAAGTAGAGTCCAGATTACATAACCTCAGACCGCCTTTTCCTGCCCAGATGAGGAGAGTAGACAAGCCCTGACTAAGCGGCCCCTCCGGAGATCTCTGTTTATCTGGGAAGATTGTCTTTTACTAGGTTGGAACTGTAGATAATTAGGAAGGACACAGTCCTGGAAAGTAGTGATGGAAAAGGTTAGGCCAAACACTGGGATGCCAAAAGACTCTAAGACAAGCTTTTCCATTGTTGTGTTTAAAGGGCGCAACAGAAAAGCCCTCTCTAAAGCGGAGGAGGTGCCTCGGAGTATCGGCTGGTTCACAGAACTCTTCTGGCTTGTAAGAGAATTATTCCATAGTGCAATCTGAGTCCTTATTCTCTTGGTTCTCATAATTCTCTGAATAGCCTGGAATTGAAACCATCCTGGAATTGAAACCAGCCAAAAGGGCAACACTTCTGTTCAAATATTTCTCTTAGCTGAGCGTCTTTGACTGGGTTCACCCAAGGCCCTGTTTAATTGTATTGAATAACTGGTTTTTGTAAAAAAAATGTGAGCCCGTTGAAAAAGAACATCTAAATTCTCAAAGCTGGAAGCTGCCCTTCGATATTAGTAAGGTTTTCATCCCTGAGTCTGTATGTGAAGAGACAGTTTGTGCATACATTCTGTCACACGCATGTAACACTGGCATGTAGACATGTCACCTGTATGTCAGATGATACCAAGGTCCATGTTACAAGCTACTTAATTTATGGTTTATCTCTATAGACTAACTTTTTTTGGTTGCCTGGATGATTATAGGGTTGTGGGTCCCATATCTGCTCCAGTATAAGGGTTGGCCACTTGGAGAGGCAGGACTTGGGAGCTGACCTCCATTTTTGGCTGTAGAGAAGTCCTAAGACACTGCTCCAGGGGTGGGGAAACAGTATATCTACCTTAATTTGATGTAAGATTTTCCCCAACATAAAATGTCTTTTCTTCCTTCTTTTCTTTCTTCCTTCCTTTTTTCCTCCTTTCTGTCCTCTCTCCCTCTCCTTCTCTTCCCTCTCCTTCCCTCCCTCCCACACTCTCTCCCTCTCCCTCCCTCCCTCCCACACTCTCTCCCTCTCCCTCTCCCTGTCCTACTCTCAAGCCTCCAGTTACACCTTTCCCCTCCACAGATCAATCACAGGCTCTAGCCTTTTATTGACCAGTTAAATTGGGGAGAAGGTTCGCATGGCATCACCTGAGTACGTACGTGGTGGTCTTCTCTTGAGGGGATGCAAGTCCATTTTGAGGAACCAGTATTAGCATGAGAATCCAAGAAGCATCAGGTCAGCCCACTATACCAAGGTCTCCCTTTTGCTCTAATCAGGTCCTTAAATCTAGATTATAAAAGTGAATGTAATATTTTGTCTGTCTCCCTCTTAACATGAGAGGTCTCTTTTCCTTTCCTATAAACTTTATCTTTCCCCCATTATTGTTTGTGCATTTGGTTTTTTTCCCCATATTTTTAAATAAATTTTAAGTTAGCATGCAACATACTTGGTTTCAAGATGGCATTTTCACAATCATTCATTCTACTTCTGTTCTCATTCCTATATAATCATATTTAAATCAGAGTCCACATAGGTCATTTGTGGTAGTTGTCTTTATGAGTCTGGCTTATATTACCCTTAGTTTTCAAAGACTGAATTTACTTTTATTTTGGGTTTTTGTTTATTTGGCTTTTGTCTTTGAGACAAAGTGGCCACAGACTTGCCATGTGCCAAGAATGACCTTGAACTTCTGACCCTCCTGTCTCTGCTTCTTCACTGCTGGGATTACAGATGTGCTAACATACCTGGTTGTACAGGTTGAGGATCACACTCAGGAACTTCTTGTATGCCATGCAGCTACTCCACCATCCAACCCATGCTCCCAGCCCTTGTGTGTTTGCTCTGTATCCTGCACTTGGCTGAAAAAGTATGTCAGACCTGAAGAGTTTTCTGACAGATTCTTCAGGATCCTTTGAGTATTGGAACGTGACCTGTGCATAAGCCTGCCTTGGCCTTCTCTATTTGAATGCATCCATTGTTTTCTTCTGCCTTCGTATTTCACACAACTTCCAGTACCATACTGAATAAGAGTCAAGTGAGTAAGCACCCTTGCCTTCTTCCCGGTTTCCTACAAACATTTCCACAGTCAGTATAATGTCGGCAATAGTTTAGTCTTATACAGGCTTTGTTGCCTTGAAGTGTGTTCTCTCTGCTTCTGTATTCTTTAGATGCTTTTACCATAAGACCCTGGTGAACTTTGTCAATGACCTTTCTTCTGCAACACTACAGTTCCATTGTTCTGTTTGGAAGTTGTGGCCATGTCATCTTTCATGATTGGGCAATCCTGCTTTTGTACAGAAAAGAAACGTATGCCCAATAAAGTTAAGTTCATTTTCTGAGCAAGGGCACTCACTAGATCCTCAGAAACCTGTAGGGACACCGCCTGTAGTGACTTCAAAGACTTTCTTCCTGGACTTCAGTTTTTTTGGAGCCAAGGCAGCCACAGGATTTTGGCCAACAAAAGAAGCTGTTCTCAGAATCACAGACTTTTGTTCCTGGTGAATTTCCACCGAAGGCACCAGAAACAGGTTTTTATTTTAATTAGAATAGCAATTCATGACCTGGAGGGAATAAAACTCTTGGAAGTGTACAGTAGTGTACAGTGGACGACAAAAAAAACGACACCAGGTCTGTAGGCTAGTGAGAGGCTCTCACAGCGCAGGTTCATCTTATTCTAGCAATTTCTGAGGTCTGAACTGAAACACAGGGTTCCGCCTTTGGACAGCTCAGAAATAGAACATTAAGGTGTTTTTCTCTTACCTAAAGGCAGGTGTATGAAATAATGACACATCTTGAAAGCATCGATTGCAGACTAGATGAATACAGAATAGGCAACAGGCCGAATGCACGTGCAGAGGTTGGCTGGTGTTTGAGAGGATCCACCGTGGCTCTCTTAGTATGACTTTGTATTCAGTGTCTCTGCTGACATCACTTAGACCTCAAAACCTCTCAAAACTTTTCTCTATCCCATGCCTCCAAACCTGGTCCTTATGCCCCCTCCAATCAAACTTGGTAAACTTCCCAAGTTACCTTTTCTTAGGCACTATCATTTGTCCTAAAATTATTAGTTTTGAGAGTGAAATTGGAAGAGGACACCTTCGCAGACGCAGCATCTCAACAGTCATTATGATCCCTCCGTTTCCACTGTAACCCATGCCTTACACTGTTTCCTAAGGGCTCTCTGGGAGAACCATCTTTGATAGAGTGTAGGAAATGGGCCTCTCAGTGTTTACAGACACTTGCAAGGTGCTCTCAAATACATGAGGGTTAAATACCAGAGGTTGGTGTCTTTTAGGGGCAGGTCTTGGAGAAGTCAGAACAACTGTGGGGGAGAAAGAGACAAAGCAGGAACTGGAGTTATGGCTTAGTGGTTAAGAACACTTGCTGCTCCTACAGAGCCCCCAGGTTCAAATCCCAGCACCCACATTGCACAGTTCACAGCTGTCTACAATCCCAGTTCTGGGGGGATTCAGCGCCCTCTGCTGGCCTCTGTGGCACCAGGCAAGCAAGAACATGACGCACAGTAGTCATAAAAGCAGACAAATGCTCATATGCTAAAAAAAACTTTTAAAGCAAAAGACAAAGCAGATATCCAATTAAAAATGCAAAGATAAAAGCAAAAAGAAGGAGCAATCATACATAAAAAAATAGTCACTTAAGTTAATAACAAAAAGGGACAAAGCAGAAAGAAGAAACCAAGAAAACAAACAAAAAAGCAGAAACAGCTAAATGTACTACTTTGTTTTGGACACTGGACAGAGCTGGCAGAGACTGCTATAAAGTGTCTGATACCACACAAGGACCTCATTCTTGCACAATGGAAATTACAAGAGTTTCTAACTAATTTCCTACAAACCTAAATGTTAATTTGGTAGGGAAAAATGGGGGCCTTATCCCCTATACTTGTTCCTCAAATTACAGTAATCATACAGAATCCCCCAGGCATTCCTTCCCATCTCTCCCTCCCCTCTGTCTTCTGTTGAAATGTTACTTAGGAGAGGAACAATAGCCAGCTGTGGGGGGAGGGGATGCTTAATGCAGACAAACACCAGCCAAGTCACCAGCCCAACGTAACCCCAAACAGCAACACAAAAGGGGAGCCAGCCGGCAGGGTGAAGATGCATACCCCCTACCCCTACCCTAGCACAGTAATAATAAACTTACCTTAATTTCTACTGGCATTGTCCCTGTCTCCCTCTCTGAGCACCCGGAGGCTAGTACTCAGCCCTGTGTGGCACCCTTCCTAAAGACACAGACAGCAAGAATGGAGCTCCTAGGGAGAAACCCCAAGTCTAGGTTTGTGCTAAGCATGTTTCACCAGCAAACCCATTGATGTTCTTCGGGCATCCAAGTAAGAAAACGCCTTTTCTGTGGTGATGTTGTGAATGTCGTGGTAGTTACTCATATTTAATAGAATTTAATTAGGTGTGGGAGCTGAATACTTTTTAAATAAATAGTTATTATCCCATCACAAGAATGGTTTAGATCTCTCAGTCCTAACTGGTACCTGAGAAGGCTAAGAAAAACACTTGAAGGACAGACCTGCAGTCTCGATAAACTGGGCGAATGATTTCTGTAGGTGCAGTTGCTGACTGATCTGGATCCACAGATGTGGCTACCAAACCTTGGAGGAGTTAAGAACTCTCAAATGAGGCTGCACTCACCTACGGTTATCAGCTGAACCCCTTGCTAGAGAAGAGATCAGAACCTTAAGAGTGTTGGGACATGCTAACTCTAACTGAATAGAACCCAAAGCTTACAGGTGGGTGGTGCATGCCTTTAATCAGAGCACTTGGAAGGCAGAGGCAGGAAGATCTCTGAGTTCCAGGACAGCCCGGGTTACACAGAGAAACCTTGTTTCAACATCCCCTCCCCAAAAGCTCCCACAAAGTTTAAACTATGAGGTAAAGCCATAATTGACACAAAAGCCTGAAGCCACACTTACCCCGCCTCTGCTCACAAACACTCTTTCTGCTGGCGGCTATGCCTGCCTCTCTCCACTGTATCTCTGGAGCCTAGGTAGGGTCTTATTGCTTCTCTCTTGTGACTATGCCTGCTCAGCCCTGCCCCTCCTGTGCTGCCTCTGTGGATGAGACATTCTCCTTGTGACATGGTCCCTTCCCCTTCCTCTGATCTTGCAAATGAACATAGAATATACACATTGACCACATATGCTGGATACTCTTTCTACAAAGCATCGGAAAGCTCCTGGGGGGCAATCTGAACCCCAAAAGCTGAAAACACAGTTCTCTTCCAAAGAGGTACCTGTCCCCTTCCCCCACCCCACACCCAGTCCTACAGCTGCCACTCTGACTGACCACTAACCTCAGGAGCACCAAAGATGTCAGCATCTGCTCTGCAGGCTGATCAGACTCCCAGGACCCACCACTGTAACCAGAGCCTTGATGGTTTTACCAGATTCCCTTCACCCCTCAAACTAGCTTCATTACAAACACAACTTCTCATGGTTGCATTTGTAACAGCATCGCTTCTGGACTAGGATACAATGACAGACTAAAAATTGTCCCACAAAGAAAATGATGCCTGGAACCCTAGGCCAGAGCCTCTGCCACAGAGATGTCAGAAAGGATGCTCTGTTACACTTCATCATGGGCAAGGCAGGGGCATTCAAATTGTGGCGGTTTCTGGCTTGGCCAGAATGGAGCTGGGATAAAGAGGGCACAGTGGGGAGAAATGCTGGGGTCAGGTGTGCTTTCTTATATGTGAATCTTTTGATAACAGGGGCTTTAGACGCCTGAAGGTATGTGTGTGCTACTAGCCTGGTTATGTTTAGAAAGAAAGGAAGATAGGTAGGTGGATGGATGGATGGATGGATGGATAGATGGATGGATGAATGGATAGATAGATAGATAGATAGATAGATAGATAGATAGATAGATAGATAGATAGATAGTAGATAGATAGTAGATAGAGATAGAGAGATAGTCTTAGTTAGGATTTTACTGCTGTACACAGAAACCAAGACCAAGGCAACCCTTATAAGGACATTTAATTGGGGCTGGCTTATAGTTTCAGAGGTTCAGTCCATTATCAACAAGGTGGGAAGCATGGCAGCATCCAGTCAGGCATAGTGCAGGCAGAGCTGAGAGTTTTACATCCTCATCTGAAGGCTGCTAGCAAAAGACTGGCTTCCAGGCAGCTACGATGATCAATGAGCCTCTTAAAGCCCGTGCCCTCTGTGACACACCTATTCCAACAAGGCCACGCCCACCCCAAGGCCATGCCCACTCCGACAATGAGGATTTGAGACAATTTTCTCTCTAAACTGCTCCATGCTTCTCAGAGTGGGAATGAAAAACATCTCAGTTTTCTGGGTAGGGTGGTACAAACCTGTAACCCCAGCCACTCAAGAGTCTGAGGCAGGAGGATGGAAATTTTAAAGTCAGCCGGAGCTATGTAATCAATTCCAAGTGAGCCTGTGTAACTGAATGAGAAAGCTCTCAAAAAGATTTCCAAGGGAGGTTGGGGAACTGGGAAATTCAGCTCTGTAGTAAGATGATCTTTGAGCATGTGTGGTCCCTGGCGTGGGGGAAAAACAGGAAAAAAATGTCAAGGTTCCTCCCTGTTCTGTGTCCGTCTTCTCCTCCGTCATCCTCCCTATTTGAGAATGACCACAATAAACAAATGGGTAGTTGACTGACTTCCCGAAAAACAGGGAGTCAGCTCTAGGCTAGATCCTTTCTCATCTTATTCATAACAAGAACCCCCTCTCCTCCAGCCCCTCAGAGTCTTAACTGTCACCCTAGCTTTCCAAAGGAGGAAAGTAAGCCAGAAATGTGATGGACTTCATTTTCCAGAGGTAGGAGGCTCACCCTTGATCTGTGGCATTTGAAGTTTAAGAGCCATACTCCCCTTTGATAAAGAAACTGGAGACATAGGACTTGCCCTCAGATCATCTCCTGGGAGTAGAACCTCCTCCCCTGGTATTTGCGCTTGTTTGTTGAGTTTGTGTACATCGTCTGCGATGCTGTAAGAATAGTACCTGTCTCCACATTGATGGCCAACGATGAGGGGGACTGCTGACCATGGCCAAGGGCTGCACTGGGCAGGACACTGAACTCGTGTTTAGTGGTCTCTTATCATGCCGCAACAGAAACCTAAATACGGTACAAAGTGAAGAATTGTTTTAACAAGCACAGCAATCGGGTTTGAGGCCAGGCAGTATTTTCAAAACCTCCAGTAATAATGCAGGAACAGGCATTCCTGGAGATTTACCTTCGAATCAGGAAGAGGCGGCGGCAGGGCCCATGCTAGGCTGTCTCGACTGTCTGCATAATCCTGGGTTCTGGAACCTTGGAGGTTGGATAGGACAATTGAGAGTATTGCTGACCTTAGCGAACATGTTCCAGAAGCCCCTAATATTGGTGCCACCAGAATCTAGTCTCCTTCCTTTGCAAGGTCCCCTGTACCTAGTGTGCACCCCAGGGAGCCTATAACAAGTTCAGAGGACTGCTAAGCCCTCTGTTCTGCCATTGAAGTTTAACTCAGTTTCCTATTGTACCTGGCAATGTCAACTGGAGCTCCCCCAGACTTGAGTCCACGTGTTTCTTGTTGGGCTCTTTGGTGGGTAGTCAGACTCTGTAACCCTTGAAGAATCGGAGTTCATTTCCTGATAGGTTGGATTATGTGTGAGTCCCACAACCAGAACCGCCCAGTGGATTACTGTGTATCTCAGGAGAAATCCAGAGCCATCCAACATAGTGCCCCCTGTAGGATTCCTGGCACCTTGCATGTGGCTTTCTGCTAGCGACTTGAGCTGGGTCCTGTATCTGAGATGGTTACTAACTGTTAATTTCTACAGGTGAGTGATAAACCGTTGAACTCTTTATATAGAACTAATTACTTCTTAGCAACAAAGCTACAGGTGACACATTAGCACTGTTGCCTGAAATGACCCTGCAGCTTATCCTTCCTCACAAGCAGAATTAAGCACCAAGAAATAAATGTTATTTTCCTCATGCCCCTCACAGAAGTGACCCTGGTCAATTGTATTCTACATGACAACAGGGCAACTGTTTTTGAGTCCCGGGAGGCTGCAAACATGTGTCCATGTAAGACCTGTCCTGTCCCAGGATTGATTTAGGTCAGGGTCCCAGATTCAAATACTCCCTGGGCCTTAGGAGGAGCATGAGGAAACAGTGTTCAAGACCCAACAAGGAGGATTTAGGGCTATAGTTATCCGGAGTGTAGGCATTTTTAAAGTGTCCTATCAGCTGCTTCCAAGCTCTTACCAATTATTGCTGTCCTGGGAGGTAGCTGCCATGTCCTCAGACTGAAATCTAGATAAGAGGACCCTGTGGTCTACATGTTTGTGTGACCTCGGTCTCCAACATATCTGTTACATTTCTCATCTCTGTGACAGCATCCCCAACAGAGGTGGCTTTAAGAAGATTCCTTTGGGCTCACAGTTTGAGGGTACACAGTCCGTCCTTAGGGGAAGGGTGGTCCTGGGAAGATGCATGCATAATGACTGGAGCCTGAGCAGAGACTCTTCATCTCCTCACACCCATGATGGAACAGGAAGCAGAGAGGTTGCCTGGTGGCTATCTTCTTCAAGGCCCGCCTCCAATGACCGACTTTCAATGAGACTCACCCAAAGAAACGACTAGGTCTCTTTCACCTTAAACCTACTGACCCAGAACCTAAGAAGCTCATGTGACCATTCAACAAGCGTTGCATGTAGGAATAGGAGAGGGGGGTGTGGGTACCCCATCGGTTGTATTTTCTGAGACTGAGAGATCTGAGAGTAAGACAAGGTCTCCTGTTCCAGAACTGTGTTGAGATCTTCATCAACTCTGCCTTCTAGTTTAGGAACTGTTCCTCTTTCTTATCTATTGTTATCATCATCACCACCGCCATCATCGCCACTGCCACCACCATCACTATCACCAACATTACCAGCATCAGCATCACCAGCATCACTATCACGGTCATTACTATCACCATCATCGCCTTGCTCCTTTCCCCCATCTTTGCTTTCTTATGTGTCTATGCTTCATCGACACCCCTGCCCTCATACTTGAAAATGCCTTCCCTGCTTCATCTGGATGGCCAGACTCAGCTCAATGCTGACCTCCTCCCGAAAACCGTCTATGCTTTCTTCTCTGACTTAGATTTTAGAGGCTCTCCTGTGCGCTCATAGTAAATGGATCCATGAGTCTCTGTGAAAAGAATCCATGGACTATAATGTTGAGTCTGCTGTAAACCCCTAGATGCAGGGCAACACATGGTATCAACCTTACCTGGGATTTAGTGAGTAGACATGTGGGAGGAGGTTGGGGGTTAGGCAACAACATGGGCACATGTTTTTTAACAGTTGGGGAAGTGACCAGTTACACCAGAAAAAAGTCACCAGCTTTCATGTGACCTCCCTTGGGTCACCCTGGGCTGAGGCCTCTGTGACACCCTGGGTGCTCAACAGCAGACAGACTGGGGGGTGTATCTGGACAATTGCTTGCCTTGGTGACCTTACTCACCAGCACACACAGAGGGGCAGGTCTCAGGCCTCTAACATAAAGATTGCTCTGTGTGTGTGTGTGTGTGTGTGTGTGTGTGTGTGTGTGTGTGTGTGTATGATTTCCTGTCAGTTCCATTAACAAATGATAATTCCTCATTAAGGGATGAAAATTAAGTGGTGTGCTACCAGCTCAGGCTGGGTAGCCATGTCTCTTAAACTTTCTTAAACTTCCCATGGAAATGGATCATCCCTTGATATTATAATTGTAAAGCAATGGTTCAGCCTTAAATCTATGTGTGTGGGCTAAAAAGATGGCTCAGTGCTTAAGAGCACTGGCTGCTCTTCCAGAGGTCCTGAGTTCAAATCCCACAACCACATGGTGGCTCACAACCATCTGTAATGGAGTCTGATGCCCTCTTCAGGTGTGTCTGAAGATAATGATAGTGACTCAATAAAATAAATAAACAAGTCTTTTTTAAAAAGATTGCTTTCAACCTATATCTAGAAAAAAAAAAGATCTATGCTTGAGACTTTTACCTAAACACTGCTTTCTGCAGCTTCTCCCACAGAAACTGCCCAAGCTAAAGGCGTTCAAATGAGCAGAAAGGCCTGGCTGTTTCTGTGCCTCCCGATATGCCACAGGGCGTGGTCTGCTCTGTTCATGTTGCTGGGGGCCACATCAGCAACACTGACGGAAATTACAGTTGTCCTATCGTTTTGAGACCTGCCATTCCCATAGCAACAGCCAAGATCTCAACAACACTAACCCAGCATGCACTGGAGCAGAACTCCTTCCCTTCTCGGATGACAGCTGAAAAGTTTTTGATGTATGGGTTTGTCTTCTCCAATCAGATGCAAATGTTTAATGCAAAGTTTGCATCCAGGATGCAAATTAGTATCTATCCAAACAATCTTCTAGGTACTTGAAGCTCCAAACAGAGCCTAGCGGACTCTGAAAACGGGCCTGACTTGATTCTTGTGTTTTAGTCCTGCCTCTGTTGGCCACTCAAGAAATGTTGTTTGTTTCTGTAGCTCAGGCTGGCCTCAAAACTCTCTATAGAGCTGAATGGACCCCCTCCAGAGTGCATGACCCAGGAGGCCTAGCTATAGAAGGTGAGTTCATAGCCAAAGAGGAATTTTTACTGTCCACAGTTGACCTAGTAAAAGCGGCTCTCCTGCCAGAGCCTTGGTTTCCTGGGATGTCTCTCCAGCCTGGTATGAACCTGGCAGGCATCTGGTTTGCTGAACTCACACTTGGGTGCCTCAGGACAGAACTGTCTTTAAGCTTAATGAGAAAACTGAAAGGCAGTTCTTAGTCCGAGTCCAACGGGACTGTGACTAAATCTTCTTGTCTTAATACTCCGAGGACTTGGACAAAAAAAAAAAAAAAAAAACCCAAAAAACCTGACTTACAAGAAATCCCTATGCCCTAAAACCTAAAAAGAAAAAGAAAGGGACAATGAACCACCTGCCCCTGGCTATTTCCCACCGTGTCTGGCAGCTGAGGATTTTCTGAGCCCAGAGCCTCAAGCTTTGGGAGTTTAGCATCACTTCACTTCAGAAATGTGTCCTAATCTAGATCCCACACCTGTGTCTCCAGAGCCAAAGGTAAATCCCTGTACAAGCGCCCCCTGCAGGAGAAGCATGTGAACAGCTCCTGCTGAAGCCATAAAGTCAGCAGAGAGGCAGAGTTAGGTGACAAGGGGTCAAAAGTAAAAAACGAACTGTTACCCACAATTCCTTCTTCCAGATAAGTTCTTAAGTTCCAGTGGACTATGTCATCATGGCCTAAGCTTTTGGAGGAAATGTGGGCTTGAAAGTGTTAAACTCTTTCATGCATAGGGGTATGTGTTGATATTTTTTGCATTATATATTACTCTGTCGCACTTGCTTGATTTTCTACTGCTAGGGTTTTATTCTAATGTTGAAATCCCTCTCCCACAAAGCTGTTGTGGGGTTGCCTGTGGTAGCATCCTGTGGGCACTGCCATTGTGCCCGCCGCTTTTGCCATGAGGCCCATCGAGACTCCAGTGTGCACAGATTTGCTTATTGAGGAAGAATGGGATGTTCCATGGCAACAGCCAATCAAGTCTTTTCCCAGAATTCTCAGGGAAACAATTCCATGCACCCCTGTCCCATCATTTTCCTGGAAGATGCTTTGTCTCTGTGCTGGCCTCCTGAGTACTAACCCTGCCAGCTCTCAGGTATGGCCATTTTCTGACAGAAGGGTGGGTCAGCAGGCAGTATTTGATTGTGAAGAGTATTGTACTGGCTCTTTTTGTACCAACTTGACACAGAGAAAGGAGCCTCCGTTGAGGAAATGCCTTCATGAAATCTAGCTGGAAGGCATTTTCTCAACTAGTGATCAAGGAGGAGGGCCCAGCCCATTGTGGGTGGTGCCATCCCTGGGCTGGTAGCCTGGGCTTTATAAGAAAGCAGGCTGAGCAAGGCTGGGGAAGCAAGCCAGTAAGTGACATCCCTCCATGGCCTCTGTGTCAGCTTCTGTTTCCTGGCCTGCTTGAGTTCCAGTCCTGACGGCCTTTGGTAATGAACAGCAATGTGGAAGTGTAAGCTGAATAAACCCTTTCCTCCCCATCTTGTTTCTTGGTCATGATGTTTGTACAGGAATAGAAATCCTGACCAAGACAACTATCAAGGGGAGAATTCAATCACATTAAGCATTGAAACTATACCTGGGAAAGTTACTTGCTGTGGAAGGGTGTGAGTTTGTGACCTCCGCACCCTTGTCAAAGGCCAGGTGTGGCAGCCCATGCCTGTAAAGATGGAGACAGGGTTTGCTGGCCATTCTGGCATAGTAGGTAAGGTCCAAGTTCAATGAGAGAGCTTGTCTCAAAAACAATGAGGTGAAATATGATTAAGAAAGACACCCAATGTCAACTTCTGGCCTGCACACACACACACACACACACACACACACACACACACACACACACACACTCACACACACTCACTCACAGTAAATACAGATATAACTCTACTTACATAAGGACTCCGTAATGTAGGTTTTATATTACTTCAATTATATAGTCTCAGACACCAAGACACAGCAAAACTTCACAACCTCCCACAGCTTGGGTTATGGCAGCCATCCCCAAAAGGGATGTATAGAAAAAAAAAAAAAACAACCAAACAAAATAAAACCTCCAGTTTCCTGCTGCCCTGGTCACACTGACTGTTGAACAGGCTTTCTCTGACCATTTTTTCTCCAACTCCAGTACGTCTGCATGCTTTGTGAAGGCCTGAGGAACACACTTCCCATCTCTGATGATTAGCCACAGCCCTCACATACTGCCACAAAAGCATAGCTGTGCTTTCTTCAGGCTGAAACAAAGGTGCAGCCCAGGTCCCTCACAAAGGGCCAGCTGCCACACAGTAGTTAAGGACCTCCCCTTTCAAAGATGACAATGCTTTTTTCTGCCTGCCCTGCTCTCCTTGGTACCTCACAGGGTTCCTGGAGCATCCTGGGTGCTTGGAAATTAATTGATGGTTAATAATGAGCCCTAGGTTGGCTGTATTTCATCTAATCTTTTACTGCAGTGCTTCTCAACTCATGGATCCCAGCCCCTCTGAGGATCAAACGACCCTTTCACCAGGGTCACCTAAGACCACTGAAAACCACAGATATTTATATTACAATCTATAACAGTAGCAGAATCACTGTTGTGAAGTTGTGAAGTAGCATCACAAATAATTTTGTGGTTGGGTCTTTCACAACTGTATAAAAGGCTGTTGGCATTATGAAGGCTGAAAACTGCGATCTTACTGGATCCCTAAATATAGTGAATTCCCATCAAAGTGAAGGCTAGACGAGATATTCTGAGTCTACCTGTCAGATTGGCCTGGTTCAACTGGGAATGGTCTAGAATCTAATGGCTTCCTATAAACGATATCATCCAAGTCCTTCCACCTCTGCCATCAGATTTGCTTGCTCTTGACTTTGAATTTTTCATCTAGATTCCTTCCTGCCTATAAAAATATTTATTGGGACTTTTTTTTTCCCCAGATAATGACAGGTTTTTCCATTGTGGTCAAGATTTGGAAGAGGAACGCATAGTCTGCGGTCCAGGAACACACCCTCGGCACCTTATTTTATTCCTGTGTTATATTTCCCACCATATCCACTCACACGTTTTTCCTTTGCCCTCTGGAATTTGAGGCACGGTAGCCCACGGGCACTTCCATCTGTGAGAGTGAGGGCCCTACGTTGTCTCTGTTCTGTTTCTCTTGGCTCTCAGACTGACAAAAAGGCCCCCGGGGAATGGAAAAATCTTAGCTAGTCTTTTTCTTACTTAACTTTTCTAAAATATTTTCCTTGGAGAGGCACTCAACCAAGTCTTTTGGGGCATTTCCTTCCCCTGATCCATTCCAGGAAGTTTCGAAAGCCAGGATTAACTCGGCCAATATCACGGGGTTCTTTCTGCACCAAGGACCACTATTTGTTCCGGACTGCTCCCTCTGTTCTCTGATAAAGTTCCCATCTCTTTCCTTGACTAGGAAACAAAAGCTATGATGTCATCTGCCAAGGTGGGGGTTGGTCACCAAGATAATGATTTAAGTGTCCACACTACATTTCTAGGGCAACGAGGGCAGCTGCTGAGCTGTCACTTCCTGTCACTGACAGAGAAAGCTACACTGTGTAGTGGTTTGAATATGCTTAGCACAGGTGTAGTCTTGGAGTAGGTGTGGCTTTGTTGGAATGGGAGTGGCTTGGGTGGGGTGGGCGTGGTCTTTGAGTAGGTGTGTCACTGTGGCTTTAAAATCCTTATCCTAGCCACCTGGAAGCCAGTCTTAATAGCAGCCTTCAGATGAAGATGCAGCACTCTCACCTCCTCTAGTCCCATGCCTGCCTGGATGCTGCCATGTTCCCACCTTGATGATAATGGACTGAATGTCTGCCAGCACCAACTTAATGTTATTCTTGTAAGAGTTGCCTTGGTCATGGCGTCTGCTCGAAGCAGTAAAACCCTAACCAAGACACATTGCAAACAGCTCCATACCCAAGGAAATTAAGTACAATGAACTTTTGAATGTTGAAGAGTGAACTTCTCTCATGAGCACAGCCTCCTTCTATGATAGTACAGCATCTAACAGTCAGTGTGTACATAGGGCATTGCTATGCAATGTGTGTGTGGGGGGGGAGGGGGTGTGTCTTTATTAAGGGTATGAAAAAATGGAGGACTGGAGAGATGGCTGAGCAGTTAAGACTGGCTGCTCTTCCAGAGGCCCCAGGATCAATTCCCAGTACCCACAAGGCAGCTCAGAATCATCTGTCTCCATCCCAGGGTATCTGACACCCTCTTCTGGTCCCTACAGGTACTGCAGGGAGATAAGACTCAGACATACGTACAGGCAACACAACAATATGCATAAAGCAAAAAACAGAAGCAAAACATTAAAAAAAAAAAACCATCTTTTCTAATCTCTGGCATGGCCACAGGACCTTCCTCTTCCCCTTGCTCTTCCTCATCCCCCTCCTGTCCCTCCCCTTCTTCCTCTTTCTCCTCCTTCCTGCTCTGGCTAAGACTTCTTTAACCATATGGAGTGAGAGTTGTGCAATTGCACATGAATGTTTTATTTCAGATTTTGGGTGAAAGACTTTTAAAATTCAGTATAATGGATATTTGGGTTTGTAATGCCTACACCATATCATGTTGAGGCATATATATTCTCTACCATAACCTTTGCAAATTTTTATTGCAGGGGGCTGTTGAATTTTGCCAAACAGTTTTCTGTCTCTCTGGGGCAGTCAGTCCTCATCCTCTTTTGTCTTGGTGTAACATGTCCAATTTACTGAATTATTACTTGCGTTGAACTGCCTTTGCATTCCTGGGTTGGAGCCCAATTGGCTGGAGCGAGCCATCTTTTTATACACCGTTGAATTCTGTTTATAAGTATCTTGAGTGGGGAAGTCTGGTTTTACTCATCAGGGATGGTGGTGTACAGCTGTATTTTGTGTGCATTTTTTCTAGTGTTAGAGTCAAAGCAATACTCAATTAAAATGAGTCTGAAGTGGGGGTGGGGGTGGTACACATCTGTAATCCCAGTATCCAGAAGGTGGAGGCAAGAGGATGAGGATTTTCAGATCACCCTTCACAAAGTAGCTAGTTTGAGGCTACCCTGAACAGGGTGAGACCAAATAAACCAATTAGAGAAGGAAAAGGCATTTAGAAGTATCTCTTACTTTTTACTGTTGATGAGCTGTTTAGAAGATGTCTCCCATTCTCAAAAGTGGCTGGGAAACAGCCTTTATGTACCTGTTGGAGTGCAATATGAACTCAGTAGCCCAGAGCTGCCACAACTTTGACTTTAGCACCAGTCAGTCCAGATTTTCTATTGCCCAAACCTTGGCAGATGTATGTCTGGGAATCTAGCCGTTCCTTGTAGGCTATTCAGTGCACTGGGTGGTGCTTTCTCACAGAGGTCTTTTATGACTCTTTGTAATTGTTTATTATCCTACCTGTCTTTTTCTCATCCTTAATTTCAGTGTTTAGATATTTTTGTTCTTATGCCAAAGGAGTTCCTAACTAATAAACTAACTTGTTTGCTCTTGTGAAATAATTTTCCATCACCCCCCCCCCCACCATCATTACATAATCAATTTCCTCAGATTTGGTCTTTAGCTCCATTTCGACCAACAGTCAAACTGTCTTGAACGAGCAAAGAAACAAAGTCATAACACTCAGCGACTACAAAATACAGTATGAGGGTACCACAGTCTTGAGGGGATTTGTGAGTCTCTGTAAAGGGCTATGTTGGAGGCGTTGTGAGAAGGGCGAGGGTTGCGGGGACGATCAGAGGTGGAAGTTAAAGACATGTCTCTTAGGAGTGACTGATGTTGCTCTTCTGGAACACCTGGGCTAACTCCAGACAGCATGGGCCTGCCCTTCCCAGCATGCTTCCCTCCTTTTATTCTGACATCATCTGCCACAGGGTCTTCACTAAGCCACACTGGCCCCATACATATCCTGAGTCTCCAAACTGTGGCTTAGATAAGCCCATTTTCTCTGACAAAATTTCCATCCCAAGAAATTAATAATAATACCCCAAGTATATCTTTGAGATCTACAGTTGGTTCACTTGAACTCTTTCTATCTTTTACAGTAGAGAGGCCTTAATCTTTATCTATTCTTAGTGCTGAGTTCACTGTGTGTCCTTCATGTGATGTGTCTATTTTTTTAAAGATTTATTTATAACATATAAGTACACTGTAGCTGTCTTCAGACACACCAGAAGAGGGCATCAGATCTCATTACGGATGGTTGTGAGCCACCATGTGGTTGCTGGGATTTGAACTCAGGACCTCTGGAAAAGCAGTCAGTGCTCTTAACCGCTGAGCCGTCTCTCTAGCCCCTGATGCGTCTATTTCTTTCACTCACTTCAAATCGTCTGTTTTTCCTACGGTCTCTCAGGAGCCTGTTCAGTTTATAACTGTAAGGTTTCCTCCTGTTGTTGATTTCTAGTTTTATCCTGTTGTCATCAAAGAAGATAAAGGATATGTTTTGATTTATTACAATTCACCGAAGATTTATCTGATTTTTAAAATTTTTATTAAGGTCTAAAATTTAATCTGCGGGACGTTTTATATGATGGTAAAAGTGTGCGTCTTGTGCTATTGGGTTTTAAATACGTTAGACTTGTAGATGTCTATTTATACCTATCCCTGTCTAGCTTCCAAGTGGATGAGACTCAGACTATGGTTTATTCATTTAGCTTTGGAACAATTACTGAGGGATTACCCCTAATCTAACTTTCTAATGCCAGACTGGCTACTTGTACCCTCCAAGTATTTGCTGTTTGTGTGTTCCTGGGTTATTTCTGCACCATCTGTCTATACTGGGGTCCATTTCACTCGGGCACATGCTGCTGGTCCATTACATCTAATGACTGCCTCCTGTTCCTCCCATCTTCTACCTCCTCCTCTCTCCTTCCCTCTCTCCTTCACCCTATGGTCCTTCCCTATGACCAACCACGAGTTTGGCCACCCAAGCCATCTTTGACTACCTCTATTCTCCCCAGTAACTGGATGTTTGCCAGTTATTTAACCAATGGTTTTAAATTGGAAGACCAAGGTCTACTCAGCAGAGGCTGGTGTCCATGGGAATTCATTCATTTTGGAGCAGCCAAATCTTGGGGTTCAGAATTTAGCATCTGAGTACATAGCAGCACCAGACCAACCCCCAACATAGAGCAGTGCTGTATTTGAGGTGTAACTGTTTGCAGCTAGCAATGGGTGTTTTATATAGCTAGGAGCGCCAACTCCAATGTTGGGCACAAACATATTTATAATTATTAAAACAATTTGTGGAGACAATTCCTACAGTATTATGTGCCAGCATTGCTTTTGCCATCTTCGATTGATATTCTGTTTTATCTGATGTCAACCTTCCCTTTTGCTCTTGTTTCCGTTTATAGGGAATCATCTTTCCCATCGCTTCACATGTGGTTTGTGCCTTCATGGTTATAGTAAATGCTTGACTAGCACAGAGTCCTAGAGGCAGGGGCCAGGGGCTGGCACTGGAACATGGAAGGCAAATGCTTCTTAAGTGTGTGCTGGGGACAGCAGACCGAAGCAGCTATCCAGTCCTTGGGGTAATTTGATTGAGAGATGCCCCACATAGTACCATGTATCTGGATGCTGGTCCTCAATTATCGGTGCCGTTTGGGGCAGTCACAGATGTTTAGGCATATGGCACCTTGCTGGAGGAAGTGCATCACTGTAGGTGGATGGAGGAAGCAGTCCGCAGGCTCCTTTTGAAGGAAGTCGTAGTCATCAAGTTCCAGAAAGCGCTGGGAATTGGCTTGGGTTTGCTGGGGACAACAAGACTTTCCATCCACCAAAGCTGCAGATGTCTACACTAGGGAGGGCTCCTGGGGTGGCTTCCTGTCTGCCTGTCCTGTTGAGGGGGGAAATTCCATTTTGTGCCCTGGTAATCCAGATTAGGGAAGCTGTGGTAGCAGGAGCAGTTTCTCTCCCTCTCCCTTTCCTTCTTCCTCCTCCTCTCCCTCCCCCTTCCTTTCCACCTCCCACTTTCCCCTCCCCCTCCCCTCCCTCTCCCCTCCCCTCCCCCTCTCTCCTATGCAGCTCACCTTGTCTTTCTTGTCCCACAGCTTGATCCCACTCTGTTCTTTAACATGCTAATCCAACACACAGAGGTTGAATTTTGTGGGACATGGGTGTTAGGTGCCTTTAGTCTGTCACGATGCTTTACCTCCTGATTAAAGGCCATCTCTCTCAGTGACAACATTGTCTGCTCTGACCAGCTCAGGCTTTTGGAGAGATTCAGTGGATAAGGAATCAGACATCAAACCAGACAGACTCATCACACCACATAGACCTCAGAAATACAGACCCACAGCCAGATCACACTGAAATTCACGTACATGCCAGGCCTTGGCAGTGAGAAGGGAAGGGAAGTTTCCGGTGTATATAAAAGAAGGAGAGGACACAGAGGCCATCTTGAATTTCCAGGACCCATGGGATGTCTGGGAAATGGCTGAAGCAATGGCAAAGGACAAGGGTTTGTTCTCAGTGGCTGAGCAGAAATGTCTTACATCATTCCAGTCAGCACATCTTTGTTGTGATTGACAGTGGCTCCCTTCAGAGGTCAATCTCTCTTTGTGATGCCCAACTGCCTTCTCCATCTCTCTAAATAAGCAAATAGTTGCAGAAGGGATAGAATCTTGATTAACTCCGAAGGGCAAGATCAAAGCAGAACAGGTTCTGACAAGACGAGCTGTGACCATGTGCTGGTGCCCAGGACAAAGATCTGCTACTGAAACACCCTTTAGAAATCTCTTGGAAATATACTACCCCTTGTTTAGTTATCAGTTTCCCATTGTGTGATCTTACCCATCATTCATGGCAGCATCTTACATGTGTCGATCCAAATAATTCTAGGTCACTAGTGTCATGGTATATCTTCCTTTTCAATGGTAATTCTTCAACAGGCTTTCTGAGTATGACTCACCCATACATCACTTAAAAGAAAGTGCAGCACCATCTACAAGTGGTGCTTAAAGCAATATGGGGGGAGGGGGTGAGAGGATGACTTTGATTCAAAAAAAAAAAAAAAACTTCTTGAATTTTTTCCCCCAGCATATCTGCTTTCCATAATACTGTACTTTATTTCTTGTGCTGGAATAAATCACTCAAATAACTACACTTGAGCAGACTGTGGACCAGAACAATATCAAACAATCATAGGCCGTGGGCTTGTTTGGAAGTTTCATGGAGGGTGTGGCCTGTGAAGCATGATGCAGCATCCTCTCTAATTGGCTGCGCTCTGAGATTCGGATGTTGCACTCAGAAGTCCATCCCATTCACAAATTACTGGTAGGGTTATATGAGTACGTAGGCCCAGGTAATGGCTGAATGTAATTACAAACAGCCAATGAGGCCCTGGCCAGAAGCCAGTGTTAAATGACTTTGAATGAAATTGTCCCCAAATCCCAGCTCCGTGTTGTACAGCCTGAAGCTGGGAATCTGATCATAATTGTCTGTGTTGGTAGATATTCCAATTGCAATGGAAATTTCCAGGAAACAGTGTTCAATAGACATTTCCAGGAAACAGAGAGCTTTCATAAGGAAGAGTTCCCTCATCTTACAGAGCTCCCTGAAGGGCTACTCATAGACTCTTCTGCCATCTCTAAAGCATAAGTTACCATGGGAACAGTCCAGGCAACAGAGGCTCCCCAGCATGTAGATATTTCAATGCTTAAAACCAACCCTTGGCCTATCCATTCACTCTGGGATAATTCTATTACAAAGCACTGCCAACAGTTGGGTCCAGGGAAGAATGTTTACTGTTGTACTATTCTTGGCTTAAGGTTATCTCCTCGAGAGTATGTGTCAATGGGCAGGGCTGCCCAGTTATTTTCTAAGCACCCAAATGACGAGGCACATTAGTAGACAAACATTTAAAATGCAATGATCTACACTTAAAAATCACTCCAAGGGACTGGAGAGGTGACTCGGTGGCTAAGGGCCCTTGGTGTTTTTCCACAGGACTCACATTCGAGTTCCAGCTCCTGTGCAAAGTGGTTCGCAGTCTCCTATATGTACTGCAGGGAATCCACCTCTTTCTGACCTCCTTGGGCACCTGCACTCATATATGTACACACATATACATTATAAATATAAAATAAACCATTGGAAAAAAAATAGGATTATAATTACATTTCTCCCTTTCCTTCCTTCCCTCCAAACATTCCCATATATTCTTCCCTGCTTTCCTTCAGATTCATGGACTCTTTCAATTAATTATTATTGCACACACAAAAATGCATACAAGTAACATTAAAGATATATAGCCTGCTTTATATATATATATATATATATATATATATATATATGTGTGTGTGTGTGTGTGTGTGTGTGTGTGTATGTGTGTGTATGTATGTATTCCTAGATATAGTCTGCTCATGTTTTATATATATATATATATATATATATATATATATATATATATATATATACACATATATCATATATGTATATATTTAGATATAGCCTGCTCAGATATTACACACACACACACACACACACACTCCTAGATATAGCCTGCTCGGTCTGTATGTTACTTGTGTGCATGTTTTCAGAGCTGGCCCTTTAGTACTAGACAACCCATTGGTATGCTCTTTCCTGGTGAGGAGCACCTCTCTTGCTCCCAGCTTTCCTCAGTTGCCTATAGTTCTTTGCGTAGGGTTGAGGCCTAGTGGGCTTTGCCCCTTTCATTTTGTCACGTCCATTTATGTCACCCTGTTCATCTCTCCTATGGACAGTCATATTGGTAAGATTTTGCAGGTTTATTGAGTATATGGCTTCTGACATTAATAAGAGACGTAACCTTGCAGCAAGCAGAGCCTGATCCTCTGGCTCCTCCTCTTCCAGCATTCCCTGAGCCTTAAGTACAGGAGTAGTTTATTCATGCATCCATTGGGACTGGGCTCTGCAATCTCCTAGCCCCGTCTTTAAGAAATGCTGTGGTCCAACTGTGGGGCTACATACATGGGCACAAATGCAAAATTCTACAAGCTCCAGGGGTTACAAACATGGGCAGCAGTTAGCATAGAGACTTATTTCAGACCCACAGGGCATGTGAGGAACCAGGTATGAGGACACCTGCTGACTGCAGCTGCTCACTTGGATAGTAATGCCTGACCCCAGAAGTAACAAGGCTGCCCTGAGGTTGTCCCTTATAAGGTTCTTTTAGCCTGGCCACATGTCTCCCACCTTCTGTTCCTCACACACACTCACCCATACAGATTAGCCCCAGGGACCTTGCTGTTCTTCTTTCTGACAGAGGTCTCATGACTCCCAGTAGATGTCAAGTTCAGCTATGACAGGGCACTGTGTATGTAATGAGCAAGCTTGCAAATGAGGTCGAACATGCAAGCATCCTTCTTCATTTAAGCACTCAACTTTTAGCTCCCAGTCTAGAGGCTAGCAAGGAAGTAGATCGGGCCTTAGTATAGGTGTGGACATGATAGGGGCCTCTCAAACTGACTGAGACACTAAATGGAATTAGATTATAGGTATCTAGATGGTGGCAGCTTCTCCTGAACAGTGTGTGCCCTGGCCAGGTGCCCTGGGGCACTATATTCCGTGTCTAACCAATATCCAAGCTGCTGAGTACCATAGTTCATGGGTAAGGCCAGTGTTCAGAACATCGTTCAGAAGTCTTTAGATGCACAGGGTAGTACCAGTTAGGGACCAAGAGTGTGTTTCTGACAGATGCTGATACAATAGTTTCCACACTCACGCCTAGAGAAACACTCGTGAGAAAGAAACCTCACCACAGTGCAAGGTCCTCCTCCAGACCTTGCCCACCCAGAAATGAATTTTTGTTTTTTGTTGCTGGACACTGAAGGCTGGGTCTCAGGCATGCCATGAAAACGTTCTACCGCTGAGCTATACCCCCAGAACCCAGAAATCACTGTGAAATGTCATGGGCCAGCATGCCCAGATATGTAGTAGGAAAACTCAGGACAGAAATTCACAAGCAATGGTCATTTAAATAACTAGCAGGTCTGTCAGCTGAGACGCTGTGGATTGGACACAGGGTCTCTCACACCCCGTCACTAAGCCAACGCCACAGCCAGTTCCTAAAAAGCATATACTGAACACCCACCATGAACAAAACTAGACTTTAACCTATCCCATTATGTACTTAACAAGAAAGGCTCTAACATGTCCTATTTGAGATGATTAAAATTAAAAAAAAAAAATTTTTTTCTTGACAGTAGTTAGACTCTATATGATAAAACAAAAGCAAACCATGTGAATTACGCACTGTTTCTTAGGTAGCACCGTGTGTAGGAATTTATTATGAGAAATGAATGAGCTCAGGGTTGGTGAAATGGCTTACTCTCTCACTGTTCTGCGGGGGGTCCAAGTTTGATTCACAGCGCCCACTTTGGGTAGCTCATTTCATCCCCGGGGGATCCAGCAGCCTCTTTGGTCCTCCATAGGCTCCCATATACAAGGTACCCACATATAGACACACAGACCGATAACAACAATTTTTTAAATTGAAAAACAGAAAGGAACGAATTAATGCTGATGATGTCTAGAACACTGACATTGAAGCCTTTTTTTGAAATGTAAATAGGCAGAGATATAAATGAATGGTCCACGGATGTAATTATACACTACATAGAACACGTGCTCTTCCATGCTGGGCTAGCCCCGTGGTTCTCGACCTGTGGGTTGCAACCCCTTTAGGGATCAATGACCAGGTATTCTACATATCAGACATTTACATTACAGTTCATAAAAATAGCAATTTTACAGTTACGAGGTAGCAACAAAGGTAAGTTAATGGTGGGGGGGGGGGTCACCATAACATGAAGAACTGTATTAAAAGTTCTCAGTATTAAGAAGGTTGAGAACTACTGCTCCAAGCCATTGGCTTTTGAGTGGGCACTTACTAAGAAGTTTTGGTTATAAGAGCTTGTATTAGTCAGGCTTCTCTAGAGTCACAGAACTTATGGGTAATCTCTATATAGTAAGGGGACTTGTTGATTGATGACTTACAGTTTATAGTCCAACTCCCTAACAATGGTCAGCAGCAGCTGTGAATGGAAGTCCAAGGATCTAGCAGATGCTCAGTCCCACAAGGCAAACAGGCCAAGAGAGCCAGCTTTCCTTCTTCCAATGTCCTTATGTAGGTCTCCAAGAGAAGGTGTGTCCCAGATTAAAAGTGTGTAACACCACAATTGAATCTGGAACTTGCTTTGTCCCAGATGACCTTGAACTCAGAGATCTCCTTGCCTTAGTTTCCTGGGATTTATAGCCACTCTGCCTCAAGATCTTCATGCCAAGATCCAGGTCAGAAACTTGTATCTCTCAGCCTCAAGATCAGGATCACAGGTGAGCCTCCCAATTCTGGATTGTGGATCATTCCAGATATCGTCAAGTTGACAACCAGGAATAGCCACTACAGAGCTCAAGGGCTTGTTTGAAACTTGGTGGTTCGATTCTCACATTTCACTGTGCAGGACCAAGAATGCTGATAAAACAGCCAGGGTCACTGTGACAGAGTCCCCAGGCTGGCATTCTCTGTCCCAGAGCAATAATCAACAGCAGGGCCAAGGCTGAGAGAACCTCATTTGCCTGGGAACCCACAGAGCCGCTGAAACTGATAACTGTCGTTCTAGACAGCAAAGTTGCCTCTGAAACAGGATTATCTTCTCTATGTTCTCTGCTGTTATTTATGTGTCTCAAGGGCTACCTCTAGGGAGTTCCTGCACAGTTCACGCAGTCTTTCTATCTCCTATCCATGCTGTGGCAGCTTCAGAAAGTTTCTTAGGAGTAAGCTACCCTACCTAGCAGGTCATTCATTCCCCTGGGGGATGCTGATGGGGCTGAGCTGGCAACAGCATCTCTGACTGGCAGAACCTCCTCCTCACCTCCTTCACATCTAGTTGCCTGGAAACCACAGAGGACCACCTGGGATAATAGTTTTCTGGGGTTTGGATTATACCTACTCTCTCTATTACCAAGACAAATTCCTGAGGTCAGCCAGGAGACCAAGAGCTGGAATAAGGGTTCCTGTTCTCTTCTATGCCAAGTATGTGGGGCTGGGGTTAGAACTTTGGTCTGACACATATGAAGCTCTGGGTTTGCTCTTAATAAACACACACACACACACACACACACACGAGCACAGTCCACATAAACATTCACCAACCCACAGCCCCAAAGAATAAAAGCACCAAGCTCAGAGAAGGGCCCCATTACTCCAGTTGACTTTTATTTTCCACAGCAGCCTGGCATGCTCCCTCCTTTAGCTGCAAGGCCAGTCCGGTTCCCTCTACCATCGTTTATTCTCGGCATTTCCTTTCTCCCAGCCTGAACCCCATCCTTTCAGGTCTCCTTGCCTCTGGAGAGCCTTCAGAATCAGCCAGAATGCTTTTGGCTGTACGTAGCCGAATTTCTTGAAACAATTACCGGTGGTGTTATTTCGGGAGCAAAGCAGACCAAAGGTGGAGAGTCCAAGGGATAAGCAGCTCAGCCCCTCAGTGAGGCCCCTTGAGTTTTGTCTCAAGATCACAAGGTGGCTGCCACAGCAACCCTTCATCTTAAAATACCCATAGGTGGAAAGTTCCCCTGTCTCTCTTGCATGGGGGACAGGGAGGCATTTGATTGAATCCCCTCTTCCTTAAAAGACTTTTATTTTTGAGTAGTTTTAGGTTAACAAAATAAAGAACTCCAGTGGTCCTCACTGCACTCCTGGAATGGTCCATCCCTATGCCCAAGAGCCACAGTCAAATCGGGGTTGGTTGTTGCCTCTGTGTGTTCTGTGGATTCAGACCATGGCAGTCAGCCTTAGATCTCTCTGAACACTGCTTCTCCACCTTCTCACTGTTTGACACCAACCTCTGGACAAGGAACTGAGGTGCATATTTTACACATCAAAGCACACCTGGCCTCTAGGTTCTCCCAGCATCCCTCAGTCCCTGCCTGGCATACCCTGTCTCCAGCCCTGAACTTTCACCCAGAAGCTCTTTCCTATGTAACCCAGACATTTTGGTATTCTCTCTCCCTCTCCCAACTCCTCTCTACACACACATGCTCCTCTCTCTCTCTCTCTCTCTCTCTGTCTGTCTCCCTTCCTATGGTGACTTCCCTGGCCTCCTTACACATACACACACACACACACACACTCATACGTACATACATATACCCCTCTCTCTCTCTCTCTCTGTCTCCCTTCCTATGGTGACTTCCCTGGCCTCCTTACACATACACATACACACACACACACACACACACACGCATATGTACATACATATACATACATACATATAATTTTATATAGATATATAAAACCTGGCTTGATTGGCTCTTTGACACAGCTTCCTTCATTTTGTAGTGTGCTCTCTGGCCCACTCCATGTCTTTCCAGATCCCGACACATCATTTAGTTTTAGTGCAGAGCCACTGTCCACTTTCTGCATAAACCAGAGTCTCATCTCCACTAACAGAATCTCAATTGCTTCCAAGTGTCAACAGCGAAAGGAAGGTGCCTTTAATGTCTCTGTATAGGCTTATGTGGACACAGCTTCCAAGTCCTTAGAGTCTGCACAAGAGCAGGAGCAAACACAGCAGGAGTACACGTACCACATAAGGGACAAGAACCCAGCTCTCGGACCCTGTCTCCTTTGCCTTCCTGCTGTCGGCCCTCATTGCTGTCAGCACTTGGTGCTGTCTGTGGGCTATTCTAGTGGGGTTTATGGTGCTATCCTATTTCCTAAATTTAGACTTCTCTGGGGATATGGCAGAAGCTGTTCTATTTGCCTTGTCATCATTTCTAGGGTATCTGCAGAAACGTTGGTGACTTTCTTTGGATGCCTTGGCCCCACTTTATATAAAGGTTGTCTTGTTCATTATCATCAAGATGGGTGCATGGTTGCGTCCAGGCAGGCATGGTGCAGGAGGAGCTGAGAGTTCTACGCGGCCTCTAAAGAATGACCTAGGCCTTCCTTGTATTCTCAGAGCAACTGTACGTTTTCTCCTTATTGGTAGCAGAACACTGGCTTCCAGACAGCTAGGAGGAAGGTCTTAAAGCCCACACCTATAGTGGCACACCCACTCTAACAGGACCACACCCACTCCAACAGGGCCATGCCTACTCCAACAGGGCCACACCCACTCCAACAGAGCCACACCCACTCCAACAGGGCCATGCCTACTCCAACATGGCCACGCCTACTCCAACAGGGCCACACCCACTCCCAATAGGGCCACACCTACTCCAACAGGGCCACTCCTACTCCCACAACGCCACACCCATTTCAGCAGGGCCATACCTAATAGAGCCACTCCCTGGGCCAAGCATATACAAACCATCATACTGGCTGATCTTCTGTGAACTCCCTCGTTGCTCCCACTCACGTGCATTTTCTTCTCAGAGCCACCCCCTCTCTCAGTTTGAGGCTTTTCTTCTAATTCATAACCACTTTTCATCAGTCGGGCTCTGACATACACATCAGACCAAATATCAGGGCAAATGCGCTCCGAGCAATCGCAGCAGATGGGTCACACTGCAAGGCGACACCGAACTGCGGAGGAGCGTCTTTTTTTTTTTTTTTTTTTTTCTTTTCCAATTTCGAATGTGACACATTCTGTATCTAGAGGGGGAAAATTAATTGGATTTCACGTCTCTCATTCTTTTACCCTGTGACTCTGTTGAGTCACCTCTGGGACCCCGTCACTACAGCCAGATAGGTGGTGATGTTTATTAAAAATGCAAGTGCAGGAAACGAGGAAGGTTGGTCACTTCCAATTCTCCCCGTTTCTTTGTCAGTCAAGACCTCGGACTCGGTTCACACTGGGCAAACACCAAAGCCATTACCGCGTCATAAGCCGTTTTAGAGGCACCAACAGAAGGCTAGAAATAAGAAACCAGTTACTGCAAGGCAAAATGATTGACCGTATGCTAGAGCGGTCGTTCTCAACCTGTGGGTCGCGACCCCTTGGGAGCTCCTGTCGCCTAAGAAAACACAGATGTTTATATTACAGTTCATAACAGTAGCAAAATTATAGCTAAGAAGTAGCAAAAAACCCCATAATTTCGTGGTTGCAGGGGGAGGGGGCACCACAACTTGAGGAACTATATTTAAAAAGTTGCAGTGTTAGGAAGGCTGAAAACCACTATGCTAGAGTGAAACCTGGCAATCTCACCTCAGTCATCAGAGAGAGTATAGAAAGGAACATGTTAGCTGTTCGTATCAGAGAGAGTATTCTGGGATGGAGGAACGCCACAAGCAAATGCTTGGAGGTAAGGACAGGATGAATCTGTTTGGCAGAAGGTGATGTTGCATCATTATAACCACCGTCAGGAACATATTGTGAATTAGCTTTCTGCTACCTTCCTGAGGAGCTCTCCCATAGAACCTTGCTAATCTCCCTCTGAACTTTTAACTTAAGCGTTCCCATGGCGGAGGCGAACCCGGCTATTGCAAACTACAGTTGCTAGTGTCAAGGAACTGTGGTCAAACCTGCAATTCTGTAGCACTAGGAGACTCGATGTCACCCTGCACAGAAGTGCCTTTGCTGGCAGAGGTGGCACTTGTCTTAGGGTAGCTCCAAGTTCAAACCAAGGACAGAGAACCAATGAAAAACATACAGTAATTCTTATTACTAACCACCAGACATGCGCAGGAGACAGGAGATCTCGAGGCTGGATTGGGGTTATTTCTGTAACATCCTTGAATGTACTAGGCTTCATTGTTGAGGAGGAGACAGGAAACATCTTGGTCAGGAGGAGGCATTCCTCCCAGGGGAGTAAAAACATCCTATAGAAACAGAGTCCCTACAGCAGGATAGTGTAAGAAAATCTATTACATATATGTATGCTACATCTATCTAGCCTTGACACTAGAGTGGCCACGAAGCCCCACTTAGTACCAATGTGCCATCTCGTGGGTGGGCTGGGAAGGGACTTTACTCAGCCTAAGTCGATCAATAGTCATTGTTTGGTAACTTTAGCTAGATCTAGTGTGGCTTGATGTGGAGAGCGGGTGTGGCGGCAGTCCCAAGATGATGCTTGGGACTCCGGCCTGATCTTGTGACTAGCACCTGACTTCCTCCTGCCCCCGAAATTAGCCACTCCCTCCGTGCGAGCTGCGCAGGTGCACCCACGACTGGAGATCAGGACAATAGGACTGAGCTTGGGGGCGGGGAAAATGAATAAGAGAAACCGAAAGGGGAACAAAAAGAGAAAGAGAAACTAGGAGGGAGACGGAAAGAGAGACAGAGAAGGGACAGAAAGATTTTCATTGGCATGCTGTAAGATTCCTGAATAAACCGCTTTGAGAAGAACTCTGTGTAGTCGCTCCTTTTCTGCTGGTCGGAGACAGAAGCGACAGCTTGAATCCACGCAGCTCCTTCTGTTTGATTCTAGACATCTTTGCTGTGCGCCCACTATGAGTTCCCACGTGACGCTGAACTTCCATTCTAGCTGGAGTGGACATGACATTTTAGCCCCATTTGTTAAAACACAAGTGTCATAGTGTCACATACGGATAAAAAGCCATTGCAGATGGCAACAGTTACAGAAGCAGTAGACAAGCTTCGACCTCTACCTCGTCAGTCGTGCAAGGACCAGATGAGTGAACACCAAACCCAGTACTAACCTTGCAGAGGACAATCCTAGCTTCGAGTTGTAGCTCCAAATGCCTGGAGCGTCCACATCAATATGTCCCCAAAGTATGTGAAATCCAACCCTTATGATCACGGCTCCCCTCCACTAAGCACCAACCACGTGACAGGTTGTGATAAGCGCTTTATTCATGCAGCGCTGAACCCAAAGATGATCAGTTCTTCAGAGAGGATGCTGTTAAAGTGACTCAGCAGGCATCCGTTTACCCTGTACCACGCAAAGGCTCCACGAAAGCAGACTGGAAATCTTCATTAACGCACGCTCGTTGAACGGAGTAAGCCAGCTCACGTGTCGTTTCCTTACAGAGACTGTGCGCTCTGGCTAAGTCCAGACACACATCCTCCCAAGCTCCCTTTGCTTGGTGATTGTTACTCTTTTTGGGTTGACGTTCTCAGTTTTCACATAGGAGAGAAAACACACGGTACCTTCCTTTCTAGGCTAGCTTGTGTCGCTTTTAATTCCAGATACATCTGTTTTTGTGACAGATGACAATATCATAGCCCACTGGAGATGTGCATACCTACATAACTATATACATACATAGGTATGTGATATATATTATATATGTGTGTGTGCATATATACACGTGAACACATACATGTATACCTTTCTAATCTATTCATCTGGTGTAACTTAGTCATCAGTAGAAGCATATTTACTGTGATATGCAGAATTCTTTTTACCTTTAGACACAGGAACAGAAATAAGAAAGTGGATCTTCAGGTAGAATTGTTTTCTTCTTTTCAGTTTGCTGAGAAACCCAAATGCTTCTACATAATTACTAATTTACCCTCCTGCTAACCGTGGATAAGCGCTCTTTTGTCTTCGTATCTATGACAACCTAATTTTATTGTTGTCTTCACTACATACTCTGAGAGGAAAAAGAAACTGCCTCATTGCAACTCTGACTTGTGTAGCCTGAATGGAGTGTTTTCTGTATTTGTGTGTTTGTATTTCTTCTCTTGATAGGTATCTTTCAGATAATTGGTCCATCTGTAGTCGGATTATTAGTTTTCTTGTTGCTAAGTTTCTCAAACCCTAATATATTTTTATCCTTTCTTCAGATGAATAGTCAGAAAATGTTTTTTTCTCCTATTTTTGGGGTGATCTCTTTGTTGATGGCTTCCTATGATGTTTCTGAAAGCTTTCCATGGGGTGTTGATCTCAGTCATCAATTTTTGCTTTTGTGGTGCTATAATTGATTCTTCCATATTCTCTCCTGGTAGCTTCAGAATATAGGTCTTAGGTCCATTTTGAGCTTTCCTCTCCTGCATGTAGACACCGTCTCCCAGCATCATTCACTGAAGGGGCTCTCATTTCTCCAACATCAGCATGGCGCTGGTGGGAATCACCTGCCATCGATGCATGGGGATTTTTCTGAGATGCCTATTTTGTCCCGCTAGTCTGTTACTTCCAGTCACCACAACGCAATAAAATGCTATAGATTCAAGTACTGAAATGTACATTTGTTTTTCTTAATTAAAGAAGATTAATCTGGCTGTTTGGGGTATGCCTTGATTTTATATGAATTTTAGAGACTTTTTCTTTCTAGATAGACCAAGTCTATACATGGTGTTTGCATGGAGCCTGTGTGTACATTGCTTTTGATAGCGTGGGAATGTTCTCGGTGTTCTGCTAGGAACAAGGACAGCACTTTCATTTTGTGAGTTCAGTTTCATTCAACATTTTGAATATCTCATCACAGAATCCTTTGCTTTCTCAGTCAAGTGTTTCTAGTTCACCTTTTAAAGCCCTGAGGAATAGATCTAGAATCTACCTTCTAGATTTGCTTTCTTGGCAGATCAGTTATTGGTATAGAAAAGCTAATATTTCTATGTGGATTTATTATTAGTATAGAAAAACTAATATTTCTATGTGGATTTTTGCAGTCTTGCTATTTTACTGAATCCAATCATTCGTTCAGTCAGACTTTGGTGAGGTTTTTGAATTTTTCTATATGCAGAACCATGTAACCTGTGGATGGAATTAACACAAATCTTATTTATATGTCTATCCCCCCTGCTGCTGCCTTATCACTCTGGCTAACCCACCAGTGCTATGTGGATCCGGGTCCATGGTGGAAAGCACAATTTTGTATGCTTTCTAGTCACTGTGATGCTGGCTGTGGGTTTGCCACATATGGCCTGTGTTCTGGCGAGGCCTGATGCTTCTGTGACTAATTTAGTCTGGAGTTCTTGATGATGAAGAGCTGAATTTCCTCCAGTGCTTTTTTTACACCTGAGGTGACTCTGATTTTTATCCTTCTGTTCATGTGAATCTACAGATGTGTGGATGGTGAGCTCTCCTTGTATCTCTGGGCTGAAAAGAATTTGCTCAGAATGCATGATCTTTTTTGATGCACCACCAACTTCATGTTCCCAGTGTTTTCTTGAGAAATTCGGTGTGTGTGTGTGTGTGTGTGTGTGTGTGTGTGTGTGTGCGTGTTTTCTGTTGTGTCTCTGTCAGGTTTTAGTAACAAGCCAACACTGGTCACCTGACATGAGCTTGGAAGGGTCTTCTCTGCTCAAGTCTAAGAATTAACGTAGGAAATAAATGGGCACTAACTACCTTAAGTTTGGTAAGACTCAGTCCTGAAGCCATCCGGTCCTAGGCTTTTCTTCGAGGACCTATTCAGCATCTACTGACTCATTGTTTCATGTTATTAATCTATTCAAGATTGTCACATCTTTGGGGGTCAATGTTAGTAAGGACATGGATGCAGAAATTTTGTTCATTTGTCTAGTTTCACCTCTTGTTAGTATATGCATTTTTTATAATAATTTCCAGGGCCCTTTATATTTGTTAGTTTGGTTATGATGTTCAGCACCTCTAATTATCACGCGTAATCTTTTATTTCGTGGTTGATACTTATTTGTTGGCCTTTCACTGGTACTTCATATTGATTGCTCGTTCTTTGTTCAATTTACTTTCCTTATCATTTATTTATTTATCTTATGTATTTAAGTACACTGTTGCTATTTTTAGACACACCAGAAGAGGGCATTGGATGGTTGTGAGCCACCATGTGTTTGCTGGGATTTGAACTCAGGACCTCTGGAAGAGCAGTCAGTGCTCTTAGCCACTCAGCCATCTCTCCAGCCTGGTCTTTTCCTTCTGATTGCTTGCAAGGATATCTATCATTTTAGTGTTCTTTATGGCAGAATAAAATGCCTTGGTGTATCTATGCCGTATTCTATCTATCTGTTGATGGGCATCCAGGCTCGTTCTGTATACCGGCTACAGTGAACCAGCGACAAAACTGTTTGTGCAAACATCCCTGTGATGGCCATAGTCCTTGGGGTATAGGCCCAGGAGGGATAGAGTTCTACCACATAGAAATTCTATCACATGGTAACCTCTACACTGATGTTCAAGTGGCTGTACAACTTTATATGAGTCCCAGCAGTACTTAAGGTTCATTTACCCAAGCCCTTGTCAGCATTTACCATCCTTTGGGGGCAGAGAGGGGGAAACAGTCATTCTGACATTATTTTTTATATTCTTTGGTCATGAACTGTGCTTATTTGGGTATTCATTGAAGGGGTGATTTGTCTGGCATTTAATTTTTTGAGTTCTAGGAAGAATGTGTGTGTGTGTGTGTGTGAGAGAGAGAGAGAGAAGGAGGGAGGGGAGAGGAAGAGGGAGAGAGAAAAAGAGAGAGAAAAGAGAGAAAGCGAAGGAGGAGGGGAGAGGAAGAGGGAGAGAGAGGAAGAGAGAGAGGAAGAGGGTGAGAGAGGGAGGGAGGGAGGGAGAGACAGAGAACGAACAAGAGTGAGCATAAACAGTCCTTTTATAGCAAGCTAGGCTCCTACCTGGCTGTTGCTAGGTAATTGTTGGGCAGAGCCTAGAAGAAATGCTAATGGTGGATACTGTTTCTCATTTCTGTAAACAGTTATCCAACAAGAGGCAAGTGATGCAGGCTCATGGTTTGAAGAGATACAGTCCAGGACAGCAGGAAAGCATGACAAACAGTAGATCTGTGGTGACTGCACGAGGCAGCTTGCTCATATCTCAGTGGGCCAGGAAAGCAGGGAACGGGCCGAGAGCCCTCCACTGGCTTTTAGCTTAAGCTACCTTGGGCTTCCAACCCATGGGATGGCACCGTTGACAGTCAGAGTGGGTCTTCTTGTTTCCGTTCATTTTTCTCAGCAAATGCCCTCAAGAGGTACACTGGACAGTGTGTCTCACTACGGCTCTGAATGTCTCCCTATCAGTGAGGCAGATAAAGTTAGCCCTCACAGTACTGGACCGAGTTTCCGTTTCTCCCCCAACATTCAGGCAGAAGTATTCCTCTTCTAGTGAAGGAAGCAGGTGAACAGGGCAAGTTTCCATGAGGGGAAAGAAGCATACACTTACTAAAGAGAAAGGCTACTTAGTGACAATGGCAGGCTACTGTGCACTTGCTGTTTGCTATGCCCCCTGTCCCTAGACTGTCAGTGTCCCTTTTTCCCCATCCATAATGGCGGGAATGTTACACATGAGGTCTCTTCGGTAGGGAGTGTTCTTATGCTCTAGAGATAACATCTAACTTCATCCTTCTCAGACTTGACACCCAGGGTCTTCACCTCCTGGCTAGGTTACCTGCTGTCATCCTAAGGGCTGATTTTGGAAAGGAAGCTGCCTTTCCTGGAGCAGGATGATAGGAGAACCAAAACCTGTAACCGGCAACTAAAGCCAGACAGTACATTGCATAAATACCATCTTGTTAGGTTAAATGCATTTTTTAACACATTAGAATGTATGTAATAAGGACTTGAGTTGGGATAAATTTCTCTGAGAACTGTTTCATCTAGAGAGATCTGAATAGCCACTGTCTACCATCTGGAATTAAGTCCCGGGAATCACAGATGCTCTGAGCATCCACCGTGACAGCAAAGTCATGTTATGGTAACCTTGACTTCCACACACCATGCCGTAACCTAGAGCACAGTCTGAGAAAATTAGGGTCCCTGATAATATCGCAGGATAACTCTGAGGGGTGTCACAGCCCTTTTGTGACTGGAATTAAAACTGCCCAACTGGAAAGAGGGGGAGAGGAATTGTGAACGAATCATTGGCATGGGTCTGTTCTGATGCAGTGGACGCCCTCAATGGTTTTATTAAAAACTTTACTTCTAGATAACTCCAGAAAGCTCTCCCCCAGGGCTCTTACAGCGGCTCGTTCGGAAAGGTGGAGATGTTCCCTGGTGTTGAAGGGAGGGGTTTGCTCTGGGGTGATAAGGCCATCTTCCATCATGAAGCAGACTGGCTATGATGGCCCACAGAAGACTTGGCTAAAGAAGGAAGGCAGCAGAGTTAACAGCTGATGTCTGTGGTATGGGGGGGGGGGTCCCTGACAATCTCATCCTCATGGGGAGTCAAGAGACCCTCAAACAGAGGCTCCAAACACCACTCCAATCTGCTCTGCTGCCCAGTGTCTTAGGGCAGCTAAAGCACACAAGAGATAAACACTGTCTGGGGCTGAGACCTGTCGGGTGGTATAGCTGCTCGTGAGCTGGCTGTGCCGTGGGGTGAAGAAGCTGTTCTCGCATCATCTGTGTTTTTGTATCCCCAGGGAGCTCACTGGGTCAGCGAGGTGGACTGAGCCGCAGTCCTTTTTGGTCTGTAGTCACCTTCTTCATCTGGAATAAAGAGGTGTTTGGGTCTTTACGGAGAATTATGTCATGTAATTCATACTCTTTAGCTCCGTTTCTCCGTTCAGAATGTCAGCTTAAGGAGGGCAGGGGATGTGTTTCATTCTCTCTCTTTTTTTTAAATCATATTCAACCACCCACTCACCTTCCTATTTATTTAGTGTGGGAGTGCACATGCCGCAGTCCTTGTATGTGGTAGTCAAATGATGACCTTTAGAGGTCAGCTAGGGAACTGAACTCAGGTCGTAAGTCTTGGTAGCAGGCACCTTTACCCACTGAGCCATCTTGCCAGCCCCAAGGGGTCCTGTTTCATTTTCTACTGGGCCCTGGTTATGGGGTGCCACATATACAGCGTGTATAAGAAATTCTATATTCATCGAAAATGAATAGGTGGCAAGTTGTTCACTGAGCCACTCATGAGGTTTCAGTCATACGGGGAACCCTTGTTCTTGAGATACTTACCAAGGGTTGTTGAAGTCTGGGGTTTCTTAAATATTTAGCCACATCTCAGGGTTAGTAACAGTTCCCATCACAGATTGAGAATGAGGTTGGTTTGAATCTCAGGTCATGGCACCACAGACCATCCGCTGGACAGATCAACAGTCTTTGTAAGGAAACCGGGGCCAGACTCAGCCCAACTGAGCATGGAGCCTACCTGAGTGGTCCCACCAGGGTCTCTATTAAAAACCAAAAGAACAACAATGGACCTACTCTAAAGTTACTCTTCCTGTACATACGGATGGCAGGTGACAGGGAAAAGGACCAATTCACTGGCTAAAATAAAGTTGGCTTCCTGTTGAAGGGGAGAGGAGAGGGGATGGAGACTCAACTCTGCTGAGGACACAGTCATACTCTGCTGGAGGCAGAGACAGGTGTGGAGCATATGTAGAAAAAAATTTAAAGAAAGAAAAACAAAAAAGAGACACATTCCATGTAGAAAGCAATACAAAGGGGTTATATAAATTTATTTCTCGTGTAATGATTACTTTAGAAAAAAAAATCCCCACTTTTCAATGTTGATCCCATCTCACGGGTTTTTAAGAGGTGATAAGAAGGACAAGGACCCCTCCCCTACACGAAATACAGTCTGGGCCTGCTTCATATTTACAGATCATGAGAACAGTCAGGTTGGCTAAAAGTTAACATTGCTTCGAACAACCCAAATATTCCGTGCACGGCAAAGAACACCAACAACTCTGCAGGTCCTGGTGTCGTATTCCCTTCGCTGAGTCACGAGACAGGGAAACAAACCTTCCAGTGTTTTTAATTATTTCTTAGCCTCCCCATTTAATCAAGTTGGAGTGGACAGTTTCCCTTTGGCATGAAATCAAAACACTATGTATACAAGCTACACCAGCTCACCAGTGAACATTTGGTTCCTCTCCTTCCTTTAGCAAATGCATGGCAGAGTCCGAAATGAGCTCCCAGTGACTTTTTCCTTTTTCAAAAAAGAACAACATTTGGAAAACTGAGTTGTCCTCCAAGGTGGTCAACTGGATATGTGATGAGCCTCGGGCAGTCATCTGAGCACACGGGCACGGGATGGCCACACCCTGCTTACACAGTGGGTGATTCAATTCTGTATCCTTATGCAGTTGGGCTGAGATTGATGCCAAGTAGGTGTCACAAGCTTGTTGTCATTGTCATGTGCTTCCAGGTAGCCAACGTTTTCAAAGTGAAAACTTTTCTATGTGTAAAAATTCCTTCAGTTCCTTAGTGGCCAGAATTAGGCCGCAGAAGAAAATATCAGGCAAGTATTTCGTACCTCACATTTGGATCGGCACCCAGCTGTGTGCACATCCCAACTCCTCTGTACGGAGAACAGGAGGGAAGGGTTTGTATCACACAGAAAGCCTTGACATATTTATATAAAAGCATCACTAAAGGTAACTGACAACATGCCCTATGAGAAAAGTACCCCCCCCCCAAAAAAAACTGTATACATTTGGTAAGAATATTGCTCTGAAGAGAGAAAGGCACTTGAGTGGTTTTCTTCATTGGACTGAAAACCTTTGTATTGTCTGCAAAGACAGGAAATAATGTTCGCTAATCTCTTGGACTTTCACAGTATGAAAGATTGAAACAATAAATCTGGCCATTTAAAAAGCCCTTTTTTCTCCCCCTTCAAAATTCAGCTATTGGATAAGCTGTCCCCTGGACCCTTTCTATGTTTCCAGCTGATCCCAAGTTGACTCCAAGCAGATGAAGGCACTTTGGGGAAAGTCCCTGTGACCTCCCAGGGGGCGGAGCTAATGGGTAAGGAGGCAGGGCCTCCTCTCTTCATAATGGCAGCAATGCTGTCTCGTCAAAAGGTTGTTTGTCTTTTTAAATAAGGTGACAACCTAGGGCTCCAGTTATGAATGTAGCTCAATCTCTATCATAAAATCTCTAGAAAATATCAATCTCATTCGTTATCTACTGAATGCCTATAATATCTAAAAATAAAAGTTTGATATAAATAAATGTCCTTTAGGGGCAGTATACTAAAAGACCAGCCCTTTGGCCTTCAGACAATCACTGGAATCTAGCAATGCAGACAGCAGCTAACTATGTCAACTGCAAAGAGATAGCAATGCAGAATCCAATTGGTCTGGCCAGTGGACGGCAGTCATGGCCAAGGGTTCCTAAAATGTTGACACAGATGAACTGAATTTGGTCCAGAGCCAAGCGGCCCACATTTCCCAACAGCACAGAAACTTCTGCATGGGAACTAATTACGGTCCAGTACCATTTCAAATAACCATGCGATGGAGCCAGGAACAAACAAACAAAGGAGACCAGTACCGGAAACACAGAGATGAGAGACAGATTCCACAGGAGGAACAACTCGATCCTGTAAAGTGCTAGAAGACCTCAGTCATTATTTTAAGGCAGACAATTATACTTTGATTATTTTGGTTTCAAATCCCCAAACACCAAGACAGTTCAAGCCAACAAAATAAGTTCTAAGTTCGCTGGCATCCCAGATGTCAAAATTCTCCTTCATTTTAGGTACCAAGGGGAAAAAAATCAGTGCATATGTAATACAGGTAAATAGAAAGAAACAAAGCCCTACCCTCATTTTGCAAATTTTGTGCTATTGCCAGTTTCAAAAAGCATTTCCCCTTTGGTGTTTTTACAGCAACATGAGCACATGAAACACTTCTCTTGTCTTCTTCTTCTTTGCCATGAAGTACTGGTGCGAATTTAACACATTGGTCCCGATACCAGACACTCAGAGTACCAAGAACGGATGAGTTCATCAATGACTGTCCACAGATCGCGTCCACCTTTGCAGATAGTAGGTGCGTGTCCAGAAGGTACCGCTACCAGCGGCCACTGATGCTGGCAATGTCTGAATGATATGGGCGGGGCAGCCTCCCACTGGCTCCACCTTCCAGGAAAGAGGTGCATGCGTTGGGCGTTTCAAAGAGTTTTCTTCGGTTTTTACTGAGCTCTAGGAAAAGAAGGAAAGAGAGAAAGAACCAGCTGTTAGCAGGTCAGTGGAGAGCTGCTCTGCATAAAGAGAAAGCATATCAGAGATGCTGGTAGTGGATTTTGTGGGGAAAGCCCTGTCAGGGGCAGAAGGTAGAGAGAGCCATTTCTAAACATCACATGGCCTGCTGCATGAGAGGCACTTACTGCTCACCTAGGAAACCAGGGCAAATGGTGTTTGTTATGATTTGTAAAACCCCGGGGAAGTGTCATGCTCAGAAGTTACTAGCCATCTTAGACAGTTTTGCTAGGCCAAATGTCAGAGGCATGGAGACCCATGTATAGTTTTAGCATGAGAAGATAAATCACACACACACACACACTATGTAAGACACACTAAGCATGAAGGCTGGCAAGTCAGACCTGGAGAGGGACTCCCATGCCCTGAAGGCTGCCCAGGAGAGAATTAAGCTACCACCCAACAATCACACCAATGCACCAAGCCTGTGCTTCCCGAATGACAGCCAGTTATTTACACAGGAGAGCTTTGAACAAAACAAAACAGTAAATATCTTACCCACTTAGAAAATTAATACCTAAGAAACAATACTGAAATCTAAATTGTCAGGAAAAAAAAATAGCCTTCTTCAATGTCAAAGGATCCCGAGTACTTAGGAAAGACATGTGATGATTTGTTTTTTAACATGGCGGTACAGAACCAAACAGGAAGGCAAACAGCTAATCATTGCAGGCAATATGTGACTAGGCATCCACCCCGTTTGATAGACCCTGGCATCACCAGAAAACACTCTAGGAAGACGACATACATGCCAGGAGAACTGAGAGACAGGAACTCAGGATAAGCACCAAACGGGAATCTCTCCAGTTTGCTCAACTTGCAATAATCTCAGGAGTTTGTAAAACTGACTTCCTCAAACTTGTCTGTGGTCAGAGAACTTGGGCAGGAGGTTCAACTCCTCCTATTTGCACAGGGCTCAGTTTCATTCCACCCCTTCCATATGCATCATCTTTGGGATTCTGCAGTCACACTGTGAGCACGGGAGCTCCGGAGAGTCTTAGGATGAGAGAACAGTGGGGTGTCTAATGAACGGAGAGGATAAGGACCACCAGACCGTCAGACATTCTCCTGTCTGCTGAGTACTGGAAGGTACTCCACAAACCCTAACAGTTCCCCCTGACTGTTGTCAGAATGTTAATGCCTGCCCTGTAGGGGTCAAGCCAACCTTGGAAATACCTCTCGTTGGTTATTTATTTTAAAGTTGATATATCCCTTGCCCGCACACCAAAGCAGAGCTGAGTTCCTGCCTGCCTGGTGCAAGGGTTCAGGTCACGAACACTGGGTTCATGACTATAGATAACTAAGGCCCCTTGGTAGTGGGAAATGCCACCAGAGACATCACCACTTAAGTATGACCAGTGACGGAACCTGTTTGTACCACAGTATACCCAACCCATCCATGGTTTGTAAGAATAGTTTGAAATCCATCCGTCAAGGTGTCTCTATGAACAAGACACACACCAGCACTCACTACATGGCTGCTATTTCCTTGTTGCTACAGAATCTGACATTCCTTCTAAGAAGCCGAACAATTTGTGTCTTCTTTAAAAGCCTGCAAACACAGATCAAGATGGGACCGAATGTGCTCAAAGGCGACTAAAGGAAGACCATCTTTGGTCTCCACTTTTCTCACAGGGCTAAGGTAGGAACTCGGGAGTTTGTTCCCATATTACAGAGAAGAAAAAGTTTTTTAAAAAAGGGCTGAACATTCTTTCCCAGCAGAGGAGCATGTGCAAAGAGCACATAAAAATAATTGGGGGGGGGGGGTGTCAATGCAGCGATTTTCAGCCATTTTTAAAAGGTCCCATCAGCTTGCTGGCAGAAAGAAAGATTACAACAATCATTAGGGGGATTCAGGCCGTCCACAAAGGTGTAGTTTCTAAACAGTAAACATATGTGAGGCTTAGAAATAAAACAAAATCCCCCCAAAAAAAACAAACCTGCCTGAGACAGGCTGTCAAGGCAAATCCTACTGACAATATTTTAGGGTCTTAGTAATTTTTAAGATTAAAAAGGAAAGGTCCTCTCTCTGGTCAATCCTTTTGTCTCAAAAACCCTAAAGGGATAGCTTTGTTTATTGTTGTTGTTTTTTTTTTTAAATACCAACCTTTTTTCTTTGAAATTCCAAGGTTCACACAATCCTGGCAGCTCTCAGGATCTTGTTGCGGATCTGAACAGAGTCACAAACTAAAAGAATAGGTCGGGAGATGTTAGATCTATCTGAGGCTATGGCAGGAGGCTTGTCAACAGGATGCTAATGTGCCTCTCACTGATCTGTCCAGCTAGCTAACCAGTTACTCAACTAGACTCAGAATCTTCTGATTTAAAAGAAAAAAAAATCAGATCTGTTCTTGGATGCAGCTCTACCTCTCAAGTTCATTTCCTCTGGTTTTAGAATGCAGGCTTTCTGCCCTAAGATAAAACCTCATACCAGAAGAACAACTCCAAGGACAAATTTAACAATCTGTACAGTTTTGCAAAGGAGTCTTGTGCCAAATCATCTAACCAGAAGACACGACTCTGGGATGCCCAGCCATCCTCCATCCTTCTAGGGTAGAATGCTTGGGGGTTGTGATCGGGAATCTTTGTTACCAGGTAAGCTGAACTGGGAGAGGCATCTTTTTGATGAAGCATTTCTACTTGCAAAGAAAATGATTTATTTGGTTCTAACAAATGTAAAACCAAACCACCCTCAAGTGTGTTCAAAGATCCTGTGATGTGGGAGCAGTCCCTCGACACCTAATTCCCTTTATAAAGGCAAGAGAACCTGTGAGCCCATCGGGAGAGGTGGTCTCCAAATCACACACACTGACCTCAGAAGAACACACTAAAGTGGATGTGGTGGTTTGTATATGGTTGGCTCATGGGGTATCACTATTAGGAGGTGTGGACTTATAGAAGGAAGTGTGTCACTGTGGGAGTGGGCTTTGAGACCCTCCACCTGGGAGTCAAGTCTTCTCCTATCTGCCTTTGGATCGAGTTGTAGAACTTTTGGCTCTACCAACCCCATGTCTACCTGGATGCTGCCATGTTCCCGCCTTGATGATAATGGACTGAACCTCTGAACATGCAAGCCAACCCCAATTAAATGTCCTGCATAAGAGTTGCATTGGTCATGGTGTCTGTTCACAGCAATGGAAACCCTAAGACAGTGGATGATCAGAAAAAAATGACATATTCCAGAGGAAAGTTTCCTGATGATCTACCTACCACCAATGAAAGTGTTCGGGAGCTAGCTGTTTGCCAAGGATCACTTAACCAAATTTGGAGCCAGTTTACAAAGAGAAAACTTGGTTTCCATGATGTTTCTGCCATTCTTTCGTGAAGGCCAGGGAAAGGCTACCCATTGCTGGGGTAGACAGGTCTCTGTACAGAAGGGCTGGCCTGTATACGCGTGTGACCTCAGTTTCACTTGAAAATCAAGGCTGGGAGTGTCCAAAGTTAGAGTCTTAAGAATCATGCTCCCTGGTTAGGCTGTAACCATGGTGAATAAACAATTTTATTATGAAGACGGCCAAAGGAACAGACAAGGGTTTGGAACAGCCTGCTAAGAGTACTCCCTGGAACTCAAGCTTTCTCTTTTCATCCAGCCTGGTGACGGATCTCACAAACAAAGGACAGGTCTGTGAAATGGGAGGTGAGCCATACAATCTCCACTACAGTCTGCATTCATGACGAACCAAAACCAAGAGAGATCTGGAAACTGGCCCAAACTCATGAACCAGTGACCGGGCCCGACAGAGCCGAAGCCTCCTGTCTGAACCCACTGCAACCCTCACACGTACTGTGATGAGCTTGTGACTAATCAGGAATCACGTCCACCTGAACACCGTTCATACAGCCTGGAGCCCCGCCCTCACCCCACCCGGGAGGTAGGTAGAGTTCTGAAGCTTATATGCACAGACACTATTGTGGAGGAGTTCAAGGCATAGAAAGAGATTTGTTAGGAGCATGTGGGTCTGATGATGCTGCTGAATGGCCAAGCACTAAGGTTTTGGATTATATTTTCCAATTTGATTAGCAGACCCTATCTGGAAAAGATATTCGCCAACCGGATGCAACTGTCCCCCTCACACAGACCCAGCCTGCAACGTCACAGTCCCCCAGCAAAGAAAGCTTGGTCTTTACTTAGTGCCGTTGTCTTTTCAAGGGGGCAGGCGCACATGAACTTGACATCCAAGAGCACTGCTGGGAAGATTTCTTGCTCTCCTCTCTATGAAAACTTTGGTGGCACACAGATGTGTGTGTGCCATCTGCATGGCCCCCAGTTAGTACGCAGAGAGCATCTGCTAAATGAATATATGACAGACTGCCCATAAGGCAGACTAGGGATGCTGAAACTAGTTTTCTTACTGCCTATGACTCAAATTCCGCTAAAACATTAGCAATAATAATAAGGCATTAAGTCTGATAACCCAGCCAAGAAACACCTTGAGGGTTCGTTTCCTCTCAGGACGATGGCGTTCAAGGGCATACACGTTCAATGGCATTCCACTGAGAATAATTACTCACAAACGGAGCAACTTGTTTATCACAATGGCTAAATGCTCATGTTCTGCATGGGCTGGTTTTGAGGAGCTCTATTGTAAGAAGCAGTATCACCAAGGCAGACTTTTGGGCCGGGCCTTGTTTAGGTAGGAGGGTGCTCTCAGCATTGAATAAGTGTTGGCAGGGGGAACCCCACCCCCTATGCTGAGACTCCTGGCAGAGGGGTTTTTCTGACTTTAAAATATGAGTTCAACATATATTCACCTGAAATTGCCAGCAGCATTTTCCTCCGGGCACCAAAGGTTGTGATTCCCAGCTCTTTCAGATCCTGGTCTGTGAGGGTGAGGAATGTCTGAAGATCGATCTGTGGAAAACAGGAACAAGCTATACATTCTGGTAAGTACGGGTCTCTTTACCACCATGGAATCGACCCACTATTATACTGGTGTGTTCACTCCGCCTACTTCCTACTACCAGTGGTGGTGGTACCAAATGTTAGAAAATGGGTGGCTCGGGCTGGAGAGACGGCTCGGCAATTCAGAGCACTGGTTGCTCCTCCGAAAGACCGTGGTTCAATTCCCAGATCCTACATGGTGGTTCACTGTCTATAACAGAAGTGATGTTTGTGACCGGCACTGGAGGAAAGAAGATGCCAGGGTGGTGATTTCACCTGGGATGGAGGCAGTAGGTGGGTGGAGGGAAGGGAACCGTGCACAGAGTATGGCTTGTGGACCGAGTGACAGAGTCCGTGCCCAGGGCTCCAAACTAGAGTGGCGTCCTCAGCGTGCCAATAAAGAGATAAGCCTTCCCATTTTTAATACTTGCTGCAACACAGACCAAGCGCACAACTTGATAAAACCAAGACAGACTGAGCCCCTTGGCAGCCTTGCTCAGAACAAAAGACTACAAATACTGTACCGCATTTGTGACTTGATAAGATGGCAAGGATATGGATCTATCTGTCCAGGGGACAGAATGTTTGTTAGCTTTTCTGTCACAGGAAGAATCCGAAGTGTACACAAGGTATCTCCCATTGTGTTGTATACCACTGTGCATGAGAACCAAGTCCTCAGTCCCCGAACTCGGCAGACTATCTCAAAAATAAAATGCTATGTAATTTGCTGTCTAATAGCACAGTTGTGTCCTGTGGCCCCAGCAACAGAGTGTAAGAGAAAAGAGCTCCAGGGCTCTTATTTTGAAAGGAGCCTGCCAGACTAGAAAGATAACGGCAGTGGATTCAGATCCCGTTTTCCCCTTTACTAACATTCAAAGCCGGCAATGATGTGACTTATGACTGCAGATGTGAATGATGAGGCTCCATGCTGACCCCGGGAGCTGTGACCCCAATCCCCCTGCATCCACACCCCAGTGCGCTCCCTCAGCTAAAATGATGAAGGATGCGTGGGGTGCTTTTCTGCAAACCCCACTTTCTACTTCTCTACGCTATAGTAAGTAAGAAATGAAAACACATGTTCCTCAGGAGCTTGAACAAAATGCTAAGGCCTTGAACCTGAGGGGTCAACCAGCGGCTTCCTTCTGGCCTTCAACACACCCACAGCCCAAACAAAGATGCCCAGGAAGACTTCAGGCTGACCTACCTCTTGCTGCTGGAAGACATCTGTGTATTTGCCTAGGCCCAGCTTGCTGAAAAGCTCAGGGAGGTCAGAGCCTTTGAAGCAGCTGTTCAGGTTGCAGCCATTGCTTCCCGTCAGCGAGGAGATGCAGTCCATGTAATTGCTGCTGCTTAGATAGTGTTCTCCTGGAAGGTAAAGGAGAGGCGGTCAGGGCCTCAGAGAAGACAGTTTAATTAAAGAGTCTTAATCAGCAAGCATTTCAGATTTCATCATTCAGCTGAGCACAGGCTGGGGAGGTGTGGTAATCTGTCACGACAGGATGAGCCTTTCACCAAGGAGGCGCCATCCGGAGGCTCTTTCCATTCCGAGGTTACACTCGTGAGGAAGGAGGTCAGTGCCCATGTCTCTGCCCTTAATAATCATGCGCTGCGCTTTTCCCTGAGCCTTTGTCCTTAATAGCAGATTTGACAGGAATCAAATGAACAGCTGGGAGGGAACTCTGCGGCATGGTAAAGGAACAGGAAGTTGCCACAGGTCCAGGCTCCCTTTGGAGAGCAGGGTGGCTCTCTTTCTCTCAAACCTGTGCCTTGTCGCTCAGGGGAACTGTGTGCCGCTACAGCACACACATTCCATTGCCTCGAAGAATGCATCTGGGCATCAAGTTGGGCATCTCCTGAGTGAGTGCCATCTGCATCGGTGAGGCCGAGGCGTCTGGATTTCACGACAGAGCTAATGTGTTTCCTGGGAAGAATGCTGACAGAGCCATATGGAAGTGTGTCTTGGCTCTGCAGTGATTTGATAGTTGTTGGTTCCTAGACCAATCTGGGCCAGGGAGGGACCACAGACACCCAAGCACACTACTCCAGGGGGTCTTAGAGGAGGTGTGTGGCCATGCTGGTCTCGTCTCCTGCCTGTGTTTGAAGAGAGAGACGATGCTACTCCAGGTCAGGCAGATCCATGCAGGCCAGGCCAGGGCTCTGTAGCAGAGAAACCTCAGGGTCTGCTTTGCGTGAGTTTCTCGGATCACCTGTAATATCCTCCCAAGCAAACCGAGCAGCTCTCTGCAACATCTCAAAGGCCAGTCATTCATAAAAGTTTCCTGTCCTGACGACAAGTGTTTTCCTACGGGAGGAATGTGAAGGGATCCCAAACTAGTATCTAAAATAAGACCCTTGGACCATCATCTCAAGGGAAGGCAGAAGCCTCCCCCGCCACCAAAGGTACTTTAAAGGTACTGCAGAGCCATGTCCTGGAATCCCCTCAGTGACCACTGCCCTTGAGTGGGCACAGGTTGACAACAGGATAATTATGTAAATTGCTGTCCTACGGATGAGCCTACCTTCCAGGAGGGCAAAGGGGTGCTACCAAACTTACACTTGAGTAAGTGTTATAAAGAAAAGGTGGCCAAGCCCGTGCTCCTTATGAGCATTAAAATGCTGGACTGGTATAACATATTCTGTAGATCTGGGTGAGTAAAACACATTCATTAAAAATTCAAACAGATATTTGAAAATAGAGACCCCAATGGGAAATGTTTATGGTGGCCCAGAACTCGGTGTGGATCATTGGTAGGTTCGTGTTAGCCCTGCCCCCACTCATAAAATTTCCTGGAGAAAACAAGATAATTGAGGTTCGTTAATTATCCCCACACCCCCATCTTAACCTAACGTTTTAGTTCAACAACTTGGTAGAGTCGGTGTAAGTATCTAATGTTAGCTGAAGGAAAGGAAAAACCCAAAGCCAATGTACACTGGGCTACAGGGCAAATACACCTACATCCCAAGCCCTGCGTGGCGCAGCAGCCTGCCTGTGGGCTGACTGCACTGTGGGTGTTTTGGGAATCAGACGGTAGCTGGCAGAGGCTCCAGCTACAAATGGTTCACTGGGGCCAAGAGTTGGCCTGACCTCTGTTTCTGATCTGGACTTGGTAAATACCACGGCTTGTCTCCAAGTTGGATACACCTGACAACACAGCCACCTTGATTAACCATGACGACAGGCTACAGGGCCCCGTACTCATCTGTGACACCTTCAGATGGTTTATGCTATGTTCTTGGAATTCCCAGTTCAGCAAGAACCCTGACTGAACAGGCATTAATCAACCAACATACTTCATGATCATTGTGCCATTTTTGGCCTGGTTACCCGTTTTTACCACCTAGAAGAGTGGATGCTTTTATAGATAAAACACCCCACTCAGTCTCAGCCCTATCTGCCCATGATTTGGAGTGATTTTTCTGTTTCTGTTAATCCATCTTGCCCAAACAAGATCTGCATAATGACAAAAACTGGTTGATCGGCCAATGTCAACTGGGGAAATCTCACAAGGTCCCACCCCTTAGCTGAAGAGTTATAGACTACCTACCCATGGCTGCTGAGAGAGGGAGTCAGGAAGTCACGGGAGGGTAGGGGGAAAAAACTGATGTAGTTACGGTACTCATACAAAATTCCAAATTTAAAATTTTAAGTTAAAAAAAATCTCTGTTTTGCCTTTAGTAGCTAGCTTTTCTTCAGTTGTCCAACGTGCTACTTGATCATACCTTACTTAACTGCTTTCATAGGTTCCTGTCTCTTCCTCACTATACGGAGGCATATATGTGCAGGCATGTGTTATTGCGTCCAAAGACATCTAGAAAACGTGCTCCTGCTGGGTGTGAGACATGGCCTGATGCATGACACCAGGTATCAGTGACTCACAAAACTCAAACCCTGCGGGGTAGGTGATGTCAGTAAATGACGGCATTTTAGGATGGCAAGCGCTAGAATACACGCCAGATACAAAACCCACTGGGAGGAGGGAGTTGAGCATCCTGCACAGGAAGGAACCAGGAAATCTTTGGAAAGAGTTCCCACATGACTCAGACCAAGCACTTCACACCTCAGGAGTGAGCTGCCTACACCTCATTCCCCTCGAGAAAGACTTTTAGGCTGACGCCTGAAAGCATAACTGGAAAGGCAAGCTCACTTGATTTGTTCTGCTTGCGCTTGGGGCTGCCGATGGGTGCCGAGAATTCGCTGTGACCCATGGGGCCTATTCCATTTCGGTCCCTCCAGTTGTCTGACTCGCTTCCACTTGCCAGTTGCTCACGACTGCTGGACCTTGAGAGGGACAATGAGGAGCCCTGTAAAGAGTCCAAGCCAGGGGAGGAAAAGTTCAACAACGTGGACTTCTTACAGTGAGAGGGAGAAATGGATAAAATAAATGCAAAATGATACCAACGCGAAGTCCTTTTTTGTCAGCATCTGGGGCACACAAACTCTCAGGAAGGTACCAAGGACAAATGCTCACGGAGTAAGGTCCTTGCCAAGGGGACCTGACTCTGCAGATGCTCACAGAGTCCCCAGTGAAAAGAATCCTTATAGTTTCAAAATGTCGTGGTTGAGTGTGGGAATTTGAATATGCTTGGCCAAGGGAGTGGTATTATTAGGAGGTGTGGCCTTGTTGGAGAAGTGTCTCACTGTTGGGGGTGGGCTTGGAGAGACCTTACTCCTAGCTTCCTGGAAGCCAGTCTTCTGTTTGCCTTCAGAAAAAGATGTAGAGCTCTCAGCTCCTCCTCCTGCACCAGGCCTGTCTGAATGCTGCCATATTCCCACCTTGATGATAATGAACTGAACTTCAGAACCTGTAAGCCAGCCCCAATTAAATGTTATCTTTTCTAAGACTTGTAGTGGTCATGGTGTCTGTTTACATTGCTAGTCTTACTGCCTCCTCCTTCTGTAATCTAGCACATAAAACAAGGCTAGTATTTATTAAAGCACCAAAAATCAGAAACAGTCTATGCTTCTGCATAAATTCTTGAACTTTTGCTGTGCTTAGCCAGAGGCAGAGGTGCTTCTTAGTTTCTCACAGCTCTGCTGTACAAAGTCTACCATGGATGGAGTATGTGCCAGGATTGGCCTTTCTGGAACCTAATCTCCAATGCCCCATCACCCACCCACCTACCCAATTACCCACCCACCTTCTGCTCTGACATCTCCTCAATGAGTTCTGATGTTAGAATGATCATGCCAACTCTATGCTCTTTCCCAATATCCTGTGACACTGGCCCTATTTTGTCACCTCCATTTCCCGGCATGCCTGTCATCGGTTCCTAAGGTCTAAGCAGCCTCTGCTGGGTATGGAGTAGGAATCTGACTGCCCACTTCCTTCTTGCTCACATTGTTTTTCTCCCACCAGAAGGCAGCACTGTCTAAAACAGCACACTAATGTGTATGACGTGGTACACCACAGGATGGTCTCCGGGATGCTGAGTCACTCATAGATTCCATTTCCTGCATCAGCGGGGATGCCATTGCTGGTTTGGACAACCCTACAGGGAAACTATGGCTTTTAAGACATTAAAACAAATAAACAAACAACAGCAGCATAAAACAAAACCACTATAGATTTTCCAGTGAAAATATCTTTCATATCCTAAACCAAGATAAATCCAGAATAGCAAGGGCCAACAACCACTGAATTCTGGCAAAGGCTGTAGCCCTGAGGAGTTGCTAGCATTCTACAGTTTGACATCCAAGTGTCCTTCACCACTCGCCTGGCAGACTGATCCAAGTCAACTCAAATGACAGATCTCCAAAGATGGTGGGCGATTCCTGCTCTTCCACTAGCAGATCTAAAATACCCTGGGCAGTTCACCTGCACCTTGAGGTTTGTGAGATTAAACATTATCAGACCCCCTTTCTTACTTAGTGTTGGGGAAGTTGAAAACCTCCCGTGGTTCCCAACTCGTACTTGGATTTGCTTTGGAGAATATGTGACCCCTGTGCGCTTAAGGGGTAGACAACAGTAGAAAGAAAATGGAAAAATCCCAAATGCCTTTGAGGCTCAGTTCAAAACTATCGTGTTTGTTTGATGATCCAATATAACACCAAGCAGGCAGGAAATGAAAAGATGGAAAGTGCCTGCCTCTTATCTAAAGGACTTTTAGGGAGGACAGGGTAATTACTTAGCTGTGCAAAAAACTAAAGAATTGCTCAACTCCAGCTTCTCAATAATTCGAAGTACAGAGCTCAAAGTATCTCGTTCTCGGGCCAAGCAAGCGTCCTGCAGTAGGAAGCTGAGGCACCTGGTACACAGTGGGCTGGGTAGCCCTCGGCCACCGGGACAGCAGCAGTCAGGGCTGCTGAAACTCATACGCTACTGTCCACTTTCCCTTTCTTTTCTTTATAATAAGAGTAAAAAATAAAGCGAGAGCATTTCTAGACACTCTACAATTTAAACATGGCACACACCTGGACACTCAGTGTCTATCCATCTACCCTCCCATCCATTCATCTGTCTCTATCTACCCTACCTACATATCCATTCATCCATCCATCCACCCATCTCTTCTCCCTCACTCTTTTACTTTCTCCATAGGAACTGTCCTCTACTGTTTCTTAGCTCCTTCCCCACAGCCTTCATCCATGGAAGCCAGCCTCAATCCATCCTGTTCTTAATTCTTTTGACCTATTACAGAGAAAAGTAGAGGCTTGCCTGCCCAGGGAGCTGCTGCCGCAGAAAACCCAGTCCTGTTCATATGGGCCCTCTCTATATATGAAGAAAGACCCGGTCCTGAGGCAAGTAATGACCGTCACTCTGGAAAGCCAGAGTCTACCTTTCTCGGCATTCAGAGAGGCAATGGTAAGAGGCAGATGACATGGAGCTTCCCCGTGCTCCAGTCTCACTGCCACTACTTACACATGTGGACTGACGGACATCAGTCAGGGAAGTGGAGCAGGTTAGCCCAAGTCAGTCAAAAACAACAGACGCAGGAGAGATCCAGATACTAGACAGAGACCCTGTACATTTTCACCCCCAGAAAATGTCTGTCTGACCATCGGTAGGTGCAAGAGTGGAGGGAATCTTAAGGTCCCATGTTTGTTTTGGCCAAAAATCATCCTTAGTGTTTCAGCACTGAATGCCCCTTACAGCAGTGTTTTCTCGGGTCATTAGCATCAACTGTGGCTCATATCCAAAACACATCCAAGCCATTCTGTCCCTATGACCATACGAGAGCTTGACAAAAAAAGGTTCTTCCAACTGATTACAAATTATGTCTGTCTGTCTGTCTGTGTGTGTGTGTCTGTGTGTGTGTGCACTCACATCCATGTCACGTAGCTCTACATCACTTGCCTGTCATCTTTCCCTATGCACTCCTTGAGTTAACTCATTAAGGAGATGTTCTAGTACATTCTGTGAAATGAGGTCAAGTCTTTCTCTCACGTTTACTGGCCTGTCTCGGGGAAGACACATCCACTCTGGGAGCCTCTTTTCAAACTAGAAGTTTGTGGGGAGGGGGGCTGTATGAATTTATCCATGAACATGCACCAGACAAAGCACAAAGAAGTAAGTGAATCACTTCACTAATTCAAGATCACTATCACTAATATTTTATGTGTCCAAGTAACACCCTGAAACTATGACTTTGGACACAAAGAGCTTGAGTGATTATTTACTTCCCCCAGTGAGGAAGACAATCACATCCTTCAGAAGCCTGGTCTTTCCTGTAGACACAGTTCTCCAGCAGAACTAATAGCAGCTTCCTCTTATGACTAGGAACCCAACAACGCAACTCCAAAGAAAAAGCAAGTTGATGAGACTAAGGAAGTTTCACCAAATCTATACACACAACGGGTGGGATCGACCAGCCCCTATGAGCTCTACCCCTGAGCTCTCTAGATCATGCATAATTCCCAACTTGCTATAATGTCAGGCTCCAAGCAGGGGAAGTGAAGGGCATATCTGATGTTAAATGTTTCATTTCAGAACCTACAGCATGGCGGCCAACAACGCCACACTCTGCTCTGTGGCAAGTAGAGGCAAGGGAGGCGGACCACTGACTGCAGGGAGTAGGGACAAGTCTCAGCTTTGGCTTGATTCCTCGGCTAACAAAAGATGATGCTATTTCCTCTCAGAGCTCCAGTGGCCTGAAGGGGAAGTGGACACCTACAGCCCCAAAGTGCCACATAATGGTCCCCCATATTCCTGCTGCTGAAGACTACTTTAGTCTTAAATATAGCCTGCCAGGTGGCTACTGTAACCATGACAATGTAAGTCCCTGGGGACTATTCAATAATGCTTTCCTCTTTGCTTGCTCAAGAGAGATAAGGAGGAAAAAAAATTAAAAGCATTTGCTTTTGCCTTGTATCCGTCAACAATCTTACTACAAAGAAAATGGATTGAGAAAGGAACTCTGTCTGTAAATGCTACTATTAGACTAACAATTTTGAAGCCCACAGCCAGCACATTTGCAGCCAGCGGGGTTGACAAAGACTGATGGGGCTTGGTTTAATCGTTCTTACCCACCCACTATCTGCAGTCATCCAGCTTGTCTGTGTGCAAGTTGGCCAGACCCCCACTCCCTAAGGCCAAAGTCTGACATTCTCAGAAGGACAGGGTCTGCTCAGAGTCACGTGGAGCCTGGCCAGGAGGATGGAGTTCAGGCCCTTCCTCCTCACGCAAAGAGCGCCAGATTCCAGCCTCACCGAGGAGCTGCGTAGCCAACATCTGGGAAACATGAGAATATTGGGACTGCTGCTTGAGATGCTTCCTGCTGCGCTCCTGGCCTATCTCAACATACTGAAGTTAACTCAGATTTGAAAATGTTTTTATTGAATACTTGCCTTTTCCCCTATGGTGGCTTGATAGAGATACTCTTGGACAAAAGGACTCTTTGTGAGCTTTTATGAAGCACTGCAGCTGTTCTTTGCTTGATCTTAGCCCCACTCTATCATGTAGGGATACCCTTCATCCAACAAAAACTTACTCCCAAATTTAAATTTCCATCAAACATACAGATTAATAACTTGGGAGGGAGAGAAAAGTCTGCAATGTTATGATGGCTTCCATTTCACATAAGTTCACAGAAACAGAGAGGGAGCCAAGCCATTCTGTCCCTGTGGCCACAAAGAGCCAGTGACAGGAGCGAGCTAGCTGCTCTGGGAAAAGATGGGCAGGCAGATACCTATGTACCTCATAGGCGGTTGTCATCGTGGGCTTGTAGGACACATGGTTCGCTCTCCTCAGCTCCTTGATGGTTTCTGCCGGCATGGACTTGGAGAACCCCAGGCCACTCCACGTATTGGTGGGGGTTCGGACCTCAGTCACCACTGGCTTCTTTAACATTGCTTTGGGAGACAGAATAGAAAGATGGAGTATATTTAGTAGAATTCTGATGGGAAGCAAGGTTTCTTCAATAAATAAAAACCTTATAGCTCAGTATTATTTCTTAACATGAAATGCTTAAGAATAAAACATTTTATCCAATGAAAAATAAATGTGGAAAGGCTGCAGGACTCCTTAATTATGCTCATGTATCTCACAAGATACATTTTATTTCAACAGACTCCATGCATCATGAACTCAAATATTTTGGGCTTCTTTTTATAAGCACCCGTTTTTTGTTTTTCGGGTTTTTTTTGTTTGTTTGTTTGTTTGGTTTTGTTTTTGTTTTTGTTTTTTCCCAAATCACTGGGAGAGCTTTAAAATGGAGGAATACTGAAAGATGGAGGTAGGAAACACTCCTTAGTCACTTACCTTTGGTGGCTAATAGTTTTTTCTGCTCATAATCAAATGCCTGAAAAAGAAATACAGAGAAAAGAGATGGCTTTGTCACCGTCTTCCCAAGCATCCTACCAATAACTCCTGACTCTGCTTGAACCATTAGCTAAGCTCTGCATCATAGGACCACAAGCCTACCATGCCAAGTGTGATGAACTTAAATGTTCCTTCAAAACCCACTGAAACAAGCTACCACTTTTATTTAACTTGAAGTCAGTGGCAAGAGGGGGGAGTTCTCCTACACAGTTAAAGTAACTGTCATTTATTAAGAGTATCTTGTACATCAGGACAACTGTGTGCATAATGAAGAGCCTAATAGTTGCACACAAGCATCAAAGGAATATGTCACAAAATGGCCGTAAGCATCGGTTGATTCTGTCTCAGGATCCTTCTTAAGTAGGTAAGGACGATGTTACCGGATGACACTATTATCACACAAGAAGTTATCAACTATGCTGCTTTGGCTTCTGAAGTTAGATAATTGCCATCATCTAGTACTGGATACTAATAATGGAGTAAGATTAAACCTACATACCCTGATAATGTATAGACAGGAGGACCATGTGTTCAGACTAAGAACACTGAATGGCTAACGAGGCAGAAACCAGGACAGGCCTTTCTGAAAAAAGCTATGCCTGCATAACTACATCCCAGATGCTAACCCATTCCCACCTCCCCAGCCTAGAGAACAGATAAAGATTTAAAGATCTACCATGAAGATCAAGAACCTACTGGCTTGTTTCCCAGAAGGCTGTACCAGCATATAGAAGGTTCCCAGGGAATCAGAGTCCGGAACAGAACACTTAAGAGGGCGCAAGGGGCTAAGAATAACCTTAGGCAAGATGAGTATGGTGATACCTTGGAGAGCCTGGGTTTTAAATGACATTGTTTTAAGACATTCGGGGGGGGGGGGCAACTTAAAATTGAACTGCAAATTAAAAATCAAGTTTAATTCTTAGGGACAAGGTGTGGGAAAACAGGGAGGAACTACTACTTAAAAGACTGTATTGAGCTCTGTGAAGGATACAATGTATCAGAACTCATGTAGAACCTAAAGAGTGCTAAGCTCTATGAAGGATACAATGTATCAGAACTCATCAAGAACCTAAAGAGTACAATGTACAGAGCTCATCTAGAGCCTAAACAATCTACAGTCTCAAGCTAGAGAGACCAGTTACTCTAGGATGATGGAGAGATGTCCACTGTCTTCCACCATTAAAGGAGGCCAGTGTGTCTTCAGTGTGTCTCGGTGCCAGAGCTCACCAGCGACACTCACAGATTTCCTGGTACATTTGGAGCCAGATTTCCACTAATGGCATAAACACATCTAGTTTAAGAGTTACCATGAGAATACTGGCATCCAACCAACAAGAAAGGACCACAGAACTTACTCATGGGGACCCAAATATGATAGCAAAGAAGACAGCAACCACGAGAGGGCACAGGTGTCATAAAGGGAACAGGTTTTGTTTGGTTTTGTTTTGTTTAACAAAGCTTAAGATTCTACCCACCTCAGGAGTCATGCAAATGTTCAAATGCAAAGTATTAAAAACAAAGAAGAGGGAGAAAAAAAAAAAAAAAAAAAAAAAAAAACCCCCGACCAGTTGGTTTCATTCACACTTGAATGAAAGTAGCATTGCTTAATTCAATGAATTAACACAGCAGGTTGGTTCTTTGTTTTTACTTCTGAGGTTTTGTGAAGGCTTTAGAGGTGGCAGGGATAAAGATGCAGGGATGAAGAGAGAGAATTCATTACAAGGCAGGTGATGCTGGTAATGCCTCCTTCCCCGAGTAATGCCAGTGCAGAAAGCAAAAGGTTTGTGTGTGTTACCCGCCCAGAAGCCCTAAATCTTTGCCGCTCACACATGATCTACACGGAGCCGAGATACAAAATCTCCTGCTTAGTAAGCGGCTCTGAGTCACGCTATGAACATGGTGATACAGCAGGGCTGGCTGAGGAAGCCGTCTGAAGTCGCCATGGACATTTAAACCACTCCGTTGTCTTCCACAGAACTCAAATTCCACATTGGCTCTTTTCGTAACTTTTTTGGAACCAGCATGAAGTTTACTCTATTTCCAAGACTACAGAAGAAAATCGGATCTACTTATCCAGGAGAAACACCGTCTCTTACATGTCTCTGATGCTTCACGTAACCGGTGAGCCTCGTTTGCATCAGGTATAGCAACACCAATCGCTAGTATGAAGAATCGCTTTTCTTTCATCTAAATCCTTCATTTCATTCTTAATGCTCACAGCAAAACCAATCTGGACTCCTGCATTATCTGAGCTTCACACTGACCAGGATACAGGGGGTCAGGCTAGCTTCTTCACAGATCACGGACACACCCAGCGCCCTGCCCTCGGAAGACTGTTCTTGCACCTACATTACCTGCATGTGGACATACGGAGGCTGCGAGGCCAGGCGGGCCCTTTCCGAATTCTGCTGGGCAGCTGCTGCCCTCTCGGCTGCACGCTCGCTCCCGGGAGCCTTCTTGTCAGCAAGAGGACTTTCTGTGGCACCCAGTTCGGGGTCTGAGAGTAATCTGTCCGTGCTGCTGTGAAAGAGAGTTGGGAATTCACTGTTCACCTCACATATTGGCAAGGCCACACGATTCCTGTGTGTTCAATGAGTGTGTCATTCGGGCCACCAAGCAATGCTATGGCACAGCAACACCGAGACACCGCTCTAGGGTGACTCTGGGTCTCAAATTACAGGTTAAAACTGCTTTGTAATATGAAGGCGGTGCACACAGTATTCTGCTTGGTACGGGGGGGGGGGGGGGGATGGGAGGAGCTACACAGATAAGACTTCTGCTGTTTGTACATCAACCAGACCCCAAGGATGTATGTCAAATTTGAGCACAGCCCAAGTAAGCATGAAGGTAGGCATGACAGATAGTGCACATGTGGGGTGCACATGTGACACAGAAAGAAAGAAAGAAAGAAAGAAAGAAAATGGGCTGATTTGTTCAATTATAACCTATCACCTGTTCTGTACCTGTGTCAGAAGACAAGGCATGAGCAATAAGCTGACAGATGTTGACAGTGGTGTCTCAGGGACATGTGACCTGGAAATGAAGGAGCTTTTCAAGTTCCCTAGGACCAAAGGCCAGAACAGCAGCAACTGGGGGGAGAAAGGGGGCAAAATGCAAAGGAAGGGGTCCAGGATCAAATCACTAGGACTGTTTAAGCCAGGTCCAGCTTTAAAGAGAATCAGAGCTAAAGAAAGGGCAGGTCACACTGGTGAGAGAAAGAGCAAGGAGCCAGGGCAGGAGACCCCGGGCTCCATCTAGGTGAGAGAAAAGGAAAAGATTCAGGAGGCAGGGAAACCAAAATGGCGGGCACCGGCTTTAAGGGATCCAAGAGGCAGCAGGAAGCTGATCACTTCTGGAATATATGCTGAAGAATAGCCTTGTGGAGGAATCAGGACCCAGAGTAGACAAATAGGGTGTGGGAAACCAATGAACACGGTAAGGCAGAACTGTGTGGGATGAGTTTGGTTTTTGTTTGTTTGTTTTAATGAAATCAAAGCAGAGTAAAAATCTCTATGTTAATGTTTGCATAAAGACACTTCTTAGAGACAACCTCACAGCTAAGAAGACAGAAGAGGGAATGGAGTAGTCGGCAAGTGGGGGACCCTTTCCTCTGTAAGAGGACAGAATTAGTAAACAAACAAACATGGCAATCTCAGGATAGCATAGTGGAAACTGCTGTGCGCAGGACACTTCTAGCTAAGAACACTCAGCACTGGTCCAAAGGTTTACAAGTCTGCGGCTACCTGCACTGGAGAGGAGGAGGCTGCGGTTTAAGGATCCACCTCAACGCCAGCTAAAGTGGATTCTCGGCAAGAAAACTTCTAACGCAAAAGCCAGAGGCTAAACATTGCCTGTACTGGTTGCTAAGTCGCAGGGATAAAAAAAAAAACCCCACATGGAAGCTGGGGGGGGGGGGAGCGGGGAGTGGCGGCGAGGAGGGCGGAGCTTATAAAGATGGGCAAAGGTGAGAACATGGGTTGTTCCTTGAGTTTTGGAAAGATGATTGTGAGGGGATTGCAAAGCCTCTGAGGAGCTCCAGTCTGACTCGACTGAGGGTCCTAACCAGGGAGCCAGCAGAATCAGCATACATACTGGAGGTGCGAGTTCTTCGTGCCCTGCAGCAGCTCAACCGTCTGCCTCTTGGCACAGGAGACCTTGGAGGGACCCAGCATCTGCTTCAAGTCGCCAGCATTTCCGGAATGGGAAGGACTTCGAGGCATGCCCACTTCAACAAAGGCGTCATTGCAGCCTGGAGGATGGGGGGCGGGGTTGGGGGAGGGAGGGGCAAAATATAGAGATGCCATAAAGAAAAATAAAATCCTGTCTCTGTAGAGAGCAAATTCTTCAGAGTCCTGGCGACGCCTTTGGCCACAAAGAGGACACACCCTAGTATTTCCTGAAGATTATTTGAAATAATGGATATATATGTAACGTACAAGTATATGTGATGTATATGTATATGATGTATATGTAAATGATGTCTGTGTATATGTAATGTGTATGTACATGTATATGTAATGTATATGATGTATATGTAAATGATGTCTATGTGTATGTACATGTATATGTAATGTATATGTAAATGATGTCTGTGTATATGTGATGTGTATGTTCATGTATATGTAATGTATGTGATGTACATGTATACACATACATATTCATACACACATTAGTTCCTTAGGGGAAATATATCTTTACATTCAAACATTAGCGAGGCCCTCCTTTTCTAGGCTTCTGTTCCCTCTCCTTGTTTTCCCCTTTCCCTATCCCAGTGCGGAGGTTTACACAGGCTTTATGCACGTCTACCTCAACTCCAAAGATAGTCCTTTGTTTCCTCCCCAGTGCCAGGGACGAAGCCCAGGGCCTTACACATGCTAGACACATGCTATTCTAGTGAACAACGCCCCCCAGTCCCATTCAAGTTTCAAGACTGTTAGGGGGTGAACTTCTATGCAAACAGTCATTGAGATGACATCTTCCCACTACACAATGATGGAGCAGCGGTATTTCTGTGGAAAGTGCCCCCTCGGTTCCTCATTCACCCTGTTCTTTGGAATCTCATGCAAGACCTTAACTCTGCATGGTGGAGGGGGGCGGAGTCAGTCATGGGTGAGTAGAAACTAACTCAGAATCCTTGCAGCCTCAGGGAGCTGGGGGTAGGGTTTAACCCAAGCTGCAAGCCAGTCTGAGGAGGAAAGTCCCAATTCCTTACCTTCCACCGAGTTTGATTTAGGAGAAGCCTGTTCTGGCCCAGCTGTCTGCATGGATGGATCGCCATGATTAGAACTCAGCACTTTTTCCCCAAGTGATGAAGTGGACAGCGGACCGTATTTCATGTTTGGAGGCTGAAGTCATAAATAAAATAAAAATACAACTGAGGGAGTTCAGCGAACGCTGAAACAAGTTTCAAGTACCTTTCTCTCTTTCTCTCTCTCTCTCTCTCTCTCTCTCTCTCTCTCTCTCTCTAGCCAAAACTGCAGACCCTTCTCCCCCACCCTTCACCCCCTGAATCTCACGAGAGTTTGTTACCTGCACATGTCCATTTATAGATGCAGAGATGTTTTTGCCTTCTGTCTGCATGCTGTTGATGTGGACATCAACAGGAGTCAAGCCGGGTGGCGGAGACGGGGCTGTGTGCCCGTACGTGGGCACTCCAGACAGCAGGATATTGGTTAATGTGGCCTGGGTAGTAGATGGGATCATAAGGTGTGGTATGGTAGAAAAACCTGAAATGGTTCATGAAGACAGGTGTTAGAGGGTACCAGCCTAGAAGCAACTGTTACGGTTGATAACAAGAAACGTTTTTCCCCTGTGAATTCAGAATAATTTGACATCTCTGTAAATAGCCTTAACATTACTATAGAAACGGTGGACAGAGGCTTTATTAGATAGCCTCTGGGCGTGGTTAAGGGCTCTTGCTTCTAAGTCTGATGTCTGATACCAGGGACACCCTTTGACCTCTACACACACAAATAAATAACATGATTTCTTTAACTGAAACAATGTTAAGATGAGATAAGTCTATTATTCTAGGCCCCTCCCAGACTGCAGAGAGGCTGAGCCTGGTCATGTGACTTTGAACTAGCTCCTCTAGGAAGCTGGGTTCCCAGGGTTCACTTGGAACCTTCCTGTGCCTTGGCCAATATTCCCTGAGCATCTAGCTGCTTTTCCTAATCTGCTGATCACCCTTGCAGGCAGAGGATGTTCCATTTGCTTAAAAAGCTCTTGGCTTTTCTGAGCTTCATTTTAACTAATTTACACAGCAGGGGAGTTTTCCTTTGGGCTAGAGGATGTTCTCTTTAAACAGCGATTTTTTTTCAAGTGAAAAAATAAAATCCAAAAAAAAAAAAAAAAAAAAACACCAACCAGGCAGTATGGATGAATTCTCACTTCTTGATTACGCTTAAGGGACACTAACCTGTGGCACTTGCCGTGTTAGTGATTGAGGGTGCCCACAATGTAGGGCTTGGGGTACCAGAACTTGAACTTTGCAAAGGACTGACAGAACTGTTGAGAGCATTCAGGAGTGAGTTTGGGGTGGTTGACGTGTTGAGCGACAATGTGGTGGGCCCCAATAGACCTGTAAGGGATGAGAGTCAAGTCAGTGCGCCGAAGTTAAGATTTGGAAACAGGGACGCCATTCAGATTGTCTTTTGGAATCAGCACCAATAGAATCTGATACTCTCTAATCTGTTAAATGCGGGTGAGAAGTTGTTTTCATTTTTAATGCTATTTCAGATATTTCATGTGAAATGTCTCTTTTCACAACTCCCACAACGGAATCTGCTCATTCTCAAGTGGACACGAGATGTCGTAAGAATGGAAAGACAGGTGTGCCCAATCCAGCGCGACAGCCAGGCATACTGAGAATTACTAGATGCAAGCCTGCTGACAACTAAGGACAGACAAACCTCTGCTCAACCGGAAGCTTGTTTTTTGTTAGTTAGTTTGTTTGTTTGTTTTAATTTCTCTAACTGACACACTCGCTATCAGCTTCCCAACAGAACCGCTTCCAAGCTTTCACACCTGGCAGAGCCCAGGAGCACATTTCCTGCGGTAGACAGACTGGCTGATACTTAGTAGAGAGGATGCTAGACCAGATGGTTCTATGCATGTCTGAACACACTCTGACTTCCTTGGGCTCTGATCCAATGACTGAAACTTGCCCAGGGATTGTGCTGGCTTTGGATTTCGTCTCAAGTATCCTAGTGCTTGATTTAATTAGAGAGATTCTCTCTCATGTGGGAATTTGGGAATCTGAAAGAAAATGTTCATTTTTATGTGATTCCGGAAGTGCCCAGTGGTCAGCATTATAGGAGATGGGTGGCCAAAAAAAAAACCTCTCCTCTGCTCAGGGACTCAGCCTCTCCAACCACTTTCTCAACTAGGACATAAGAAAACTGGCTCCAAGGCAGTGGTTCTCACCCTTCCTAATGGCACACCCTTTAACAGTTCTTCGTTTTGTGGTAACCTCCCCAACCATAAGCCTGCCACTCCACAGCTGTAATTTTGCTGCTGTTCTGAATCTTGCTTAACTATCTGTCATGCAGGATGTCTGATAGGTGACCCCTGCAAAAGGGCCATTCATCCCCCCCAAAGAGGCTACAACCCGCAGATTCAGAACTGTTCTCAGTTCACCAGCATGCCCTGGTCCACAGCACTACTGTGTTGCTGTGGCTATTCAGGTCTGTGTAGAAGAGACAGTTTTGGCTGAGGAAGATCCTGCATTTCCACAGTAGTATTTGACTATGGCGGTCTGGAGCCCAAATGATTTCTACACATATTACTTCTTTCAGTGTTGGGGAGTGGACCTACATCCTACCAGTGAGTTCTAACACCAGCCATCCTACTAGGTATTTTCAAGCCAGAAGAAGGGAAAACAAAAATTAGAAAGACTTGCTGGCCTACTGTGCTCCCTTTTTATACGAAGGCATCTGGGAAAATGGAAGAAAAAAAAAAAAGGTAAGCCTGGGCTAATGGTAACAGCCCTTGGCCAGCCTGTGAGGATGTGTGCTCTAGATGAGGGTGCTATTTCAGTGCTTTCCTTCCAACCTAAACACTGTGACTGGTCTGAGCTCTGTTTGCTCTCCTTGGTGGCCTTGGGCTTATCAGATCTAGGTGTAGGGTGGGGGATGGATGGGGGGTAGGTTCGGGGACTCTCCCCTCCCCTTCTCTTGCTGCCCTCTAGATTTGCAATAACTCCCCCCCCCCCTTTTGGAACAAACTGGATAGTCTTTGTCTCTAGGGAGGGCAGGCAGCACAGCGGAAGCAAGAGAGCAGAGCTCAAACGTACATCACAGTCAGCCGCTCCCTTCAATCTGGATGGCTTTCTTAATTCAGCAGAACACACACAAGGCACGGAGAATAAAGGCAGCCAGGCTGTGATTATTCATGCCAACATAGGAGGAATCTGGGCAGCCCAAATCCACGGAGGCTAACATGGGGGGGGAGGGGGGGGAGGGCGAGGGGAGAGGGGACTCAGACCAGATAAATCAGGTCCAGGTTCCTGTTGCTCTCCACTGGGCCCTGGGGCTCAAAGGAGAAAATAGCATTGAGACACAGCACAATGGGAGAAAGGCAGGGAACCTGATAAGCAGTTCCCCAGTGGTAATAATAAACTTTATACCTAGTCCAGTGAGTCCGAGGCCTGCAGAAGCTAAGATATCCAGGCTGGGACATGCCAGGCCGGCAGGGCACGATGCTGGGGATAGACTGGTTGCTATGGAAACCCCACTGCTTTCGAGTCCGAGGAGACACTTTCTTGCTTCATACATATTTAAGGCATTGCGCTCAACACTTTTCACAATCACAGACTATGAAAACACATAATGGGAAAAAGAGAAGATGACGCTGAGGTAGGTATACAGTGGAAGGGAGGGGTAATAAAAATGTAAATGAGGAACCACAGGAGGCTGGGTTCTGACTCTGCTCCTGACACTCCCTGTAAAGCGTGAGTCCCCACCTACTCTTGTGTGTGTGTGTGTGTGTGTGTGTGTGTGTGTGTCTGTGTGTGTGTGTGTGTGTGTCCCAGAGTGCTTGCAGCAGCCAGCACGCAGGTCCCAATCCCCACCCAACCTTTTGAGGCATGGATTCCTATCTAGACATGCTTAGAAATTTAGCAAATTCTTGGTGTCAAAGCCCAGCTGCCACTACACAGCCTCTGGGCTTCATACTGAAGCGCCCCTCCTCACTACCTTATTACCTGCAGAAACCAAGTCAAACCCACCAGCACATACAGACAGCTGCTTGTTTTTAACTTTATGGTCTAATGGTTAGCTGGCATACTTCCAGGCACCACCAACCCTCAAGAACAAATCATGTGATATATATATATATCTATACATATATATATATATCTTACTTCCTGTATGTATATACTATATATACATATAGAATTATATAATTTATATCATATCAAATTTCTAAGCATATGTATATATACACATACACATATATGTATGTATGTATGTGCCTGTATATGTATGTGTGTGTATGTGTGTGTGTGTATGTGTGTGCCTAACATATGCTCATTTGTTTTTGTTTTTTTTTTTCCTGAGCTCTTGGAATTCTTTTTATTTCTTTGTTTGGTCAAGCTCTTCTCTGAGTCTGACACTGATGGTAGTAGTGGTTAAGTTAGTCAAACAGGGCTTTATGATGTCTCAAACCCATAACCTGGTCTCAAACTCTGAACTCACTCCACTTTGCTCTCCCAAGTGTTGGGGAGCCTTAAAGTTTTCGCCGGGAAAATGAAAAGTGTGGTTGTTTCCTCTGGGTGGACAGAAAATATCACATTTACTCATGTAAAAATCATATGTTGAAAAAGATGCACATGAACCATTCTACATACATGATGACACCCACAGTTTAGAAATTTTAATACTGAACGTATGGCGGATTTATCTACCTTAGTAAGTTAGGACTTTCTGACCTCCGCATCCATCTGAACAGCCTTCTGTGTCTTCCACATGCACATGGACACACACTCGCGAGCACACATCTCCATATACACATGTATTTATACATATGTACATGCACCCATACATACACACATGAACTCATATCTGCACATACAAAGAACTGAATAGAATAAAATTAGAGAGGAAGAGAGGTGGGGGGAAGAAAGAAAAGAGGCAGGGGAAGAGGGGGGAGAGAGGGAGGGAGGAACAGAAGGGTTGGGGGGGGGTTGTCTTTTTATCTGAGATAGTAGCATCTGTGAATATGGACCCAGGTCCTAACCTGACACCTGTGCTTGCTACAGCCTCCCTTCTCCATGGCTGCCTGCTCTGTCGCACTGTTACAACAGCCCAAACAAATTGGGATGTTTAGTGGTTTATTTTTACTAAATGATACACTCTCCGGCTCTAAAGCAACGACTCTATGTTGCTGTACTTCTGTGCAGTGTCGAATTACATTCACTGGACTTTATAAAGCAATTAAAACCTAGCATTTAATAAAAAAAAAAAAGTTAGAAAAACTCAAGGTGTTTGGAATCTTGCTTCAAGACATTCCACAAACTTCAAAACTTAATTACCAAAAAAAAAAAAAAAAAAAAAAAACCAGACTGGAGAGACGGCTCAGTGGTTAGGAGCACTGACTGCTCTTCCAGAGGTCCTGAGTTCAAATCTCAGCAACCACAGGGTGGCTCACAACCATCTGTAATGGGATCTGGTGTGTCTGAAGACAGCTACAGTGTACTCATATACATAAATAAATAAATCTTAAATAAAAAACCAGGATTCATGTAGCATTGTCATACTTAATACTCGGAAAGAAGACAATTTTGTTTGTGGCTTTTGCTAACAACTCCCCAAGATTATTTCCTAATCATGCATTCCTTCCTAGAGGTGAACATGGGATGTCCCCCCACCCCCAGGTCCCCTGCCGGCTGATGCTTTGTGATTTGGAAAATATAAGAACATAAGCACCGCTACATAACGTGCTGTTCCCGCCTGGAAGCCTTCATCTTCTCAGCTCTGTTCAGCCAGCACAGCAGCACCACAATGGCCTCCAGTGATACCCACTGGTAAGGTCCCAGGGTCTCTGGCTTTAAAGAGGCTGCGGCAACTTTGACAATATTAAAGCATGGGCACTCTTCCTCCCTCGCCTTCTCACGGGCACTCACTCCAGATCAGATTTCTCCCACTGCACACTGATTGTCTGTGTATTTTACCAGATAGAGAAGGTTCGAAGAAGGCTTAGCTCTTTCATTACTTGTGGGCTTTATTAAAGAAAAGGATAGGGCTGGAGAAATGGCTCAGTGGTTTAAGAGCACTGACTGCTCTTCCAGAGGTCCTGAGTTCAAATCCCAGTAACCACATGGTGGCTCACAACCCTCTGTCATGGGATCTGATGCCCTCTTCTGGTGCGTCTGAAGGCAGTGACCATGTACTAACATATAATAAATAAGTATTACTTAAATAAAAAGAAAAGAATAGGACAGAAAAGGCAGCACAGTGCAGGCCTACAGCAAGTTCTGCAAATTGACTTGAACAAGCACACACAAGTACACATAACATATAAGTCTCCTTAGCAACTCCCTAGCAACTAAGTAAAGCTGGTCAGCTGGTTGCATATTAAGAGTCCTTCTGATAAATGCTCAGGAGTGGTATATCTTGTTCACACAGTAGGTCTGCTTTGGCTTTCTGATGAAGTTCAGTATTGACTAGTTTAGGCTGCCACCAACAGTGTGTGAGTGCTCCCTTGGCTCCACTCCTCTCACTAGTGTGTGCTTTTAACCCTTTCCTGTCTGACTGCCACCCTGGCTGGGGTGAGATGGGATTTCCATGGAGTTTAAATTTGCTTTTCTTTGATGGCTACTGAGGCTGAACATTTTTATGCTCGGTAGCCATTTGTACATCTTTTTTAAAAAAAAAAAAAAAAAACAGTCTGTTCACTTCATCAGCCTGTTTATTGATTCAGTCGGTTGATCTGTCAGAATCACAAAGTCAGAGAAATAAGACTTTTCTTTCTCATATGTTTATAGAAAGCCAATGGTCACCGAAAATCAACTAGGACAAGATTTAAAAGCCGTATGAAGAAACCAGCGGCAGGCGATGTTACAAACCTTAACCGTCATAACCAAATATACACTTCAGAAATTAGTCCCGTGGAAGAACAGAGTGAACAGAGAACGCTATTCCAGACGCAGAGTCTGAACCAACCTTGCTCGGCTGTTTGGGCTTTGGTTTAATACTGATAAAGACGTCCAGCTGCTCCATCAGCTGTGCAATGACCTGTGGATCCGCTTCAATGTCTTCCTTCATATCGAACATCAACACCAGCGGAAGACACCCCTAGACAAGACAGCGGGAGTGTCAGGACTTAGCCATCACAGCACCTGGTGCCTCAACATCTCCCCAGATAATACTGAGTATTTAAACTGAATGCCATTCACATCTTCACAACAAGGAGGGCGTGGGGATAACCTGAGGGGCAGGAGGCCTTCCAGGGACGGAAACTGTGTCTGTTAAAGCTTGTGGGTCTGGTGTGACCCTTTTCATTTTGTTTAAGTCTACTCTTTACTATGGAAAAGTCCTTCACTGTTTGGCTTCGGTTCTGTCAGCAATTGTATGATTCTTCACCACACTGAGGTTCAGATCGTGCGCTTGGTGACCCACTGGGAGCCATATCCCTGCGTCCTGCAGGAGAATTTAACTGCTGTTTAATAACTTCTGTTTTGGCCCAGCCTGGCCTATCCAACCATAGATTTGCAAGCCCCGGATCCGGCCAGGCCCAACCCTCAGTGTCCTGTAAGTGGAATCTGTTCATCACTCAGAGCTTTCTTAGTTGGTCCTTCTAAGGTGGCTTAAGCTGTTACCACCTCTTCCCTAGCATAAGCAGTGTACAACCCTGACTGCTTTTGGGGGGTGTGTAGGGGCCAACACAGAGGCTACCTTTGGCTCTCTTTGCTCATTTCTTCTTGACCCTCACTGCCTACAACCAAACAGCTTCTCTTCCTCTTGCATAGAAATGCTGCTCAGCTTAAACTCTTGGTCGCTGGATTATTTTAAAGATTTATTTATATATCTTATATATTTGAGTACACTGTGGCTGTCTTCAGACACAGCAGAAGAGGGCATCGGATCCCATTACAGATGGTTGTGAGCCACAATGTGGTTGCTGGGAATTGAACGCAGGACCTCTGGAAGAGCAGTCAGTGCTTTTGATTGCTGAACCATCTCTCTCTCTAGCCCACCTTCTGGATTTTTTTTTTTTCTCACATGTATCAGACAATTCTGGGAACACTCAAAATGAAAAAAAAAAGCCTTTTCTCTCATGAATGAAAGGGACTTTTCCTCACATATGGATAGTAAAAGAGGTTTTGAGACTTTTGAACTTCTCTCTCCTCTCTTTCAGTGTTTCTCAACAGCACCTTTTGAAATACCTCTGCGTGGTCAAAGTAGGAATGCGAATCTGTGAGCCCTTCCTAGTATTTTAAGCTTAAAAATAACATCTAAAGACCGTGGAAAAGAAAATACTACGAAGAGTAATTTGGCAGTTCCTCTACGTAAATATGCCACACTGCTAAAGCATTAATGTCAACACAGTTAAACAAACGTGGCTGACAAATAAAAATATTCATAGAGAGTGAATTTTTATATCTCCCATTGCCCTGATTAACTATAAGAACTTCCATCTGTCAGAGAAATGGACTTAACAGTACAAAATCTGGGCTTGTCTGAGTTTTTTTTTTTTTTTAAATGGATTTGACAAGTTAATAATGAAGACTGTGCCTGATGCCTACTGACTCAAATGTCACTAAAGGCTGAGCCTTGAACAAAATAGTGTAATCTGTTTTTTAATAAGAGTCTCTGCCGGCCCAGAAATATGACTGTCACTATACCCTGACACACACACACACACACACACACACACACACACACACACACACACACACCGGGGTTTCAAATAAACACTGAAGGAGAGAAAGGCCGTAGAGCAGGATGCTTTTGAAAGACACCGTGGGTGTTTTTCTTTTATAGCATTCAAAGTTAATGAGAAAAATAGCATTTTTATTTACAGGATAAATTTATTAAATGGACAAACGTTTTAGAGTCAAGTTTTTAGAGATGTGTGGGTACAACACGGGTTGGCCAGAGACCAACGGCAGGCAGTTTTCTTGACTGTTTTCTCTCCAGCTTTTTTTTTTTCTTTCTTTTATGAACCTGGAGTCAGATTGCCTATCCTGACTGACCAGCAATCTGCAGGGATCTATTTGTCTCTGCCTCTCCAGCCCTGGGATGCAATCTCCACCCTTGCCTTCGACTCAGGTCTTCAGGCTTGTGGTGGAAACTGAGCCGTCCCCTCAGCCTTTGAAGGTAACCTTTAAACCCTATTTCTAGTTTTCCGTTTAAAGTTCAAACTGAGTATCAGGACCCCCATGTCAGGCAAGGTCGCCTTTTGTCCACCACAAAATGCTTGTCGGCAATCTCATCTGTGTTTAGTCTAAGTTAAGAAAAATATTTTTTAAAAAAATCTTGCTTCCCTGCTCAATAAAACGTAGCCTGCGGCAGCCCGTATTCTCCAGTTTTGTTCTGTTTTCTCCTTTTACCAGGAAATTTCTCTGTTTGCCTGGACTTCCAAACTGGCTCCCCAGATACCAGGTTCCCAGAGTCAGAGTTGAAACTCTGTATCCAAAGGAGCTAAAGAAAAAGACCACAGGAGCCTTACCATGAGATACTGCCTTGCCAGGCAGACAGACTCGATGGTGCCCTGGAGGTAGACGGTGGATTTCTTCTGGGGATTGCTGGGGTCGGGAAAGTGGATCTGCGCCCCCGTCCTCTGCATGATGTGTTTCACGTTGCTCCCGTTCCGGCCCATCATGAAGAGGTGGTGCTGGGCTGCTATGTCCAGCTGTGTGCTCACGGGGATGGCGGAGGCCAAGCTTCCCGCGAGGTGTTCCAAGAGCATGGCCGTCCCTTCCTGGCAGAGAAAAGCAGAGAGTTGGGGGTGGGGAGGAGATAGATGGATGGATGGATGTATAGATAGATAGACAGACAGACAGATTGGTAGGGTCAGATCCCCAGAAATTAGAGTTACAAACAGTTGTGAGCTGTCATGTTGGTGCTGGGTATTGAACCCAGGGTCCTTTGGGAGAGCAGCTAAGTGTTCTTACCTACTGAGCCATCGCTCTAGCCCTGAGAGAACTATAAATTTAAGGTCAGCATAAGGATTCCGTCTCCCCTCCCCTAAAAGGCAGAAGCTTTCGTAATCTGTATTTTGAGGTCATTTGAGATCACCAACCTTCACAGCATTAGTGTTATTCTGAGACCCCCGCACTATGACCGTAGCACCATACATTCGAGACCTCTGCTTAAACGACACGGAAATGCTGTACGTCTGTGAGATGTGCTGAATGGAGGGGGTGTTGGGATCTGGGACTGGCTGTAAGATCCCGGCAATCGGTAACTCAAACATCAGCACCAAAGGAAGCAGCTCCTAGAAGAGACCAAAGCAATGGTAAAGCACGACACAGGGAGAGGGGGAGACTGCTCCTCTGTTTTCTTCCAAAGATGGGTTTTTGAGGCATGAACTGCCTTCATGGGAGGCCCGGGCCCCAACATAGTGTGTAACCTTTCTTAAAAGCCTCTATCTGATCACCGAGTCAGGAGAAAGTCAGAGCCTTTCCACCGAGCTCCCAATGGAGATGCGTTTATCAGTAAACCTAGACCGTTGTAGTCTAAATACTGATAATGCCTCCAGCAGAGGCCAGACAGCAGAGGCTGGAGTGCTCCCAAAGGCGCCCTGCGCCACTGTCTCTCCTACTTCCTGAAATGGGACTTGGTCACCAAACGGCAAACGATGCCATTTCAGCCCCCTCGTTAAGTCAACGTGGTGCGCATGCGTGAAAGAGCCCAGAGATGAGCGCAGTTACCCGGATCCTCGCTCGGGCCGATTCTACTCCTGCCGGCTGTCCTGCTATAGACACCTGCGAAATAGAGAGAGCAAGCCTTTACTCCACCATTCACGCCCCGCCTGCCTTCCTGGAGAGCCGCACCCTCCCCGCTGAACTTGGGGCATGGGGCCTCCTGGCCAAGAAGCCTCAGTCCAGACCGTCAAACCAGAATTTGATTTTAATGAGACCTGGCCATTGATCTACCTCATCCTTGGACTTACCCACAGCCAACAGCTCCCGGGAAGTCATTCCGACCCTTTTATCAATACTTGTATCCACAGCCTCTTCCCCTTTTGTTTAAAGTCTCTCTCTGTCACTGTGTGGAGTCCATATTAACAGCAACGGTGTGGACCCATAAGCCTCCTTCCTCCACACCAGCGGACAGATAATCACAGCTTTAGTCCCGGGCTCCAGCTTTCTCCATAGATCCCTGGGCCTCGCCATGACCGTCTTATGATGGGTAACAGAACCATCTTGTCACAGCGACCACCGGGTATCCTGAATAACGCCTGTGCCTTTAACCAAGGCTTTCGACCTAGGCCGCATATACATCCCAGCGTAAAACTGCTCTCTGATTTACCCCTCAGCACTGACAGAACCCCATCACGGGACCAGCCGAGAGGACAGAACATTAGTATGCACTCGTCAAAGACTGGAAGTGCTTGTGTGTGGGCCTGTGACTGCCAAAGCGAAGCATCAGCATCATCAGCATCAGCATCAGCATCATCATCAGCATCATCATCATCAGAGCAGCAGCAGTAGTGACTGTGCCTAGGCAAACACAGCTGTGCTCCCGACAGTGTGAGGAAGAGAGCACCTATCTGTGCACTTCCTCTTAGATGGCGACCTCAAGGGCCACTTTTATAACTGTGTGGCTAGAACCCACAAACTCCCAGGCAAGACAAGCCTAATATACCCTCTCAGATCTTTACAGTGGTCTTTAGAAACTACCCCATCCCTTGATATCTACTATTTAGAGAAGCATAGCTCTACAACTCATCCCTGGACCAGCGGAGTACCTCAGCCTCCTGGGGAGCGGGGGAGCCCACCAGACACAACACCTGCCATCTCCAGATCCCTCTGGTTGCCCTTGCCCTATCTCTCAGACGGGGATCTGCATCCTGAGACTCGGGGTGCAGAGGAGCAGTCACCTGGTTACTCTTTTCCGCCTGGTTGTTCCTGTTGGAGTCTGGGAAGTGGATGTGGCAGCCCGTGTCTTCCATCACCTTTTTAATGTTGTTTCCGCCCTTGCCGATGACGTGGGAGTGCTCTGTGTGCGAGACATCCATCTTCAACGTGACGCGGTTGCTCTGCGCAGAAGCAGGGTTATATCCCGAGGTGTTAACACCACCAACGACTCTGCCCTTACCGCACCCCAGCCTTCCAGATCCAATACATGTTGAGAAACTACAGATTTCTTAACGGGATGGGTACCGACCTAACACATTCCTATCCGTTTCTTCCTTAAGAAATCTCGTTTTAGGATAAAAAAAAATTTTTTTTTTTAACTGCAGCGCTTTGGCAGAAGATCCTCTCTTAAATGTAGTCAGTTGTGACGGTAAATAAATTATTCAGTTTTTTTTTCCTTTTAAAGGCATTATTCACGAAACTGTTTGAATAGCTGGAGAGAGATGAAAGTGTGGTCACGTGACTAACGATGCCGTGTTGGGCATCGAACCTGTGATGAGGAGGGATCAGGACAAGTAAAGCCCCCACTGAGATCACACACGCCGACAACACGTGCTATCCGAGTTCCTGCACACGGGCGCGCCTGTGCTGCTGCCTGCCCACGGGAAGTGGAGAACTCATAAGAACGCCGGCCCTGGCACGAATAGATGAACCCCAATCAGAGGTTCAGTTACCTTAAAGAAAGTGTAAAATCCCAAGTCATGGGGAAAAAAAGGCGGTGGTCAAACTGGCATCCAAATGTTTAATTCTGAGATATTTAATCGAATGCTCTGAGGGCCGATGTAAAATTTTTTGAATGTTCGAGACTGTTAATTGCATTCCTGAACAGTAAGACTCAGGATATTAAAATATCGGTCATTTCAAAACCTTCAGAAATCAGCAATCTTTGACTTGTGCCCAAAAAATATTTTTATTCTGAAGCTTAACTTCTTTTACTTTTAACTTTTGAAATACAGGAAAGTATCCCCCTTTTTAGAGAAGGGGGATAAAAAAACCTAAGCTACTTAAAAATTACAAGGTAAATAATTCTTAAAAAAATTTTTTTAAATGAACAAAGATAAACCCAGAAAAACAAAAGACCCACAGGGCAAGATCAGAAATATTTCAATAAAATATTAAGTAGTAAGGAAAACTAAGAAGCTGGAACCACAGCCTGGAATGGAACCACCTCCCCAGTCTCCAGCTTTGAGATGCTGGCCAAATTATTTGTCATCTCTGTTATTATCTGTATAATATCTGTATGCAGCCAGGGCTTCGGGTGTGCTTAAAGAAACGACATGACATCACAATGAGTGTCAGCTCACACTTCAGCCTCTGTCATCTTTCCTCTGTATGTGTAGTCAGTGGGCTGAGCCTCCCATTCATTTGGGCCAATCGAGAGCACACACAGATGCTCGCCCAGGGCTATGGGGCTCCTATGACCTCAGAAAAGCAAAGGGACTCACTTCTATCATCTTTGTTACTTATGTAGCACTAACTAGGGCCGATGTGTCTTTCTGAAGACGGTGTATATGTGCAAACATATACATGCACATGGAGACATATATATATATATATACATATACATATATATACACATGTGTGTATACATAATTACTTGATATGACAGAAACTATTCATACTAAGCAGTTTCTCCATCCCCTTCCCCCACCAGAATCACATGCACCTTCCAAACTTTCCTAATTTCTTTTCCCCGGTTCTCCCTTCTCCACGTGGCTCTTAGGCACCAGTTTGGAGTGTTCACTTACTTTTGTGTCTAAGACAGCCATGATCATTTCTTTGGCTTCTTTCACATCCTCTTTCTTCCCAGAAACCTTGATGTGGGGATCTGGAAAGAACCAGAAGAAAGGCTTACTTGAGACTTCACACCTCCCTCAACCGTCCGGTTTGGGACGGATTCCACAGTATGAAACACTGCACAATAAACTCTGAAGCTGCCGCACGGCGTCTGTGTGATCACTACAATCACATGCATAGGAAAGTATCCAGCATGTGCTTTTATCAGTGTCCGCCCCCCTTCTGAAAGCTGGATGAGACATTTACTTTCAGCCTCTGCGTAATACGCAAATCGTACCACTGCAAAATAACATGAGGTACTCAGGAATTTGACTTGTGAATTGAATTCCCGCTATATTCTTGGCCCCATCCTAAAGATAATAGGGTAATTTGCCTAACCCAGCAATAGTTTTGTGAAGGCTTTTTACCGAGAAAACCAATGCAGTAACAGTAACCTGCCCTAGAAAAGTGGATTTTATAGGACACAGAGCTGGCCCTGTGATGCAATCTCTTCCCACTTTGTCCACCATTTAAACCCTGATGATTTATTACAGAAAACATCTTCATGGGTCAACTCTCACAGAACAACCAAGTCCACTCGGGAATAGTTCATATCTATCCAGAGTTCATTTTGAGCGACTCACACACAGCGTGATTTGTTTATTGAGCTGGATAGTAACTAGGGAAGTGTTCAGTCATCCAAGAGGGTTTCCTGATTGCCTTCACTAGGCGGTGGACCTCAAGGCACACACAGGATGTATTGGTAAAGCACACAAGGAGCTTGAGTGATACACAAGGAGGCTTCACAACATTTTCTCAGGCACTTTACACGCGATAACTGATGGCTGTATGAAGGAGAATGAAATACAAGCTCTGAGGACTGGAGAGCAGATGCACTTGGGGAGACAGACGCCTGTCGCGTTCACTAAGAGGAACAGGAGTGAAGGCCAGACACCGCTGGGACTTCCCAGCAGAGGGAGGGTTCTGTCCAAGTGTTCTGGTCCAGGTGTGTTGCCCTGTCGCTAAGGTTGAAGTCTGATGTTAAGGAACAGATCTGAGGTCTGTGCAAAAGGGTGGACTTGCTGTAAGCTGGGACGCCCTCTTCTCTGAGGGAGCTGGATCCCTGACCCCATGCTGACTACCTGAGGAATGTCACATAACCCTGCAAGTAAGATTCCAGGAATGCCTCCCCATGCTAATGAGGCATCTCAGAAGCCTTAACCTTCAGCCATTGACCTGTGCCCCCCAACCCCCAGATATTCTCACCCCCTTCCTCAAAACTAGAGAACCGTTGGTTCACCCCTAATAAAGTATATTTGTACAAGCCCACCCCATATAGAAGTAAACGCTCAAGCCAAGATGGGCTCAGAGAGCTGTTCCTTGATGTTCATTGAAGAGAAGACTTTCTCACTCCCTCCCTCCCTGCCCCCAAGGCACTCGTGGACTGGGATTCTGTGTGATCAGGACTTGGCTTCATCCTTCCTGTGGCATGCAGTGGCATGTAGACACCTCGAGAGGCAGAAATCAAGGACACTGAACAACGAGGGTGTGTTTCCATTTCTCCTTCACTGAGTTCCCAGAATTTAGCAATCTGGGTGTTCTGACACCTTATAGGCCAGCATGGTGCAGGTAAAGTCCATGGGGTAAGCGGAGGGTCCTCTGCCCATTTGCATTAGTGATAAATGTCAAGAAACAGATACTTTGGTTATGATCATCAATGTGTCATAACCATGGCCAGTGAATTAATTCCCTGAGTCCTTTCTGTCCAGTACAGGATAGAAATCCATAAATATTTAGGCACCTTCCACAAACCACCAAGCCTTTTTTTCTTTCAAAGCAGGAACCAACCAGGATAAGGACCCAAAATCACTGGGTCTGGATTATACCTGAACTACATATGTCTCCCCATGTTGGGATCCCTCCAGGGCCAGCCTACCTCACAGGCCAATGTCCGTGCCATGCTGAACACATCACAAGGTTTGAGATGCAACTTGTCAATCTGGGGGAGAGGCCAGGGAAAGGAGGAGAAGAAAAACCCATGTTCTTAAGACTACTCAACTCCTCTGACCAGGATATGAGACCACAGCTGGCTGTAAACCACTTAGTCACCCCTTCATTGGTTCCCTGCCCTTCTCTGCCCTGTCCCCTCTACTACCTCTGTCTGGGTTTCTCCTTATCCCTGTATCTTTTTAGCCTCATCTCCGATGTTTGCAAGACTTTAAGGTCACTCAAAACTTTCTAAAAATGTCTTTCATAGGCTGTAAGTTTAGGGAAACTAAAAGCAAGGCGCAGGGATGGCCACCCACCACAGTCTAGGAGAGAACCCGTTTTCTTATCTTCAGTGATCCTGACTGATCATTTCTCAATTCTCAATGCCTCCTGCCCAGGCCCAGCTTGATCTTTTTCCTTTTAATTTAATTTTTTATTGGATATTCTCCATATTTACATTTCAAAGGTTATCCCCTTTCCCACCACTTCCATCCCCCTCCCCTTCCACTTGTTTCCATAAAGGTACTACTCCCTCTCCTAACCACCCTTTCCATCTCAGCACCTTGGCATTCCCCTACACTGGGGAAACAAGCCTTCGCTGGACCAAAGCCTCTCCTCCCACTGATGCCAGACAATGCTGTCCTCTGCTACAAGTGCAACTGGAGCCATGGGTCTCTCCATGTGTGCTCAATGGTTGGTGTTTTAGTCCCTGGGAGCTCTAGAGGGTTTGGTTGGTTGATAATGTTGTTCTTCCCATGGGGTTGCAAACCTTTTCAGCTCCTTCAGTCCTTTCTCTAGCTCTTTCATTGGGGTCCCCGTGTTCAGTCCGATGGTTAGCTGCGAGCATCCTCATCTGTATCTGTATGACTCTGGGAGAGCCTCCGATGAGACATCTTCGATCTTTTCTCTGTATCTGCTAGCTAACGCTCACCATGCTCCCCTAAAGATGTCTACACGAGTCATTCCTCCAGAATGCTGCCCACATTCAGTTTCCAGTCTCAGCTGTCCTCTGCTTGGCTTCTCGTTTCTGCTGATCCTCTGAGAACCCTACGACCATGAGGCCTGAAGAACCTGATGCTCCTCACAACACGTATGAGCCATGCCCACTCACTGTATAGGCTTATCCAGAGGACTCTTAAATCCACAAAGAAAACCACATCAATCCGGAAGAATGTTTGTTGTAATCGCTATGCACTGGTCTGACAAAAGTGACAAAACCGATTCTGAAGAATATAAATAAGTATTAATTACACACACACACACACACACACACACACACACACACACACACCCTTCATGCAAGGTATGTTAACTTGTAAACCCCATTACTTCCCAGCCTAGATAAACACATTAAAATTCTTATACACCTGCACCTGTAGAGAAGCAGGCACATTCCATTTAGGGATAATTTGGTTATCAACCTCCTTCCCAACAACAGAACAATAAGCAAGCAAGCAAGCAAACAAACAAACAAACAAAAAACCCAAAAACAACAACCAGGAAAAAAAACAATACAAAAACAAAAACTCAACAGCAAAATTGGAAGTGAACGGGCACCACCTAGTGGTCAGAAAGTGAGTTATTATTCAATACAAGCTACGTAGGTGCAATGTTTCCAAACCTCAACTCTCTAGCTCTTGTTGGAAAATGGCCCTTTGATTAGCCAAGCTTAAAAGAAACAGAGCAAACCAAACACTACCACACTGGGTGACCGGCCTGAGATGGCTAGGGCCATTCTCCTTCACACGGAACACACGTGCGAGATGCCTGCTTCTATCCCGAACAGAGCCTCACTTATTCCTTGCCATGCCTGAGAGCCAGCCAGTACCTGGTGAAGATTTCAGTTTAAGATGGTGTAAAATCACAGGGGATAAACGTTGCATTCCAATCCACCCTGGAGACACTTGAGGGTGAGTCAGAGTATTAACCCCACTGATAAGCACATGAATGAGGCATCGGCTGGGAAGCATCAAGAGGCAGATAAAGGAACCAAGTGCATAGTTCTCCCTTCCTCAAACTTAGTTACTTCGAGGTAAAAATCCCAATGGCATTTCCTATTCTTCATCAGCTCACACCTCAGGTTCCCATATCATGCTGTTCTTGGTTTGGTCACCTTAGAAATGAATCACCCCCAGCTTATGGCTTCCTATGACAGAGAGCTGTCAGTTCATTCCATGGCACTATGGGTGTGAACCACTTGAATAACACTAGGGATGCTATAAGCCAAGCAAGTCATCCATCCCCACCGCGCTACTGAAAAGACTAGCAGCTCTCTATTATCGAAAATGTCTGTATGGAAGAGGCTCTAGATAGCTTAACCTCTTATCGGCCCCCACAGTCTCACTCCGAGGACACCACTCCAATGCAGAGCCAAGTACACACATGGGGGTCCCCACACCACTTGGCACTCCAGGCTGCCTCTAAGAACTCAGGTGTGGTTCAGTCCCACTGCCCCTGTTGCTTCTGTCTTGGGTGGATACAACCACTCCGGCATGTTCCATTCCTCCACTGCCTGGCACAAACATGACTCCAAAGCCCAGAGGTTTTTCATGCAGGTTTATATATTAAATTCTCAGCCCACAAACCCTCTACACAATAAGCTTACATCCAATGAATAAAGATACAAACTGCCCTTCTATATGAGATAAAACGACCTATAAAATTTCTTTAAAATATTCATATCTATCTATCGACAATTAAGTTCACCTGGATCTACATCCTTCTTGAGCTCCATCTTGATTCCTCCTCTCCTCTCCACCTCTGCTCCTCAACTTTGCCCCATCCATCTGTCTAGTGTCTAATCATGTATTGCCTTAACATAAATCTATAAGGTCTCTTCATTTCCCCAGGTGACCATGTACCTTGGGCTCCCCCACAGCATTCTAAATTTCAGCTATTTTGATCCTCGTATTGGAGGCGTTCGAGAGTCTTGGTTTTCAGACTCAGATTACACCCATCCCCTCCTGACTTTTGGACGCGCCACCTCCCCTGGAAGGGAGGAGACTGGACAGCAACCACTCTCATCAGAGGAATGAAACTGTGCTGGGTTGCGTACACCACAGAGGGAAAAGAGAGAAAGCAGGCCTTCCCTGCGGAGCTCGGTGCCTTTCAGGGAATGTTCTGATGGATTCCATCTGTGAGTTCATAGACGCCGACACTGGTTCGTGTGAGAACATCTCAAAAACATGTGTTCAGTGGACAATTTCAAATTGAGGTGCTTCCTGAACCTACTCTTCAGCTTTGTTGAGCTTTTAGGATGATGGTGCTGGCCTTTGCTTCCATCCCTGGACTTCCGGTTGCACGGACACCCCTGGAGACATGATGTAATATGAACTACCACTTTCCACAGAAAACCTCCACAACAACTACATCAGTCCCAACTAGCTGAGTCCTGTCTTTGTGACTGAGCACTGTTGAAGGCAAGTGTTACCCTAATATACCCCAAAATTCAGTATTTTTTTAAAACAGATTTTAAATTTGATTTTATGGAGTACACTGTAACTCTCTTCATGAACACCAGAAGAGGACATCAGATCTCATTATAGATGGTTGTGAGCTACCATGTGGTTGCTGAAAATTGAACTCAGGACCTCTGGAAGAGCAGACAGTGCTCTTAACTGCTGAGCCATCTCCCCAGCCTCTAAAATTCAGTCTATTATTCAATATGTTCTTTAGAGACAGACAAGACAACCACTTGTCTGTCTGAGTCCACCCTTTGCACTCACAACATTCCCCCCAAAAAGGTGATCTTTGTAGAGCCCACATCCTGACCTGAAAGCATTGGTAAATTTTACCAAAGCACCCAACTAGCCTTAAACTCACAGACCCTCACACCCTCAGTGTGAGGGATTTTCTCCTGGCTTGGATGGTTTTTGTGTGTGTGTGTGTGTGTGTGTGGTTTAACTTCTTGAATACCTCTGAACTCTGTCACCATCCCGGCTAGCTAACAGGAGCTGGGGGTGGAGTAAGGGCTAGCCTGTCCAGGATTGGCCAGTGTGAAATCTATTGTCACCAACACTAATCACCCAGTTACTAAATATGGTAATTTCTTTTTTTAAAAAAATGGAGTATTATGGTGGTTTGAATGTGAAATGTCCCCCACAGGCTGATAGATTTGAACACCTGGTCCCCAGCAGGGGGTGCTGTTTGGGAAGGGAAGTAGAAATTTCTGGTTTCTTTGGAGACTCAGTTGTGCGATGTGATGTTCTTCTGGAAGCTGTCTTATGCTGAGGCAGACATGATATTTGGGAAGTGTGTAAGTATATAACTCAACAACAGTGAATGGTGCGCTGGCATTGGTTCACCTTGCAATGCTCTGCTGGTCTTTGCTTATCCCGACTTGGTAGAGAGGAAGGCGCCAGAGAATTTCTCACGGTATTCCGGCTGCTTCTTCCTGCTTCTACTGGCTCATGCTGATTCAGTGGAGCCTTGCAGTTTCTTCTAGATCAAGTCGCTGCTACTGATTTATGTTTGGAATCACCCCAAGGAACTACTAAGTAGGTCCACATTCCCCTCATCCTACTAAAGATCTTTCTCCCCTAACTTTGGTCAGTGAGCTAGAAGGGAGGTTGAAGTGCTTAAGAACCCTTAATAAATCAAGATTTGAAAAATCCAAGTCTACGGAGAAGGTTGTGGATCCTTGAGAGGTAGAGCTTGAGGGAGGAAGGATGTCACCAGAGCCTCGCCCCACTTGGAGGTCACTCTCTTTCACCTTGTGTTCAGTGTTGACAACACAACCTCTCTCCTGCTTCCTCTACCTGCCTGCTGCCAGTGTGGACTCCCCCAATGGAGCCATCAGCTAAAATCAACTCTTCCCTCCCTCAGATGCTTTTGTTTGTAAGTCTCAATTTTGGGTGTCTAAATATCCATACAATGAGATTCCTAAGGCATGGGGGCAAATATAAGCATCATACATACCGGCTTCATATGCTGATTGTTTGTGCCACCTTTTGCATGCTTGCCTTAGAGAGCAACCATCGCACCAGGCTACATACAGTGGCACTTTGTGCTTCGGGTTATTGAGACAGCCCCCAAGGAGATCTGAATGTCGAAGCATTTCAGACTTAAGTTTCCAGAGTAGGTGGGTAGGAGATTGGGTGCATTCTAGATGATGTAATCATAGCAAATTTTTAATTCTGGAGAACCTATATGAACAAGGCTGTGGGGCCTTAAGCATGATGTTTTATAAAAACAAAACAAAAACAATACATATCAAGGAGCAGAAGAGGCCCCGGGTGCCCACTGACCTCAGAGTGGGAGTCAGGAAGAGCTGGGATACTACACACAGAACATCCAACTTCTAACGTCAGCCCAGATCTTTTCATATGTGATGAAAATATCTGGGTTCCTGAGTCAATTCTAGGGTAGCTACTAACAGGCTCTGTAGGAAAGTCAGTGAGAGACTCTGGAACACTGGGGAAGGGGGTTAAGGGGCGAAAGGGAGGGGGTGAGAGTGGCAGAAAGAGAGAGAGAAGGGGAGAGGGAGGGAGGGAGAGAGGAGTAACACAGAAAGGGGAAACAGAAAAGGGGAGGATAAATGCAGTTAACGTGGCACTATGCTTGAATACTCAGGTGCCCACTGGGTCCTGACTGCTGTTGTTTTTGTTGCTGTTGGGGTTTTAATGATTGCTGCCCAGCTGGCAGAACTGTCTAGGGATCTGTGAAAACTTAAATGGAGCAAAGAGATCAAGGGTTTAGAACTCTGGAGTATGTTACCCCTTGCTCCCCCCTGTAAGCTCTCTCTGCTTCTGATCCACAGTGATAAGAACAGCTACCTACACACACACACACACACACACACACACACACACTGAGGTAAATATTATGGGGGGCGTTCTACCCCAGCATTGATAATTTAGTTCCCAAAACAAAACCTTTATAATAAGTCTTAATGGCACTAGAGCTGAGCAGACCTCAGCCTTCTAAGTTATTTTGTCTACTTCCCTATCAATAACCCTGAGTTATGACTCGCCACGTTCTGCCTGGGCCGCTCCTACTCCAACTGGCCAGGCCTGCATGGCCTTGTTCTTGAGATCCACCTACCCCATGGCACCTTCTTCCCTCTCCTCCCTTCTCCTGGTCTCTGCCTACCTCTCTTCTTCCCAGCTACGGGGTGTAGACATCTTTATTAACCAATCATGGATTACTTGAGAGGGCAAGGTTTACACAACAAAAGCTGGTGTAATTGTGAGAATCTCTTCCGCTTGAGGCAATTAGACTTTGGGATATAGAATTTAGCCTTATAATACATAGTAAGAGACCAAACCTCAACACACACACACACACACACACACACACACACCCCTCCCTCTCCCTCCCTTTCTGTCTCCCTCCACTAAGTTGCCCTCAGGAGCTCTGGGGACACCAACAGGAAAAGGTCTTGGTCAGACAGCTAAGCTTCCTTATGAAGCTAAATTGCTTTACTGTGGAGTAATACTATTATATCTTTAAGACCCCTATTAAAAGTTATTTTTATTATTTTTAATTGCAGGTTTATGGTGCGTGCCTGGCATGGAGGAGTGACTACACCCCCTGCAGCCGGACTAACAAAACTGCTTCGGAGTCTCTGACACACGGGTGCAGAACACTGACCTAGGGTCCCGTGCGGGGCCCACACAGTCCTCACCTCTGGATCATATAATGCTCTTGAACTAACCTAAACTTACCTCAACTAACTCGATATCTTTAGTTTGCAGTTCCTTGCTGTCTTGTTCTATGTAGTTTATCTAACCTCTAAGGTATTTCCAAGAACCCCAGTGCTAATGTGCTGGCACAGTGCCCTCTGCCCCAGTGAGGGAGGGAGAGCAGCCTGGAGATCTTGGCGTGGATCAGCAGCTGGTGTGGATCAGCAGCTGGCTGCCTAAGCCACAGCCTGGCCTCCTCTTCTGCCTTATTCACTAATGTGTGATTTTGTATCAAAGTAGATGAAAAACAGAGCTTCACCCTGCTGGTGTTTCCCCGAATAATGTGCTTTGTAAGGCACCAAACAAACGTATTATGTCTCATGGGCTGACGGGATTTGGCTTCGAACTTTCCTTGAACCAAGTCACAGCTGAGATGTCACTGACCCCTGTCTCTTGATTTGATTGCTTTTCCTTTATGTTGGCCAGCCACTCTTCTGGTGAGCAACATTGGTAAATTCAACTTGAGAACAACCCATGGCTGCTCACATTCACTGTGGAACAAGTATGTTTCTCTCTAGCCTCCTCAGAGACAGACTGGAGCTTTTAGTTAGGGTTTCTATTGCTGTGATAAAAACACCATGACCAACAGTAGCTGGAGATGTTTGTTTTAGCTTATAGGTTTAAGTCTATCACTGAGGGAAGTTGGGGCAGAAACCTGAGGCAGGAGCTGATGCAGAGGCCATGGAGGGGTGCTGCTTATAGGCTCATTCTTCATGGTTTGCTCTGCCTGCTTTCTTACAGGACCTAGTACCACCAGCCCAGGGGCGACACGGCCCACAGTGAACTGGCTCCTCCCAGCCCAGCGGTGGCACCGCCCACAGTGAACTGGCTCCTCCCAGCCCAGCGGTGGCTCCGCCTACAGTGGTCTAAATCTATCCACGTCAATCATTATCAAGACAATGAACTACAAGTTAGCCTATAGGCTGATCTTAATGAGGCCTTTTCTCAAATTGAAGTTCCTCTCTGATTGTTCCAGCTTTTATCAAGCTGACAAACAGCCAGGCAGGACATTTGCTTTCTAAAACAAAAACTTTTCAGGGGCTGAGGAACTTATCAACATCTCACTTTCATCAAAAAAAAAACGATAGAAAATCTGAGCTGACTGACCCCAACTACAGATGAACTGAACAGGCACACCGTAGTACAGAGCCTAGGAACCCCAATAAACTGAGTCGGGGACCTCTTAACAGATGTTCAGGGTAAGGCATTGCCCTCCTTCCCTACCTCGGTTTAATACAAATATATATATATATATTACCACCTTAATAGCCAACAGGAGAGCAAAATGCAGTCTACAAACAGATATACTTTAAATTCAGAACCCTAGTTTGCATGAAAATAATGCTCCTACTAATGTCCTTTTGTCTAAACCCAACAAAGCCCCAAGCTGAGCTCCTTTGTTTTTGGAAGGATAATGCTTAAACTCTGAGAAAGAACGTTTGAACTCAGGAAGTCAAAAGAGAAAGCACCCAGAAAGGATCTTAGGGCAATTTAACTCAATTGTTCACCTCTGCTTAGAAACAGATATCCCTGCCACCAGAACTTTGAGCAAGTTTTAGCTTTAAGGAAAAAAAAAAAAAAAAAAGGAAAGGGTGAGAGGTATATCCGTGCACCAAAGATGGCGCCCATAGCTATGAGCCTAAGGAGACTCAAAGGTAGCTTGAGAGGACGTCAGGCCTTTTGTGGATGAAACACCAGTTTCTCAACATGGTGACTAAGATTTGGAAATATAAAGATGTCAATACACAATTCTTTTCTCCACCAGCCTCAAAACTTCAGGGGAAAGGAAGCAGGAGAGGGAGGGAAGAGCCATGAGGTCATCACATGTCTCCCACAGGGACGTCCCAAAGCTGTGTGCTCCAAAGCAGAGCTACGGGGACTCGGAGAAACCTAAAAATAATCTCAGAGAACAACAGAATGCAGACCAAATATTAGGCAGAATCAGGGCACACCGGCAGAAATAATCAGCAAGAGATGTCTTCGTGGAGTGTGAGAACGGAAATCAGAGGAAAGGGCTATATTGTATGAACCATCCTATTCCAGGTGACACAAACTAACCCCAGTCCTAACCTTAGAGATGCCATGCAGGTGGGAGACGGGTGTTTAACACGTGCAAAGCTGCAGAGCCAGGAGAAGAGAAGGAAGTTAGAAACAGAACTGGGGGCTGTGGAGAGATGGCTCAGTGGTTAAGAGCACTGACTGCTCTTCCAGAGGTCCTGGGTTCAATTCCCAGCAACCACATGGCGGTTCATGACCATCTGTAATGGAATTGATGCCCTCTTCTGGTGTGTCTGAAGACAGCTACAGTGCACTCACATATATGAAATAAATAAATAAATCTTTAAAAAAAAAGAAACAGAACCGGACTCGAGGTTTTGGCACCGGCTGTCTATATTCCAGAGATAAGGAAGAGGATTCTGGGAAGAGGGGGTTGAGGAAGCCAAGTGTCAGAAGGAAATCTGGAAACATCAGAATGGGGGTGTCTGCACATGGGTCATAATGAGGTCACTGCACATTCACTATGTAAAGACAGGCCACATTAGTGAGGGGGACTATGTCCAAGACACGCAAAGTGGTGTTTGAAAAATCGTCGAAATGACCTGGGGGAGGGGTATGGCAAAGATAGCCATCCAGACTGAATACAGGCCATCCAGAATGCAATGGAATCCCATTCTGACCTCAGAGGCCCTCCTAATGAGGGAGGGAGGGACACAGGCCTAAGCCAGGAAAGAGTCTCCTCAGGAAACTACTGAGATTACAGCAAGTTATGAGCGCAGATCTAAGAGCCAGAAATGACCAGTGCTCACTCTCTCCAAGGAAGACAGGTCACCATGTGTATGGCAGGCCCCAGGGGTCTGAGCACAGCAAAGCACTGTAATCCACAGCCAAGGAAGACGCATCTTTTAACAGCATCTGGGGCTGTTCACAAAACATCTGACACACAACTGCTGGCTGTCCTTACAGAATAAGGGGATACCCGCAGGAGGCCAGCAAGTCCTGTGAAAGGACATGTGACACCACACACACATACATACACCATACACACCACACACACACACACACACACACACACAACCCAGAAAATGAACAAGAATTCCCCCCTGTCACTTCTGAAAAGAAAGAGACAATTTCTCTCTTCACAGAACTTTGATAAGTCAATTTGAAAGGCTTTAATGATCCCATGGGGACACAAGGGGAGGCTATGAATAAATAATTCAGTGGGAAGATGGCAGTTATATAAGTGTGGATAAAACCAACCTTAAATCATTGTATTGCTAAAAATCAAGAAAAATATACTTTAGATAATTTTACAGACAGCAAAGTCTCCCTCTTACATTCTTCATGAAGTTGCATATTGCTATAAAATGCCTGGCGTAATTTGGAAACGTATGTAAGGATTTCGAGTATTATTTCCTTTAAAGGACACACACATATTGAGAAGAAAGCAACCATATTAATAGTGATTACTTCTAAGTGTCAGGATCACAGGTATAATTTATCCGACACTCCAATCTCTTGTGTATTTTCCATCAGAAACTAAAATATTCACACGTGAGAATTCAGAGGGTGCTAATCACTCCGATTACAAGCTCAGACTGGTAAAAGAAAAAATTATGCATTTAACTCAGAGCCTTTGCTTTTGCAGGCACACTCTTGCCAGGATCCCTTTAAAAACAGAGACCTTAAAATGTTAAGGGTGAGGCCAGACAGCTTTCTCTGCAGCACAACTTTGCAAGGGGCTTTGTGCCATGCCCGTTGTCAGCTTTATCATCTGGCATTTGTTGTGGGTTGCTCTGGATAACTCACAAAGATGCTGGAAACCGGAGTCCTCCCATGAAACTGAGCAAGAATATTTGAGGACGGGATTAGCGTCACTCGAGAACTCTCGGTCTGAACAGAGTAAAGAGATTGGAGAAGGCCCTGTGCTTATGGCCTCTAGGAACTATACCAGGAACTCTTTCAAGCAGCTGCATCCACATCTCTTTGTCTTTAGCACAGTTTCTTAATCCCTCAAAAGCAAGAGCAGGATGGGATGAAGAGAGGGTGCCTATTGTATTCTTTCTGTGAAAAAAAAAAAGTTCCAATCTTTTTCTTGTTCTCCCCCATCGTGGCCCTACCTAAGGGACATTTGGGAAGTCACACTTTACTATTGGCCTCTGTGTCTGGGAGGCACCTATGAATGTGTGTTAGCAAGAGCCTGAAAGGATGGTGCCTTTCTAAGGGAGGAGTCTCAATGGTGACCTCTGAAAAGATCAATGGCTCACCTTCACAGAGGTGTCCCATGCTTGGTGGTGGCACCTGGTGATGCTCTAAATGGCCGTTCTGGGGTGCTCTGGGCTCTGCAATGCTTCAACCTCTCCTGGAGCTACAGGCATGCACACATGACCTCAGTTCCACTGAGAAGTCCCTTGCCATGGGTCCCCTGTGATGGTCTCACCCAAGTTCATGTCTTCATCTATCAGTACCCATTGGCTCGCTGCCTCTGCCGGTTTTTCTGTAAGCAGTGCTTTGGTAGAGGTAAGTTGCAGCTCACTCTCCTTCCCTGCTGAGCTGTGAGGCACTGTTTACCTGCCCCTCTCCTTCCTTCAGGAAGTGTTGCAGGTGCTCGGAGTGGCCTGGTATGGGGGGGGGGGGCATTCTCTATTTGCCATTGACTCTTTTCGAGCACAAACATCTGGGAGGTGAATTCTCGGCTCTACATAGGTTAAGATGTATATTCCCAGGGCCACCAAGATCGCTCTGAGGGTAAAGATGCTTACCAATAAGGCTGAGGATCTGAGTTCTGGGACCCAACGTGGTAGGAGGAGAAAACAGAGTCCCGAAAGTTGTCCTCTGACCTACACACACACACACACACACACACACACACACACACACACACACACACCATGGCCCCCGTGCATGGCATTTGCCCACCCGCACAAAGTCAATAAAGAAATGTAATGTTGAAAATGAGAAAAATAATTTTATCCTATAGATCTTAGTAGATGCTCCTTTGCAAAGACTGATTCCTTCCAACTTAGTCGCTCTACAGGACTTCATCTCCCCACAGAGTAGAAATACCAATTCAGTCTCTTGCCTGTCTCTGCCCTACCTCCAACATACTGCAGGCGCATTTTCTTCATATGCTTATTGCTAGAAACATCCTGGCACTTCCAGAAGTTCCCTGATAAGTGTGTTGCAATGTGTATACGACCTCTGAAAAATGTGTGGGCTCAACGGTATTTTGAAATCGCTAATCGTTCCTTGGCTCCCTACAACTCTAACCTCTAAAGGCACTGACGGGTATGTTCCCTCCAATGGACACCCACAGTATATTAAATATAGAAACATTGCTTTATGAGCCAACTTCAAATCTATTCAAGGGAGACGGGTGTAACTACTGATTCAGCCTGTTTCAGATGGAGGATGCTGATGGGTTCCTCTGGGAAGCGTGCAAACTTGCCTATAATCGCACTTAGAGATAGGACACATGGGTTAGTACATTTTCCTAAGTAGATCTACCTGTCAATCAAGCTAAGAAGGCTGTGTCTCAGCTTGTGAAATAGAACTAGCTAAAGACAGTGTGGAAGATATGAAATCTCTCAAGGATATTTTAAAATATAATTACAGCGACTATATTGATTTTTTTTTTACTGTCCTCCTTTGCACTTTTGTAAAACAAATATGTTATTTTTAAATCGTGTTGAGAATTACATATATTTATAACAGGAACTATGACCCTAACTACTCCCCATTTCTCTCCCTCAAACTTCCCCTATGTCTTCCCAACATGCCTCTTCCCAGCTTCATGGGTTCTTCAGGCTCTTCTCCTCCTCTTCCTCCTCTTCCTCTTCTACCTCTTCTTCTTCCTCTTCTCCTTCTCCACCTCTTCACTCCTCTCCTCTTCTTCTCTTCTTTGATAACACACTAAGTCCAGCTACTACCTCCCACGTCTGTGTGGTGCACAGGACTATCCACTGGAGCACGGGCACCCTACCAGTGAGCAACAGTCAATCAAGAGTGATTCTTCCTTCCCAGTAACTTTCAGATACCACTACCGAGCTCCTCGGTAAGAGAGGGACCTAGAAATCATCTACTCCAACTGTGCTGGCCTTTAAGGCTGGCTTTGTCTTATATAGACATCTTGTGTTGCTGCTGTGAGCTCATGCGCACCATAGCCATGTTGTTTTCCAAAGACTACATTTCTCCCCCCACCCATTCATTCTCTGTCCCTTACATTATCTCTACCCCCTCTTCTAGGGTGTTCCCTGAGACATGGTGATAGTCGTGATATTGATTGGGATGTCCCGTTTAGGGCTGAGCACTGGATCTCATATCTTTAGTACTGCAACTCTCCGGTAACTGTTGTCTGTTGAAAAAAGGGAACTTCTCCGACAGTAGTTGAGAGCACCCCAGGTCTACAAGTATAACATGAATATTAAGAAGACAATTTGATAGCATGAGCACTCAGCAACAAAGTAACAGCACCTTATAACCTCTAGGGCCACAGGCTTTTGATGAGTATGACCAGGCATGAAACTCCCTTCCATGGATCAGGCCTCCGATCCAGTCAGGAAGTCATTGGTAACTCTGTAACAGAGATGCCACTATCACAGGAGCAGGTCCACTTCAGCAGTTATAGTCAGTCCATAAGCACTAGTCAGCATAATAGCACAACATCTGAACAAACTGTTCCTTCTTTTCCTTTCCCATTAGAGTCACAAGAGAAAAGGACAAACACCAAGGATTGAAGATTTGCATGAGAAGCTGCGGCTGAGTCAAGGTTGAAATGTAAACCTCGTTATTAAGAACCCTGTATGCTTCCTCGGAGTAGAAATTCATCAATGTGTATCCTTTCTCCTACTTGGCAGACAGTTCTTTTACATGGAACCTAATTTTTCAACTTTGTTAACTCCTAGAATTTCACATATATACGCAGGTTTCCAGACCTGGAATGGGACATAAACGCCTTATTCTTTAGGCTCCTGCGTAAGGGTTCACCAAATGTCCAAGCTGGACTAGGTACAGCCTCTGAAGCAGAGTCACAGAGAAGGTGATAACAGCTTGTAATAGGAAAGTTAGGCAGGGATTTAACTTCTCTCTCCATATTGTCCTAGTCAGGGTTTCTATTCCTGAATAAACATCATGACCGAAAAGCAAGTTGGGGAGGAAAGCTTACACTTCCACATTGCTGTTCATCAGCAAAGGAAGTCAGGACTGGGACTCAAGCAGGTCAGGAAGCAGGAGCTGATGCAGAGGTCATAGAGGGATGTTACTTACTGGCTTGCTTCCCCTGGCATGCTCAGCTTGCTTTCTTATAGAACCCAGGTCTACCAGCCCAGGGATGGCTCCACCCACAATGGGCTGGGCCCTCCCCCCTTGATCACCAGTTGAGAAAATGCCTTACAGCTGGATCTCATGGAGGCATTTCCTCAACTGAGGCTCTTTTCTCTGTGATAACTCCAGCTTGTGTCAAGTTGACACAAAACCAGCCAGTACACATATGAAGGGAGAATTTGTTGAGTAAATGTGCTGTGGACAGAGAGACCCCGTCTGAGGACCACCAGATCTGGAGGAGCCAAATCTGCACCCATGTGAGTCACACTGACTACTGTACTGGCCCGTCTAGATATATTCCATCCTCCTCAGCTCACAGAACTTACTTGGGTTTCTGATTCCATTTTCTTTCTTTCAGTATCCCAAGTTCAGCTCACTATTTTATGTCTTTATCAGACAAGGACTAGAAAACGAACATGAAACCTTGGGCCAACACCTCTTCTGTTCCAGGAGGAGACAGTGGGGGATGTCTACCCTGGAACCGAAATGAAATCTGTAGTATGGAGCTTGCAGACCAACTCGGAAACCATGATTTCCCCTTGTTCAGCAAACCTGACCAGCTACATTGTCCTATACTGACTGGCTGAATCTTAGTGGTACCTTTCATGTTCCCCTTTTCTTCAGACTTCCATGGCTTTGACTTTGCTGCTTGAACATTCACTCTACCTGGCTGCTGTACGTCTCCCTGATGTTTATTGCAAAGGAAGGGCAGTGGGGGGTTGGAGTAAGGGGGTGGGTGACGGGGTGGTGCTAGCAACAGGCTGTTGACACAGCGCCTATGGACTCTGCATTCTGAGACCACAGCAGAGGTGTGTGGCCAGCTGACACCAGAAGGAACCAGCTGGAGCACCAAAGCAACTGGTTTCCAAGGAGCTTCAAACAGAAATGGAAATGCACGGAGCTCAACTAACTCCACAGCCAGGGGATTGCTGTTCTCTCCGAGTGGAAACATTGTTTCTAGAAAATTCTTATGAACCTGGCTTCCTTTACTCATGACAGGGAGGAACTTGAAGATGCTTTAGCTCTTGAGAAGAGCGATTTAGTCACTTTGTCTGGACCCATGAAGACAGTGCTCCAATATTAAAAAAAAAAAAAATCAGATTCCAAACCGGTACTCTCTGCAGGCTCCAGCAAAGCAGCTCAGCCACCTAATTCATTCACTCTTTTCCCTCACACTGATCCAATAATCAGCAACCTCAGCTGGCCATTTATCTTTCAGACATCCAGTCTCAACAAACCTTCTGTCTCCGGGGACATAACGCATCTCCCTGTTATGATTTTGATACACATAAATGCTTCCACATTTTCATAAGTGATTTCATCAAATGGCATGAAGGGGGACAACACAGAGCTCATTAGTGCTCATAGGGAATCACAATAACCTATCCTTAAAAGCCTTGATTCATGGCATCTTTGCCATCTCTCTTAAAGGGACACTCATGACGGCTCAGTGAGCACAGATGTTCAGGGATGGCAGCGACCATGTGGCCGGATGCTCTCCTGGGTTTTCAGACTTTCTCTTTAAACAGGAATGAAATCAGCTTTGCTTCCAGCCCTAACCATAATTATCAGAAGGATCCAGGAGGGTATACCTCTTTGCCTCTGTATCTCCAGTACTGCTCACCTTTTACTTGACAAGATCTCAAAGCAGACCTTCACAAGGTGCCATTATACTGGGATATGATAGGGCAGACCCCAGCCCTCGGGGCCCTGAAGCAGGAAAATGTCGAAGTTAGCCTGGACCAAATATTAAGACACAGAGAGACCCTGACTCAAAAATCAAAACCACTGCTCTAGCTATTTTTTTTTTTAAATCTATTCTAACAATGAAGAAATCTTTATGACGGAATACTGTGACCCAGTTCTCTGTGTTCAGCTTTTCACTGCCTCTGAAATACCTGATAAGTCTAAGTTTTAAATAACGGAGATGTAAACCGATTAAATCGTTCTACAGCAAGACAAGCAAACCATCCGTGGGGGAAGCCAGCTGCCCCCGCCTCCTACTTACACTAAGAAAGCCAGCCTCAGATGTACTGTAAATGTATCTCACATTCCCTTTCCTGCTCAAGTTTGGCCCCTTTCAATTGGTTACCTTTGCCTCATCTCTCATGACAAATGAGATAAATAAAATCTTTAACACATGTTCATTTTATGTTTATACAAGAGGCATGATTTGCCACATTCTTTAAAAGAAGAAGAAGAAAAAAAAGAATCATTTAATACTAAGACAAATGGTCCCCAGAGCTATTAATAAGGATAATTTAAATCCTATTACAACAGATTCCAAAAGTCGTTTGTTTGGGGAGTTTTTTGGCTAGCAGATATTTCTCTGTGTTATCAGCTAAATAAATGGTCTAAGTAATCCGTTTGCAGTGTTTTGTGGTGATGTATTTCCTGGGGTGGGACCTCACCTGGAAGGAACCCAGGAACCTCTCTGTGGAAGAAGACCCAGCTTCTGAGTATGCAGCTTTAACAGAATCCAAAGGACTAAGAACTAGGCAAGGGAACCAGGAAAACAGCAGGATAGGCCACCAAGGGACTCACTGTGCTCCAGCCTGGGGTAACTCTCAGAAATGCAAAGTTCTAAGTGGGATGAAAGACCCTGAGAACCAACAGGCCTATTCTTAAAGTGGGGGCAGCGGCTTCTTTTTAACACCATTCTCTATATACACTGTAGAGGGAGGAATACATCCACATAAACGCTCACAGCAGCGGATCTCCACCTTCCTTAATGCTGAGACCCTTTAATACATGTTGTGGTGACACCGCTCTCCTAACCGAACAGTTACTTTCTTTGCTATTTCATAACTGTAAGTTTCTTCTACTGCTATGAATCAGAATATAAATATCTGTGTTAACCCCAGAGGGGTCACGACCCACAGGTTGAGAACCACCAATCAAGAAGCACTATAAATACAGTTATGGCAATAGAAAAGCTTCCTCGCCTGCGTTCTGTGATGGCTTTACTCTGTGACATGGCACACATGGATGGACACATGTGACAGACACATAATCCTGTGGCTATTACTGAGTGGACCCTTTCCACATGCCTGTAAAGGGCTAAATGTCCCCTTCCCAGAGATGTGACCTGGTTATCTTTCTCTAGAAAATTTTCAAAGAGTTTTGGGATTTTCTAGAAATTTTTTTTGTTTATACTAAAATTTGGTTTGAGTTCCATAATTAAGACATTTATTTTTTTTTAATTATTTACTGTATGTATATAAGTACATTGTAATTGTCTTCAGACACACCAGAAAAGGGCATCTGGTCACTTTACAGATGGTTGTGAGTCACCATGTAGTTGCTGAGAATTGAACTCAGGACCTCTGGAAAAACAGTCAGTGTCCCTAACCACTGAGCCATCTCTCCAGGCTAATTAAGATATTTAAACGTGGCTAAGGAAGTAGCTCTGTGGTTACGGGCATAGGCAGGTTGCTCTCCCAGAGGACCTGGGTTCAGTTCCCGGCACCTGTATGTTGCTCACAGTCACCTGTAACTCCGGGTCCAGAAGATCTGATGCTTCTGAATTCTGCAGGCAACCGGTTCACCTGTGGTACACAGGACTATATGTTGGTAAAACTATGCATGAAATGAATAGATCTTTCCAGAAAGATTTTAAATTGGTAAAACCAGTGTCTCTGGATTCTATGTTGAACTTTGAGCAAATGGCCATATTTAATATTTTTTTCCTGAGGGAACAAATTCTCAATTCTTGTTAACTGTGGTCGGTTTCCTTTCTGGCTTTATAGAACTTAACTACTTTTAGTCCAAAGAGCAACACAGTTTGGCTTAAAAATATAGGCAGTCAGTACCGCTTTATTTATTTATTTTGTTATTGTGACTTTGGTTTCCTTATCCCCATTGGTTTGCACCTAGAGATAGTGAGAGGAAAGTCCTCAGTAAAATGTTTGTGAAGTGTCATCATTGAACCCCACCCCCACCCCAGTGATGTTTTGAGAACAGACATGACACTGTGGCCGGGCACACAAATAACAGCAGCCAGTTGCTACATATTGTAATGCTAAGTGCAGCCCCCCAAGACCTGGTTGCCCCAGAGATGAGAGAGTCTGCACAAAGACCCAACTGATGCCATGTGACCTTGCCCTCAAGTTATTTCCAGTTGGTAAATAAAGATGCCAACAGCTATAGCTGGGCAGAATTGATGTAGGCGGAGCTTGGTGTTCTCAGCCTTGGGCTTGAAGGAGACCAGGAGAGAGAAAAGAAAGAGGGCATGGGTTAGAAATCAAGAAAGCATGGCCCTGAGGGCTGGCAGTTGGAGTTAAGAGCTACCCAAATAATAAGTTATTGATAGGAAGTAGATTAAGGCTTATTATGACTATAAAGTTTATGTGTGTGTCTTTTATCAGAGAACTAAAGGGTCAAAGGTAAGATAGAAACCCTAGACTGGGGTTAAATATTTTCAGAAACACCCATCCCCACACATGCTCACCAAACATCAAGCTTAATACCACAGAGGAATGCTGTGCCTTCTCCAGTTTGTAGAAATCCATGGTTCTTGGGCTAAGCATCTCTATTTGATGTCTACACAGGAGAGAGACTGGTTTTTAGGATGCAAAGGGGAACTTTTAAAAGGTCACCCTTCAGGCAGGAATGAGCTCTGTCAGGAAAGGAAATGTCTTACAAAAGAAGAAGAGAGGAAAGGAGTCAAAATGGAGCAGGAAGAGGCGTGGCGCTCTAAGGTTAAAGGAGAGGTGTGGATGTAATGCATCTTGGGAGGAAGAATCCCAGGGGTGATGGAGAAGGCAACAGTGGGAGGGACAGGGCATGCAGAGCTCCCAAGCAGGACCACAGAAGGGCTGTGGAGAGTTAATTTCACAGTGAAAACCCACATCTCCAAGGTGACTAGTCACTAAGCCATGGAAAAGGGCCGCGGGCAGCACCTGCATCTCCAGATGTGAGATGTGATGGACAAGGAAAAGCTCCAACAGCTGATGCCATGTGCCTCACCCAGACAAGCAACACCCAACTTAAAGTCACTTCTAGAATAACATTTGACACGTGGGCCAAAGTAAGTATAGAGAGAAGCTTATTTTCAGGGGCACACATTACAACATCCTTCCTTTCAAACTGAAATGAAATGGAAGGCAGGAATATAGTAAGGATGTTGATTTGGGTTGAAGCCTTTGCCATCGGAGAAACAAGAATTCCAGGAGTTAACTGCCTGAGACCTAGGGAAAGAACACCCACTGACCACCTTGGGCAATCTTACTGGCTCCTGGTTTTACTTTATCAGATCATAACTCCATCCAAGGCACCTCTGGGGCCACCTGACATACCCTTCTTATCAGTAGAGAGAAGAGGAAAAAGTTTTCTTAGTAACCTTTAGAGATGCAACTCGAGAGTCACCAAAAGAATTTAAATGACTAATATTCTGTCTTGGTGACTCCAATACCCACATCTGTGTGAGTCTTCATCCCCCTTACTCTCCCCCAACTGAGGCATCTGTCCTTCTGAACACCCCACTTTGTCTTAACACCCAGGCTTTTATTAAAATATATTTGACAACATCTGTTTCATAAGTATTGGTTGGCCCTAAAATTCTTTTTCCATGTTGCAATCCTTTTCTGGGTTCGGTCTGAATGGGGGCCACTATGTCTTGGGGGAATCCTTCAGGTCTCTAAGGGTGGCAGCGTGAGCTATGTGTCTTTTCCAGTACTGCTGAGGAGATCTGAGATGTGAGTCTTCAACTGTGCGTGTAGAACTCCGTGTTCCATTACCACATGATTTTTTTCCCCTGACGGCCTTAGGGAAGAGATCCCAGATGCAGAGGATGTGATGCCTGGAATATTCACTCCGGAAACAATTTAGCAAAGGTAGTGTAATGAGAAACTAAACTCAGTAAGAAGACAGCAAATGCGGGGAACACTGGCTATCCACCAAAGAACCATTTGTAATTCAGGATGGTGGGAAGCTACAGAGACTTTCTCTAAGCATGAGCAACAGCAGAAGTGTGCCTTCCAGGGAACAAAGACCAGGCTGGTGCTAACAGAGGTGTCCCTGTCAGGTGACCCAAGGAGCAAAGAAACCAAAGCTCAGAAGGTTAAAACCAGGGTGTCTGTTACCCTCTTCTGTTTGCACCTGGTTTAAACAAACAGTAGCCAAATCCCAGAACACCACCAAGAAAACAAAACCGAACAAAGCTGGGAGCTAGGTATAGTGGCTGGCTTTTCAAAAGTTTCAGTGTCCAGCTTCCTTGATGAGAGCTTTTGATTTACTAAGCAACTTTTAAGAGGAAGCAGATGTAAGCACATGGCCTGCAACCCACACTGAAGCTCATCCAGTATTTGAAACAGTGACACTTGTGTCTTCGGTGACTCATTTGTTCTTCTCAATCTACTGAAGGTCAAGAATGGAAGGCCAGAAGAATAATGAAGAAGAAACATCTCTAGGGTCCAAGTCCTTTATAGACTCCCTCATAACACAAAGAGTTGGAGGCAAACAATTCTAGCTTGGAAACTGGGGCTCATGTAGGGCCTTCCAAAAACATATACTTACACACTCACACCCTTACACACACATAACCTCACACGCACATACTCAGACTCTCCCATACACACACATCCACATGTTCACAATCACACCTGTGAACTCTCATGCCCACTTATCCCACACATCTGTGCACATTTACACACATACTTGAACACTTGCACAGGTATTTTGTCACCTTCTGCCCCACCCCTATACATACACAGTCACAAGCCCATAAGTACTGGGACCACAGATTGGAGGGTCTCAGCATGTAGGAGGTGCCCTTGCACTTTCACAATAAAGACTGCCTTCCCTGCTCTATGTCTTGTGAGAACTGAGGAGAGGGTACCAACCCTTGGCAACTTATGAGACCGAGTCAAGAACTGGAGGAGACGCCCACGGTGAAGCAGACTTGCACTCTCTTAGCTAACGATGCTCCAAACCATGTGACTGACACGGGCCATCTTTATATTTCCTGGACATTCTCTAGAGTTACTCAGTCTTCCAAGGGCCATTACCTGACTTTTTTCAAAACAGTCTCTTCCATACGATAAAAATAAACACCCTCTCAAAGGCGGTCACTCTAACGTCCCAGTGAATGAGCAGTTTTTGACGAGACAAGCAGGCTGAAAAGGTGCTTAAGAGCAGAGAAGGTAAAGGCCACACGACACAGCCACAGCTAAAGAGAACACTTCCCCCAAGCTGGCAGTGGTGAAAAAGCAAACCAACAAAGGGCGAGAGAAAATAAAATCCACAAGTTCGGCAAGCATACTGTGTTTTTTTATACTGTGACTATTCCAGTCTTCTGTCAGACTCAGTGCTGGAAACACAGACTCAGGTCCTTCCACAGTGAGGACAGACACATCCTAGCACACAGACCCAGGTCCTGTTCTACAGTGAGCACCAACCATCCCAGCACTGCCATGTTAAAATGAGCAAGGAAAGAGAAAGGGGGGAAAACAGAAAAAAAGGCATGTTCTTGTGTCTTGGTCTAGCATATATTAGCATTATAATATCAAAGAGACCAACGGAAAAATAACAGAAACTTTATAAAAACAGAGGAGGGGATATATAAGTAGGATATTTAGCATGTTTATGTGGGTGTCCATGTGCATATGCTTCTGTGTATATGTGCCTAATGTGTATATTATATACACACACGACCGTGACATACATACATGACTATGCATGCATATGCTTTGTGAATCATGTTTGTATATACATATGTTATAGATGTGTGCATGTGTATGCATTTGTATGTATGTCTATGAATGTACAGCTGTGTATGTATGTGCATGCACATGTGTGTATGTATGCACATGTGTGTGTACATGTGAATGTGTCTCCCACATGCACATATGCATTATACATTCACATGTATGTGTATCTATGTATACATTCACATACTTGTGTGTGTATATGTGCATGTGTGTACATATGTGTGTTTGTGCTTAAGCACTCAGAATAATTTGGTTGACAAGAGGATTTACATCATAAATCTGTGAACAACAAACATTATGTAGGAACAAATTCAGTAGGAAAGCATTAGGTTGCCAACTGTTAATCACAAAAACACACTGCATGTGGATCAAAGATCCCATTAGAAGGATAAAATCAACCAGAAACATGCCGTATAATTTGGAGACGGTGGGCTCCACAGAACCCATCAAAGGCTGTGTAACCCGGCAGGGGAGAACACTGGGCACCACACAACCCTCTAGCCTTCCCACCTTTCCTGATGCTCAAAGATGTATCCACCATCCGTGGCCACCAGTCCTAGGCACAGAGAAGGCCGGCAGGACACCTCCAGAGAAAGCAGCTAGGTCTGTAGCCATGCGCATCAGTTAGCAGAACCAGCCCAGACTAGACAGTCAGCCTCTAGTGAGAAGAAACCTCCTATCTGGTGTCCAAAGCAATTGCTGATCGGGGTGGTGGTTCTCTATAATGAGACGTGATTATGGTTAAGTGTATACCTGAGGTCACGGCAATGAAATTTGGTGAACGTGGTTACACGATTCAGTTTGGGCTGTGCATTTAGACTTTGTGAAGGACACAGGATGAACATTACTGATGTCTAGACTGGAACATACAGAAGTCATAATGTGCTTTGCAGAGATAGTCTGTTGTGATCATGTTTAATTCCAAACAGAGGGTGATGGAAACCAACAGGAACTAAGAAGGACAAGTGTAAGACACTCTGTCCTGTGAGCTCACCGGCCATCTTAAAGACCCACAACTCACTAAGGACTTGAAGTACAAAGAATCCTCACATTTCTTTCCACAAAGAAACCACATAAATTAAATTAAACCAACAAATATGTATCCATCCATGCGGGGAAAGTTCATGAATGCTTCTTTGGAACAGCTCCTTCAGTAGACCAGTCACCTTAACTCGCACGTTACTTGGTGAATGCCCTCTGGTGTGGCACAGTCTTATAAAATGTTTTGGGGAGTTTTCAGAACTTGAAACCCTAAGGAATGCTTCAACCATGTACCCCTTGTTCATGACTGTGGCCCCAGAGAGCAACAGTAGTTCCCCCGGGAAACTGATGAACATGAGCATCTTCAACATCTGCAAATTCACTGAACCAGAGTTCAAGGGAAGGGTCCAGCAATGCCTCCTAGCAACCCCATAGGTGATTCTGTTGTGCTGGGAAATGCAAACTTTCCAAATATTCCAGAGACACTAAGAATTTTCATAAGGCCATTCAGTCCAAGAAAGACAAAAGCAGGCACAAAACATCTGCTTACTGTTTCTCAAATATCCCTCTGCAAAGTCAGAGGGTGTACTTAATAAAATATTGGACCATACACAGGCTCACAGATGGAATCATTGGGTTGTCTCCTTTTCTTTTTCCTCATCTCTTTGTATCTTAATCTGAATCCCATTGGAATTTGAGACTTTTGGGAGAAAGAACCAATTCATTGCTAAGATAGACAATACCATTCGGGTGACGGACTCCCTAATAGTTTTCTATTGATATGCAATGTGTTCTAGCTTGCACTGGAGTCTTCACCATCCACAGCTCCATTAGAATGTGTGATCCTAGGGAAAATCATATGTAGGCATCCCACTGGGCACTGTAGCTTCTTGATTAAGAGCACTGATTGCTCTTCCAGAAGACCCAGGGTCATTTCCAAGCACCCACTTGGCACCTTAAGACTTTCTGTAACTTCAGTCCCAGAGGATCCAATGCACCCTTCTGGTCACTGTATGCACAGACATACATGCAGGCAAAACATCCATATACATAAAGTGAAAGTAAGTAACATGTCGCTGCCTAGAGCACTGGCTGTCACACAGGTAGGTCGGTTGGTGGACTAACGTCAACCCATTTGAGAAAATAAAGGAATTCAAATTTGATATTCCTATTGCTTAAACTCCTGATAGGTCTATACCATCTATATTATTAGCCATGGGAAAACTCAGACTTCACTTCTCAGTTCAACTCAGTTAGCAGGAATTATGCTCCTTGCCTGGCTAGAGGTGTGTGTTTGTTCGTTTGTAACCAACCCCCCCTCCCCCGAGAAAGTCCAGGGTAAATATTTCAGCCTTCAGCTACTCAACTTTGCCTCTTGAGCACATAAGAATCCATGGACACAGTGGGTGAGTAATCATGTTTATTCAAACACAACTTCATTTCCATAAACCTCGACTAAGTCAGATTAGGCCTGGGATACAATCTCCCGATCAAAATCGAAAGAGCATATAAGTATTAATGGCTCCCGGTTAGAAAACAAATTCATTTGACGGGGACAGATGATCCAGCCTACTGAGGGCACTTGAATATTTGCTACTTAAACTTTATTTGTCAAGGAAAGGGATGCACCCTGGTAGGTTCCCTTGGTTGTGGGTGTGTGTGGGGGGGTGTCAAGTCTTCCTTTCTTCTCTGAGTTGGTCCACATCAAGTTCATGTCCATCAGTGAGATGCTGAGACATGCTCAAGAGGAGCGCTAAGGAAAGGCTGCCTCCAATGTCTCTATTCCGCCCTAACAGCTGAGGGAGATGCAGACAGTACTGATTTTCTTTATCAAATCCAAGTTTACTTTGGCACCTCCAAGGAGGTTTTAACACACAAAGGAACATATGACTTTATACTGCCACTTTTAAGAAGGAGTACTTCCTTTGAGATCATTAGCCAGGGAAAGACATCCGAGCCTGCTAACCATGCTGGGTGGTCCCAAGGATCTCTGCAGCTGCCTGGGGCAAGGGTAAATCATTTGGTCCTTTGGACATGGTGGGAGAAAAGGAAGCCAGGAGCTGAATGTCACCTCTGAAACTCTTCTCTGTTCCTGGGATCCTGGCTATTGTTATTGGCATTCACTCTTCCAATGGAGAATGAAATATTTCTTCCCCGTTGGCGTCTCAGCTGACTCTACTTTCTCCCCCTCTTTCTTTCATTAGTGACTTTTATGAACTCAGAACAGATTTCTGTTTCTGGCCGCCACCTTTTATTATGAGATCACGGTGCGAGCTGGAGATGTAAGCTAACTCCAGCACGCAATTCCCCTCTCTGCAGCCCATTTCTGTATATAAGCCACGCATGGAACAAGAGGCACAAACAAGACCCCAAAAGACGCGTCACCTCTGCTCACGGTCAACCCTTATGGTTTGTTTCTCCTAAACTAAAAACTAGCCTGCATATGCATTGGCTTCTTCTCATCACCCGTATCTCTGCCATTTCTTTACTTTTAATTAATTGCTTTCCTTAGTTATTTTGGAGACAGGGTCTCACGTATGCCAGAGGCTGATCTCAAACTGGCTATGTAGCTGAAGATGGCCTTCCACTCATGACTCCCCTACTGCCCCGTCCAGGATGCTGGTATTCCAGGCGTGTGCCGTCACTAAGGGTTTTACGAGGTACAGGGGACAGAACACGGAAGTCTGTGTGTGCTAGCTAAGTACTGTCACCACTGAGACATCTCCAGCCTACCGGATTATAACTCGGGAGAGCGAGGTACCTTGGCCTCTATGGCAGAAGGGATGAGCACACACTTACACAGAGGGATCTAAAAGCTTGAACTGCATTTACTTCTCCAAATGCTGGGAGGCAGTTAATAAAGATGATAAATGTTTATTTTACTTCCCCACTGTTTTGAGGCCTCAACTATTATAAATCAGAATATTTGACAGAGTTGGGTCATGTTTTATAGATTAAGGGGGAAAAAATGAAAAAGTATCTCTGAAAAACAATCCCTTCCAAGATTAAGGCATTAAAATACTGTCCAAGGCTTATTGTTTCTCAACAAACCTTCAAAGGATCGCCAAAGAGACATGGGCAGTTTGGACTGCTACAAAGATCTAGTGGGAGGAGCTGGGGCTATAGCTTGATACTAGATCATAGCTTAGAAGGCATCAAGCCCTGGGCTTGATCCTCAGTATGGCAAGGAGAAAAGAATTCTTTAGCCATTGGTACACATCACAATCTATGCACATAAGAGGCTGAGGCAGAGGACCTCAAGTCTACATCAGCTTGGGCTGCACAGTGAGTTTTAGGCTAGCCTGGGCTACACACTTTCCCATCATTCTCTTTGTGTCTGCCTCTCTCCTGTACATTTGCATATATAACCACTACCACCACTATCACCACTATCACCACCACCACCACCACCACGGAATTTTTTTCTAGCGTACCTCCCAGCTTTCCACCTCTTGGGCCCATTTCATCTACCAACGGTTGGCTATCTATTCTGCAATAGAAAAGTATACGGGAATATATTGACATCAAGTAGGAAGGAGAAGAAATAATGACCTAGCTAAAGATATCCTTAACCTCTGAAGCCTGAGAGCATGTGGCTTGTATACCAAGGAGCACCCAGGTGCCTGATGAAGAAGAGTCTTTAACCATGGGCAAGGGAGGCAGAATGTGGGGGATGGAAGAAGCCAATGGAGGGTGGGGTCACAAGCACAGGATGTAGTGATGTCTCAGTTGGAAAAGTAAAGACGGTTATTTACTCCAGAAGAGAAATTTGAGAGGCTGGTGCTGTTAAATGACACCTTTACTGCAGTTCTTGACTTCAAAAACATAATTAGTTACTATAAACATGCTTGCGTGGTCTTAAAGGCATCAAGTTCATTGCATTATCAGTGTAACAGAAAGTGAACCTACTAGCTAATTCCAATATAATTATGGTCCTACAGCCTTACTATCAAAGATGAGTACCATCTGCAACTCATAGGTGAAGATTCTACAAGAAAACACATTACCAAGGTCTGCAAGGTCTGCAGCCTCAACCCTTAAACCAAGACTTTAAAGGTTTGTTTTCAGTTGTGTGGAAGCGCACACGTGAATACTGTGCTCTTGGATCCCAGAAGCTGGAGATTGAAATGGTTGAGAAATACCCATCACATCTGGGTTCTCTGCAAGAGCAGCTCTTAAGTGCTGAGCCATCTCTCCAGCCTATAAAGTAAGACTTGAAATCATGAAAGATGAGACGTGGAGGAAGACAGTCACGTCTTACAGTTAAAACCCAAAGCTTCTGGAACCACTGAAAGGTGAGCCATGATATTGCCCGAGAGAATAACGTTGTTCATCAAGATTGAATCAAGTCACAGCAGAATATAAACTCTGAAGACATCTGAGTAGCTCAGTACATCAGTTCTTCTACATGGCCGGCCAGGTCCTTCTGCTTCCCATATCCACAGTTGAGCCCATTCAGTGACCCCTCAAAAGTGACCCCTCTCACCTTCACCTGTCCCACTCCTGGCCATATCTAGGGGCAGGGCATAGCAATCTGTGCCCTTCAAGTGGCATAGAAGTGCATTTGTAGTGGGCCCCAGTGAGCCTCAACAAGAGGCACTGACTTTGACAGAGTCTTACAGTCTTACCAGCAAATGGCTTCTTACCCAAGAACTGAAAATGTGAAACACACACACACACACACACACACACACAAAATAACACTAAGAATTTCTCCCTTTCCTATGACCAACAAAACAAAACTAGCAAACAATAAATGAATCACTGCTATTTTATTTTAGAAAACAAAACAAAACAATCATATTAAGATCCGCTAAACAATGAGGTTTTCATCCCCACCCCCAGGATAGCTCCATTATGCCTGAATATCTGTTTTTTAAAACAAATTGTTTAAAAAGCACGCTTTACATTGGTCATTGAACTAAGACAAAAACAAAATACAAGCAAACAAACCAAAAAAAACACCCCAAAAATCAAGAAAACAAAAACAAGAACTTTTTTTTGGTTTTAAAATGCCTATTCTAAAAAGAACCATTATCTTTGAACAACTATATAGCTACTTTGTGTTTTAGCTAAAAGATGGAGCCAGGTAGCAAGAACCTGAGGGTGTGGTGCCAAAGCCCAAACCCCATCTGGAGATTAGGAAGGTTCCTGGTTATCATTTATTGCTGCCATAATGTGTAAAGTTATTTTACAGTTAAAAAAAAAAGTCTCCCAATAAACAATTGCAATAATACTTTTCTGAAGGGAAGAAAACGTCATTTTTAGAATACCATGCAGCCCAATACCCTTACTCGATTCGAGAGTTCATTTATAATTGTAATTTCAGTAAGCCCTTGAAGTGACTTTTACAGTATCTGCCCACATAGTGCTTTGAATAAGCTACATTTTTGCCTTCATTTATTGGGGTAACATGAGGATGAAAGGAATTTTTGTGGCATGAATATTTCACAGTAGATCTGATACTTGGTACTTGTGCTAAGTTTTGTTGCCATGGAGACCATCTAGGAGAAACCATTTAAACGCCAGAACTCCAAACCCATTAAAACACTGCCTTCAACTCTGGTTTCATTTATAACTTGGAAATCAAGGCTGTAGTAACCACTTTTATTTCTTTTACAACAGTGTATAACCCATCTGCTTAAAAAAAAAAATACAGTATTGACTTTCTGAAAAGCCTTGAATTACCTTTCCATGAAAAATTCTGATATAGCCTGGGGGATTCAGCTGCCTAGTGGGTAACCATGGAAACAGGTATACACACTGTGCTTCCTCTCAAGCTAATGTGAGGAGACCATAGCTGAGGAGTCAGGAGTATGTTTCTGTAGATGCTTTTAAAAAATTGACCTTGGAGAAGACAGTTATCTTTGTTTCCTTTGGCCTTACCTGTGAATTATCATCTATCTATCTATCTATCTATCTATCTATCTATCTATCTATCTACCTATCTTCCCATCTCTCTCTGGATTATATATATATATATATATATATATATATATATATATATATATATATACACACACACATACATACACAAACATGTATATGCATATATTTTTTAATTCCAGCACGCAGCAAGACTGCACAGTGCTTTAAATATACAAATTTGAAGAAGAGCCGTGAGCAGAGGGTTAGTGGGAGCTTAGTCCCCAGTCAGTGGGAACCCAGTACACATCTCACCAACCTGAATCCTCATGGTGTCCTCATGACTGACCACAGCAGAACTGAAAAGACCTGGATATGGAACTCTTACAGAAACAATCCTACATGACTTGACCCCAAGCCACCTTGGGTTAAAACTACTTCTAGCTGCTCCTGTCCATGGACCCAGCATTCCTCAAGGTGCATGTGCCTTCTGACTCTGCCCAGCAACACTCACCTCCTGAGTGTCCATCATCCTTGTTGGCCTAAAAGAAACGTATTCTTTGTAAAGACTAGATCAATCGTCTATGACAGGTACCTTCTGCACGAATCTACCATCATTTCTTGAAGTGTGCATTTGGCATCTGTTTTAAGCCTCTCAAGGCAGTTGGATGTCTGTACTGCCTCTGAAAGGACAATAGTCACCATTTCAGGCCAGGTGGCTTTTGTCTGGCAAGAGATCCCCCCCCCCAAAAAAAAACTTAGATGAAAATAATAGATGAAAGAATATTTTTAAAAAGGAACTTTGATCACCACCAATCAGTATTTAATAATGCTGAACTACAAACCTTTAGGGAGATCAAGCCAAGCTATGTAAGGCATACTACTATGGCAATTAAAAGAAATGTTTAAGTTTTGAGTCTGCAAGCCTTGCGCCAGAAGTTAAACAACTCAGCAGCAGCAGTAACAGCAGAGATGAATCAATTTATAAAGCATGTAGACCTGAGTTCAAATCTCCAGGACACGTAACTGTAACACTAGACCATTGGGGACAGAGATAAGCAGACCCCTGGAGGAGGGCCCTGTGTAGCTAGCCTCGCCCAGTCACTGATCTGTGACTTCACTGAGAGACCCTGTCTCAAAAGGTGAGATGGCATGCAGTTAGAGGAAGACATCTGAGGACAACTTCTGCCCCACACATGTGTGTGCACATATGATGTAAGCAAACAGTTTTTTTTTTTTAAAGAGGCAACTGACTCTTGAGCATCCTATGATACATCAATTCTCATGGATACTTTGTCATGACAAGAAATCCCTGTAATACTCACAAGAGCCAGAGAGTATGAATCTCTCTACAGGAAAGGGTAAGAAAACATCGCCCTAGAATGTGCCCCTAAGAAAACATCGCCCCTAGGTTTCTGTCATATGGATAAAGTAAGATCTGACCTGTGAATGAAGAATAACTGAATCTAGGGGATAAAATTCGCAGAAATGTTCAGAGCAACTCTTTGTGTCGTTGTGGAAATCAACTCGGAATCTTTTTAAATGCCATAATGAAAGCGAATATTCAGCCTTGAATGATAAAGAAAAAGGTTAAAGTTTTTGTCAAATCCCCAAATTTAGCCCTCACTTTGCAATATTTACCTGCCTGATAGGCGTCTCTGCTCCTACCTCACAGGCATCCCTCCACTCCCACGTGAGCAAAGCAACCAAGCAAGATTCTCTGCCCCTCACTACAGCCCCCACTTCAATTTAAAGGCAAGCAGCAGTCAGGATCATTCGAAACTCTGGCCTCGGGCTCTAAACTGATCAATTCCAATAGCCAAAGGGCATCTAGTGGAAACTAGTGAGTGTGGGTTTAAAACACAGGAGTCATCTCAAAGGCTTTATAATTCTTCGGCAATGTAGACAATGTTTTTTAAATCTCAACTCTCCAGTTCATAAGGCAGGGATATAATACTGCTCTCAATAGGAGGCTTAAAAGAAATGTTACTGAAATCAAAGCAAGTTTCAAAGCCAGTGCAGTGGTACGCGCCAGTAATCCCAGCAACTGGGAGGGCTAGGAAGAGAGGTTGTCAGAGTGTGTGTGTTCACGTTTGTGTCTGTGCTTGTGTGTCTACACGCATGCTCGCACATACATGTATAGAAACTTCAACGAATACAATTTGAAGCACCTTCCGAGGCTGGACAGAGAGCTCAGCAGTTAAGAGCATGTGCTGCTCCTGGAGAAGATGCAAAGTTGGCCGCCAGCAGCCAGGATCACTCGATCCGCCTGGTTTCTATCTCTAGCCCCGGGTTCTAAACTGATGAATTGGAACAGCTAAAAGCTATAGGCCCACAACTTCTGCTGCAGAAGATCGGATGCCTTCTTTAGGACTCCAAGAGCCACAAGCACACATGTGGTTTACATGGAGAGACACACAGACTTACACATAAGTAAGAATACACTGTAAAGCAAGATATACTTTCTCTGTCGCTCTTGGGGATTGGTAAAATCCTCGAGCAAATTAAGAGTCACAAAAAATACATAGAGCAAAAATCTCGTCTTCACCACTCCGTCAAGTGTAGCAGACGGCAGGCTTCTCTTGAAAAGCAATACATTACATTTCCTTTCAAAAGCCAACACCTGTTACAAAACAGAAACTGTATTTCAGGGACTATCATAGGGGTACATTTCATGCCCTATCATATACTCCGTAGATATTAATTCAGATCTCTTCTACAGCACATTAATCTTGGCAGCTAAATCCCTACTCCCCATCCATCCGGTCCTGCTCTCGCCTGACCTGAGTCAGACATGCTTCACACCATCTGCTCTCCTGTTGTTCACTGAGAAATCTTCCTGTACACACGGGCAAGTCCCGCCCCCTCCGGGCAAAGGACAAATTCTTTCAAGAGCCACAGCCTTCTCCTTTGTCCCCAATGCTTTTCCAGAGTCTACACTACACCCCTCAATTTAAAGCCACTCCTGCAGAATTCTGGGACAGCTTTCACCTTGCAGTTTCTTATGGTCCCACGGTCACTAAACGTTGAGCATGAACAAGGTATGTGGGCTTTCTGGGGTCCAGTTTTTCATGTGGTACTCCCCTGGTCTGTAAAAGCCACCCCATGCCCATCCTTTCCTCCATCTGGAAGATGGTTCTCTCTCAAAGCCAGCTCAATTCTCAGGCCTCTCTGTAAGTCCTTCCAACTCTTTGAGAGGACTCTTATGACACTTTGTTCTCAGGTCTGTCCTGGTAAGACACTGAAATTCAGAAACAAAAGCTGGAGAGGTGGCTTCATGGTTAACAGTACCCGTTGCTCCTAAAGAGGACCCAGACTTGGTTTCCCCAACACCCAGATGGTGGCTTACAGCCTTTAGCAACTGCATTTCCAGGAGCTCTGATGCCCTCTTCTGACCTCCACAAGCACCGGGCACATGAGGGATACACATACAGGCATGTAGGCAAAACACTCATGTATATATGATAAATCTATTTAAATTAAATAGAATTAAAAAAAAAAAAACCTTGGGAATAAGAATGGGGAGGTCAAAATTTAGAAACTACTAATTCCTAAAACACATTTGTGAGCCAAATCTTCTCCATTCTACGTGTTCTTTTGACTAAATACACTATACACTTGCTCGTATACATGAACACACACACACACACACACACAAATCAGATCCAGGAAAATGTGGGAACAACAACAACAAAAAACCCCTTCAGTCCAAATAAACTGAGAAACATCCAGCTTACCCAGATGGCTCAGACACGGCCTTCTTTTGGAATACCTGATGGTGCCTTGACCACTTTTAAATGTCAAACGAATTTCAGAGAGCAGCCAAAAATATTCTAAGACTCTTGTAAGTTTCCAAAATATAATTATAAATTTATAAGTTCTCTTCTTTATACATGCGCAAAACTTTTAGAATTCAATGGGGAAATAAGCCTTCGTTTCAAAAAAAAAAAAAAAAAAAAAAAAAAAAAAGATCTTGGAAATTGGGAAATCAAAACACACGCTATTTCCAGGCAGTGGTCATCTTAATAATAGCTACCATTCCTTGAGAATGTGCTGCCAGAACTGTGCTGGGCTCCCTCCCTCTCCCTCTCCCTCTCCCTCTCCCTCTCCCTCTGCCTCTGCCTCTCCCTCTTTCTCTCCCTCCTCTCTCCCCCCTCCCCTCCTCTCCCTCTCTCTCCCTGAAAGTCTTCTCTGCAATTCTGCAGCCATCCTAGGGAGGGAGCCTTTCCTTGCTCCAGATTTTCAGATAAGGAAGGTGATAAAAGAAGCAATTGCATCTAGACATCCTCAGGCCAGGACTCAAAGCTGGGTCTCCCACTTCTGCCAAGCCCACAGGCTCCCTACAAGGTAGAATGCACCACCGGAAAGCCAGGCAGATGACTTCTCCACAGAGAGAATGACAAGCCTGCTCAGACTACAAAGTCTAAGAAGCAATCTGCTTTGCCCAGGGAAAACGAATGTCAGCCACTCACCTGAGATTTACATCCAGTCCCCCTCCGTACCAATGAACTCAGGAGTATTCTAGTTTCTAATTGAGATGGAAATCACACATTTTCTTTAGAAAGAGATAAAAATGTGTGTGTTGAAACAGAATCCAAATTGAAATACATTTTTTTAAAATAAACAAAACTGCTAGTGCCCATTAGGTCAGCTCTAACTACAGTCTCTTCAAAATGTATCAATTTTGATATAAATATGTCAAAAACTCAAGAGAGGATGCAAGATACCGCAGGTGAGAATTATCAGAGAGAAACTGTAGCAATGTGGCACCTGGGCTTTGCAATTTTAACTCTACTTTCTTTACTTGTTCCATTAAAACAGGGTTCCTGATGCTGCGTACCACAGGGAGACAGGTGGATTTAGACTTCCCCAGCACCACCCTGCTTACCGCTCTGCCTAGAATTTGGTCACATAAACATAACACAACCAGCTAAGTCTTCTACTGCCTCAAGGTTGACCTGGAGCTAGCTACCTCACAAACACTGCTCTATCTCCATTCACACAATGTTTATTTACCAAGAATGGACACACCTTTCACTTTCTGTTCCCCTTTTCCCAGTTTCTAAAATTCCATCCCTAAGGCATTAGGCAGCCCAGGGAAAGACACCAGGATGATAGTTCTCACGCTTCAGACTACAGTCTTGCCTCAGCTCTCCATACTTGCTTGGTTTTCACCCAATAATTTCAAAGAAATAACACTCCAATGAATTTGATGCATGCTGAATTTGATGCATGACTAGTTAAGCGGTTGTTGGAATGGCTTATAGGAATGTCCAGTTGCCTTTGCTGTTTTGAAGGAAGGGAACTTTCTTGAAATTTGGTGACAGACAATATTATGGTCTACCCTGTGATGATGAGGCTATTTTCGGGGTATCTGCAATGTGCTATTTCCTCTGGGGACATGGTGGGACCATGCATCATGGAATCTCCTATAGCATCCGCTGCCCTAGACAAGGAGGACAGTAAGTTACTAAAAGAAAGAGATGCAGCTGGCTTCAGATATACAGAATAAGAACTTCAGAACCCAGAGCTCTCCTGGAGGCATGGACAGGAGTATCATAATGAATCAGAAGAAAACAGCAGAGGAGAGTTTCTCAAAGGCCTGAGGTTGCAGGGAGCAGTTAGGCTTGGCTGATGAAAAGATCCCTTCAGGATCAAAGGCCTCTTCCCAGAAGATCCAGGGAGTACAGTCAGCCTCCTGGAGGAACTGGGGACTCAGATTTCTACACAGGACCTGGGCCTTCCTCCCAGCATGAGAACCCTTGGGGTGGGATGCTTGGCAGCTGTCCACATCCCTTTGGCCAGTCCTGCTTAGCTTCGATTCCCCTTCCAGGCTTTGACCTCCAGGTCTTTGTCAACAAATGCTGTAGGGACAATAAACTGTCCTTCCAGCAGCCTGGGATCTGAGGTGGGCTAGAACAAGAAGCTGGAGAGGCAGGCAGAGGCAAGTTCATTCCAGGTCATATCTGGATTAAGTGTAGGGGCTTAAACAAAAGTGTGGGGCCATTGCTAGTAACCTCTGTAGATGAGCCCACCAAAACACTGACAGGGGACTACAAATGGGGAAACACAAGGAAAGGAAAACATGACTATGGAAACTCTGGCCTTAAAGCGTGGTTCGATCTAGGAGGAACTACCTGTTTTCTATGGGAAAAAATTTAAATGCAATGCTAACGGGACCCTCTGTATGGCCTGGTGATCATTCAGCCTAAGCTGTCACATAGTTCCTATGATGTCTGAAGACCAGAGAACAGGGAGTACTTTTAAAAACATATTTATATAAAATCACCAGAACCCAAGTATGGTGGTTTGAATATGCTTGGCCCAGGGAATGGTACTCTTAGAAGGCATGGCCTTGTTGGAGTAGGTGTGTCACTGTGGGCATGGGCTTTAAGACCCTCATTTTAGCTGCCTGAAAGCCAGTGTTTGTCCTGTTTACTTCCACCTGAAGATGTAGAACTCTCAGCTCCTCCGGTGTCATGCCTGCCTGGACACTGCCATACTCCTGCCTTGATGATAATGGACTGAACTCTGAACCTGTAAGCCAGTCCCAGTTAAATGCTATCCTTATAAGAGTTGCCTTGGTCATGGTATCTGTTCACAGCAGTAAAACCCTAACTAAAACACCAAGGATAAAATGCAGCAATGCAGCCTATGAGACTCTGGGCACTAACCTTTTAGAGAAAACAAGAGACAAAAAAAAAAAATAAGAAAAGAAAAGAAAAGAAAAGAAAGAAAGAAAGAAAGAAAGAAAGAAAGAAAGAAAGAAAGAAAGAAAGAAATATAATAGGGTGGGGGTGGGACATTATCTTACTTTCCATTGCTATAACAAAACACAACGACCAAAGTAACTTATAAAAGAGAGCATTTAATATGAAGGCTTATTATTCTAAGGTTTGGGGTCCATGGTAAGGTGCAAAGCAGCAGGCAGACAGGCATGGCGCTGGAGCAGGAGCTGAAAGTTCACATCTGATCCACAAGTACAAGGCTTGAAAAGAGTGAGCTAACTGGGAATGACATGGGCTTTAGAAGCCTCAGAGTTCAGTCCCAGTGACACACCTCGTCCTACAAGGCCACACTGACTGATCTTTCCCAAATAGTAACACCAACTGGGGACCAAGCATTCCAATACAACACATAAGGGGGCAATTCTCATTCAAACCACTTAAATTTTTTCACACAGTAAGAATCTGAAAATTTGGTATGCCACGTGTGAAATAAAAGTCCCACCAGAGAAGAGCTAGAGAGATGGCTCAGGGTTAAGAGTACCAGCAGTTAAGTGTTCTCCCAGAGGATCTAGGTTCAGCTCCCAGCACCAACATAGAAGCTAAGAATTATCTTTAAGTTCAATTCTAGGAGAGTTATCACCCTCTTCTTGCCTTGTGGGCAGTGCATGCATGTAATATATATATATATATGGCAAAATGCTAATACACATAAAGGAATAATAAATCTGGAAACCAAATATATACATATACATATTATGTGCATATATGTGTATACAAATACATGTGTGGGGTATGTGCGTGCATGTGTTTATGTGTGTATGTATGTATGCATGTATCTTTCTATGTATGTGAACATGTGAATGTGTGCATGTGTGTACACCACGGTGCACAACTGGAGGTCAGAGGACAATCTTTCTAAGTTGGCTCTCTTCTTCAACCATGGGACTCCAGGACCAAACTCAAATTGTCAGCTTTGAAAACACATGCTTTCACCCACTGATTGATACCTTGCTATCTCAAAACATCCCTTTTCTGTAGCAATTTATTTTTATTTGTTATTTGTGGGCGTATGTGTATGTTGCTCAATGTAGGTGCTGGGAACAAACCTTGGGTCCTTTGGATAAACAGGGAGTGTTCCTCAACTTGGAGTCATCTCTCTCGTCCTACAAAATCCATTTTAATGGAGGTTTCACCTCCAGACATTTCTGGTCAAGAAAAAGTAATTTTTTGGAAGGGGGTTAAAAAAAAAAAACCGAAAATCCCAATAGCAACATGAAAATGGTACAGGCACAGCAAATGGGAAAAATAGAGATGCCTGAGTTTTACTGACTTCGGTCGTGGTTTGAATGAGAATGGCCCCCATAGGTTCATATATCTGTGTGATTAGTAACCAGTTAGTGGAACTGTTTGGGAAGGATTCACAGGTGTGGCCTTGTTAGAGGAGGTGGGTCACTCGGTTTTAAGGTTTTAAAAGCTCATGTTGTAGCTTGGGTTTTATTGATGTGAAGAGATACCAAGACGTCAGAAATTCTTAAAAAGGAAAACACTTAACTGGGGCTGGCTTACAGTTAAGAGGTTTAATCCATTACCACTATGGCAAGAAACATGGTAGCATGCAGACAGATATAATGCAGGAGAATTTTACACCTCAATTGGCAGGCAGCAGGAAGATAAAGGAGAGACACTGGGCCTGGCTTGAGCATCTGAAACTACAAAGCCTACTTCCTCTAGCAAGGTCACACCTCTAAATAGTGCCACTACCCATGGGCCTATTGAGGGTGCTGTCCTTCAAACCACTACTGGTCCACCAGGACCAGTTTCTATCTGCTGCCTGCTGGTCCGGATATAAGTTCTCAGCTCCTGCCCCAGTACCATGGCCTGCTTGCTCCCATAATGATTATGGACTTACCCTCTGAAACTATAAGCAAAACCCTAATGAGATGCTTTCCTTTCCGAGTTGCCTTGGTCATGGTGTCTCTTCACAGCAACGGAACAATAACTATGACAGCAACCTAGCAAGAGAGCAAGATGGCTGGCAAAGACATGGTTGAGGGAGGTAAAAACTTCCGGGGGTGCTCTTGAGCTCTCTTCCAAAGAATGTTCAATGCAGAAAGAAAGCTGTATGAGACTGGCTGTCTCCACAGCAGCATCAGACTGTCCTCCGGCTTCCAAACCTAACTGCTCTCTCCAGTCCCCTACCAAGGACCACACACAGACACATGTTATGATCCCCTCATTTCTGTCAGAATTAGGTTTACTCTGACTAGGTGGCCTTTCCCCAGCCCTATTACAGGGCAGCTAAGGTGTAGTCACACCCTTAGCATGGTCTGAGGCTATCCCAACACTTTTACCCACAGGCATACTTGTGCTTCCATAGGAGGAAGACCTGGGTTGTGTGGGCTGAACTAAGGTATCCCTCAACAGACAACGACGCCTAACAAGAATAATGAAAGGTGCTTTGTATTTGATAAAAGTACTTGATAAAAAGATGGTAGTCCGAAGAGAAACAGGCATGGTGCTAACTCTTGGGATGATGGCTGAAGCGTCGAATACAGGAACAAGAACAGAGTTTGTGATTTAGGGAGGACAGCCCGCACTCAGTTGGGGATAAGCTTAACAACGCAGTAATGCTGAGGAACACTAATTCCTCTCATCTAGGGACCTTGGGGGGAAGTAAGAGCAAGCAGTCTGAGGCGTAGATGAGGATTCCATGAATTTCTTTGATGCTCAACAACTGTTGGTGCTGAATTTACCACTTCAGTAAGAAAGCCGCAGAGGTGGCTGGCAGGGCATGTGGGCTTGAGACTTTAGTACCCGCTGAAGCATTGTCTGGAATGGCTACACATTTCACCTTGCAATCTGGGACAAGGGACAGTGCTTTTGGATACCACCAGCCCAGGAGAGATGCTTATTTTGTGGTCTTTATTCTATTGGTTAATATCCATGAAGTCCAAATAACACCAATCCTTTCTTTGCATGCACACAAGGCACAGGAAGAAGAAAGATCCCAAAGTCACTTGGAGGGGAAACTTTCCAATTCTTTGGAAAGTTGGTTATGTCGAATGATGTTTTGCTGGGGCACACAGGAGAAAGGATGGTTTGCTACAGCAGACACATGAAAGGACGTATGATGTTCAGAAAGGATATAAATATCACCCATGGACAGTGGGAGTTCAAACATTGCTTTGTTTTGCTTTGCTCCATCTCTCTATTCTCTGCTAAGGACACACATGTATTGGTTCGCCTTACACGGCATTGTTGAGCTCTACTTATGGTAACGCTGCCACTGAGAGAAACTCACCAAAGAACTGCTTGTGAGGTTCCTGGGTTTCTTGTGGTATCTGCCTGCCTAGAGTTGCAGCTGCTGAATCGTATTCGGTGTTTGCTATGGGACTGAACTGCTGACAAAGAAGAGTGAGCTCGCCCCCAAAGAACTATTGCTAAACAGGTCCACTTCCGCCATATCCTAAAAACTTTTCTCTTTTACTACCTCTGCTGGGTGGTGGGCGAGAGGAAAGGTTGAATATATATTACAATAGGCTGCAAAAAAAAAATATGACTATAGGCACTGTCACAAGACTTTTAATAGTGGATAGGATGTTGTGCCCAAGGATATCTGCACTCGGGAGAGCTCCGTAGAAATGCTGCTTTCAGCCTGCTTGACCAGAAGATGAAAAACAGCCCTTCCCTTTGACATCTAGACAGGAGACCTTTCCCAAGCAAGACCTGCTCCAGTGGAAATGATAGCCAGGAGCACGAGACATTGGTGTGTCCTCACCAGGACAGTGCATGCGAAAAACAAAGTGCTCTGCTATAGATTTTTTTTCCTCTTCTTCATAAAAAGGAAAGGGTGCATGAGCAGGGTAGTTCAGCCAGTAAAGGCACTTGCCATCTAGCCCGATGATGTGAGTTCAATGCTCACATAAAGGAGGAGAGAACTAATTCCACAGAGCTGTTATCTTGCCTCTCCATGTATGCCTTAGCACATATGCTGAGTGTGTGTGTGTGTGTGTGTGTGTGTGAGAGAGAGAGAGAGAGAGAGAGACAGAGACAGAGAGAGAGGGGGAGGGGAGGCCTGAAAGAAGGAAGAAAGGAAGGAAGAAAATTTTATGTTGGGGAAAACCTTACCTCAAATTAAGGTAGATATACTTCAGCCTATCATTACTTTAATATAATATTTTTATTAATTTCTTGAAAATCTCATGTAATATATGTTGAATACAGTCACCCCTGACTCCTCCTACTAACTCCTCTCAGATTCAACTTAGGCCCCCTTCCATCTTCATAATATCACAGATATAGATACAGATACGGGGGGAGGGGGGAGGGAGAGAGAGAGAGAGTTATCACCAATTTGTGCTATTCACAATTCATACATGCATGAGCATGGGGCCATCCATTGGGTTGTGGTCTATCTGCCAGAAGCCACGCTCTTGAAGAAAACTGGCTCCACCCTTTCCAGAAGCTACTAATTATCAATAGCTCTCACTTGGGGTGGAAGCTAGTAAGGCCTTCCAGCTTTATGCTGGAATGTTGGCTGGACTGATCTTGTGTAGATCTTGTACAGGCAACCAGAGCCGCCATGAGTTGGTGAGCATTTCCAGAGACGTTTGACTCTGGTCCTTTCTGACCTCTGGCTATTACAGTTTTTCACCCTCCCATTCTGGAATGTCTCCTGAGCCTAGGGAGGAGGGATATGATACACATATTCTATTTATAGGGGACCCCTCAGATACCATCCCCTGCACTTTGACCAGTCAGCCTCACATGACTGTTTATGCTTACCTTTTCTTTTCTATATTTATTCTCCAGAGAGATGGAATTTACATGGCCCTAGGGAGGGAATGCAGTCTTCCCCAGATCTGCTTGATGGACAGAGAAACCAGACCCACTGGCAGAAAAGACACGTCTGGATCTGCTGCCCTCTCATTATAGACCACAGAGGACTCTCCCTTCCCAAAATGCTGATTTAATACATAGACAAAGAAAATGATTTCTTCATGTGCCAAAAGGTCAAGTTGTACCCAACACTGCAGTAAACTTGGCGACAAATTCCCTCAGAAAAGAAGTTTTTCCTAGTGGAAAAAAAATGGGCCATTTGCCTCTTTGTTGAGAATTTTAAAATTTAGTTGTTTTTTTTATTTTTCAGCTAATATAAAGTTACCATTAATTTCCTGAAAATCCAAACATGATTTTTGAAACCGTAAAATTATGCTGACAAAGAAATATTACCAGTTCACTTTAGCATCAGGAGAAAGTAAGGAAAATATTATATCAAGATTCCTAGACCAACAGTCCTCTTCTGCCCAATTTTCATTTTAGGTAGAGAGAGGCATAATGGTTATGGATCTATATACAGGCCTGGATACACGAGGGGTTGTATTTAAAACAAAAATAAACTCAACTATGTCAGCGTTGCAGAAATTTAGAGCCAAAGACCACAAGCTAAGACACGCCAAAAATCTTATGCTAACCAGAAAGAGCTTTCAAACATTCCCAGAATGAACATTTTTATCATAATGATCATAGGCTCCAATTTAAGTAGCCTCTGGCACCTGAGGAGAAACGGTGACCTAGAACGCCCTGCCAGGCTAGCAGGTCATAGAGAGTGGTCACTACCCATTAGTGGCTGAAAGTCAGAGTCAGGGTGGCAGAGGTATAATTAAGCAAGTCCACGCTTGCATGTCACCATCTTCCTGTTTATTCAGACTCCTGTGTGGATCAGTGTCAACAGTCACTGGCTTTTCCCATGACAAAGCTACACCATCTAGGGCCATCAATAACCATCTCCGATGATGTGGTGGCCACTGTACTAAAGCTTGACAGAAGGAGGCTTCCATAGCTGTCCAGGAGAGACATTCTCATGACACTGACCCAAGTGAAGATTCTCTTGACAGGAAAGACAACCAAGGCCAGCCACACAGAAATGGGACGAGTGGTGCTGACATCCACAACAGCCATCTGTTTAGCTTGTGGAGTTAGGTGGATATTGGATGGTGGGAACACAGTCCAACCAGAGAACAGATATTCTGTGTCCTCGGGGACAGGCTCAGCTGATGGTGTCAGTGACGATGCCTAGAGATGGGAGAGACTCCAAAAGGTGGACCGGTTCATACCCATGTCACCTCTAAGAGCAGTCTCCATGGGAATTTATACCAGTAGCTTCTGGGGATGCCCGAGGAAGGAGCCATCATTGCCTTCTGATGTGTGGCGACTACATTTGTCCTAGCAGAAAGGAGGATGGTGGATGGAAGCTATAGCATCCTATTTGTTCACACAGGGGCATGGTCATGGTTGCTACCCTTTTTCATAGGCTCATAGACTTTCCCCAGCACTCTCTATGCCTACGCATTGCCCTAGAACTGATAACTGTTTCAAAACCTTCTCTTCTCAGAAATTCATTGGGGAAAAAAAAAAAAAAAAGGAACTACAGGTACTCTACAGACTTTAGTCAATCTTCCTGCATATTTTGTAGTGTTGGACATTACTGATTAAGAAACCATTAACCGGGGCTAGAGAGATGGCTCAGCAGTTAAGAACACTTGCTGTTCTTCCAGAGATCCTGAGTTCAGATCCCAGCAACCACACGATGGCTCAGAAGCATCAGTAACTAGCTCCTGGTAATCCAATGGCCTCTTAGTGCCTCTGGAGGCAGCTGCATAGATGTGGCTCATGTGCATATACATGCACACATAGGCACAGATACATCAACACACACACACCTCTCTCTCTCGTGTGCACACATGCGCACACACACACACACACACACACACACAGAAACACATGTGCAGACACACATGCATTTTTTTAAAAAATCATTTTTATGTAGCCATTAACTGATAGTGCCCAGTCTGCTGCTAAACTATTTTAATCTAGTTTTAAAGGCATTTTTTAATGTAAATTGTGTTTCCTTTTCATAGGAACTTTGCTGAGAATCTTTTTGTAGTCCAAGAGTATGAGAACATTTCTGACCTGATCTGTTTAAGAACTTTAGGTCTATAAGGCTAGAGAGATTTCTCGGTAGCTAAGAGCACTGGATGCCCTTCTATAAGACCTAGGTTTTCTTCCCAGCACCCACAGGGTAGTTCACAAGGACCTATTAACTCCAGTTCCAGGGGATCTGATGCCTTCTTCTGGCCTCCACGGGCATCAGACATGCACCTGGTACACAGACACGCAAGCAAAAACAAAACAAACAACAACAAAATAACTCGTCTAGAAAACAAATCATCGAAAAATGAAAAAACAAATTTTTTATATGTAGACATTCGGCATTTTCAAAGAGAAGCAGACACACAAAACTAAACCAGAGAGAAAGAGAGTACTTCAACCACATATATATTAAATTCTTAATCTCCCACTGGACATTTTCCTGTTTCTAAGTAAAATTCAGTTGGTCTTGTACTGAAATCCAGTATCTTTAAGACAGAATCAGGGAGGTCAGGGCTGCTGTTATTTTCATTAAATGCTTACTTTCCTCAAGCTACTTCCCCTGGGGTTTCTTCTCCTACCCACACAGACTCCCCAACCCCCACCCTTCCTACCCCAGGCCTCCTGGCCTCAGACTTCTGCCAAGTTGTAAGAGGCTAACATTTCATCCTGCACAACAACCCTCTGAGTCCAGCCCTCCTATAGAGTAGCCATGTTCCTTGAGATAGTTCCCATTATCTGAGTCACTCCATCTCAAGAAAGCAGCCGGGGAGCATTTGTTTCATGATTACAAGTATATCTTTAACATCTTCACACCAAGAAGGCCAATTACATACACCCAAAAGGCAGAAAGCAACCACATTCTATTAATAGCTGATACAAAGGCCAAAGAGCCAACCTTTATTGGTGCCTCCGGAGTGTAATAAAATCATTATCTGAAGATATCAGAAAGATCCCATGATTAAGATACTCAACAGGTGACTGGGGCAATGGCTCATGGGTAAAGTGCTTGCAGTGCAAACATGAAGACCTGTGTTGGAACCCTAGAACCCATGAGTCTTAGTTAGGGCTTTATTGCTGTGAACAGACACCATGGCCAAGGTAAGTCTTATAAGGACAACATTTAACTGATACTGGCTTACAGGTTCAGAGGCTTACAGAGTCCATTATCATCAAGGCGAGAGCATGGCAGCATCCAGACAGGCCTGGTGCAGGATGAGCTGAGAGTTCTGCATCTGGAAGCCAGGAACAAACTGAGCATCCTCAGGCAACTAGGAGGAATATCTCCAAGCCCAGCCCCAGAGTGACACACTTCCTCCAACACCTTCTAATTGTGCCACTCCCTGGGCATATGCAAGCATATGTAAACCATCACACCACATAAAGTCACACACAGTGATCTGTAATCTCGGTGCCAGAAGCAATACGGTACAGTTTGAAGCAGATACAGGAGGATCCCAGAAGCCAGTCTTGAGTGTACAGACACAATATCTATTTTTTTTTCTTTAAAAACTTAATTAATTTTATGTGTATGAGTGTTTTGCCTGTATGCAATATGTGCACCTCATACATGCATGGTGCTTTTGGAGGTCAGAAGATGGTGTTAGATCCTCCGAGACTAGATTTACAGACGGTTGTGAGACAATCTGTGCATGCCGGGAATCAAACCAGGATCCCCTGGCAAAGCACTCAGTGGACTAAACTGCTGAGCCATCTCACGCTCCGACTCCTCGGAATTTTTATTTTTAACATTTCTTGTTCAAAACTGCAAAGCCTTCAATTTCATGGGGGACAGAAAACATATGCATAACACAGAAAGTTCTCCTAATTAAAATTGTTATTACACAAGAAACATTCAATTCCCTCAGGGATATAAGAAAGATAACACAGATATGTTTTTTTAAAAAAATGGCATTAACAAATGGAAAAGCTAAGGGGAGGGCTGAAGGAGCTGAAGGGGGTTTGCAACCCCATAGGCAAAACAATATCAACCAACCAGACACCCCAGAGCTCCCAGAAACAAAGCTGATGTGTTTATAAAAAAATTTAAAAAATGATGTGTTTCCTGGGTTTTGGCACCAATGTTAGGAAAAAGATAAAGAGAGTAGGAGGGTATATTCTGTGAAAGTGTGGTGAGGTACAGGGGTAAGGGGGATGCCTCTGGCAGACCCATGTTGAGGCATATCTTCCCCCTGAGGGACCAGTCACATGATGGTATGGTATAGAATAGTTTATTCAGGGCATGGGGTGGGAGTCAAGAGGGTAGTAGGAACAGAGAGAGAGAAGAGAGGAGTAGAGAAGTAGAGGCTGGCTGTGAGCACATGGAGAGAGAGGGAAGGGGAAGGGAATGGGAGGAGAGAGCAAGAGAGGATCAAGAGAGAGGAGAGGGCAAGCAGCCCCTTTTATAGTGCCAGGTAACTGTGAGGTGGGGTTTACAGAATCCCAACACAAACCACCAAGTAAATAGTGCACATGGAGGGACCCATGGCTCCAGCTACATACGTAGCAGAGGATGGCATTGTCTGGCATCAGTGGGAGAGAGGCCCTTGGTCCTGTGGAGGCTTTGATGAAGTGAAGGAGGATCCTAAGGTGGTGAGACAGGAGTAAGTGAGAGGTTGGGGGGAGCACCTTCATAGAGGGAGGGGGTGGGATGGGGGTTTGTGGAGGGGAACTGGAAGGAGACAACATTTCAAACGTAAATAAATAACCAATTTCTAAAAATCCGTATGAAAGTGGGTTTTGTCACCCTCTAAGAATAAAGGGCATCTCAATGTACTGAGCTCCCCGTGAAGTTAGAAGTTATCAGAAAAATAATGAGGAAAATTATTATTTGTCTTATAAAGTGGGGGAGGGGGCTCTTTTTATAAAGCATTATGTTGGGTGTGTTATATAAAAGACTACACCGTCCTGGAATAGAGGAACATCTGGGGTGAGGGGAGGTGTGGGGGATAAGGGAGAAAAAAGAACACTCAGTGTGACTCGAAGTGATTTTGTGCATGGCTTTGCTGTGGCCCAGCCCATAGCCTTTGATGTCCTAGGGCTGAAAAAAGTAACCTAGCTGTTCTCTGCAAGCATCTTGTCTCAAAACAAAGCATAACAAAACAAAAAATAAAACAATAACAAAACAAAAAAACCAACGACAACAAAAATGCCCAAGGCACACAAAAATTCTTTTGTTTTTATTTTCATTGTAAGAAACATCTTGCTTTTCAGTTTGTAAAGAGCCATGAGATGGTGTGACTGCAGATTACATAAGTAGTAAGTTATGAAGTTCCTAGATTATGCAACCCTTCATAACCATGGTCCCATTCCTTGTCTTCAACTGATAATGTGAAGTCCCTTCTGCCTACCCCCCCACCGGGAAACATGCATAAGTTATGAGGTGTTTGTGCTTGGAACATCTGGAAACTGGCTTCCTAAGCACAGGCAGGCTATTATATAAGACTCCCTTCCTTTCATGGAACTCTTACTCAGGAACGTGAGCTTGCCTGCTCCTGTCTTAAAGTCACATACGACATCCTAAACTATAGTCACAGCTATACTGTTTCCAGCTTACTAAATTCCTAGTCATCGACCAGTCTTGCTTAACCTGTTCAAAGAGAATGGCTTGATTTAGTCAAGCCCTCCTGAGGATACTGAACACTGCTCAGTTGTAGACTAAGTATGCGCCAGGGACCCCAAGACATAGTCATTACTTGGACCTTGACTGAAACACACCCTCTTCTCCACACCATGGAGACTTGGATGCCCTCCTAGTCTACCAAGGCAAAGGGTTTGTCTTGCTCACTAATAGATGATCAGAGGAGTCAGTCAGAAAGAGCTCAGTTATCCTAAGAAATGCAGCTACAAATTTACAGGGCTTTAGCTGGCCTGATTAACTCCATTGGGCCAGGCTTGTATTCACTGCGCTCTCTGAAAACAGTGGTCCCTCGGCAACTGCATTTCGCTCAAGTTCCCAAACATCCCCTACTAGATAGATACCCGACACCTCTTAAGTAGATTGAAGTTTCTCCTCTCTGCCTCAGGTCTAAAATGTTCTTTCTGCCCTCCCCTCCTTTTCAAACTCAGGGGAATAAGTCACACCTGTTTCATCAAACAGCCAAGGGCCTGATACAGACCAAACATTTTATTCAAGCTCACATCTGGCAGAATTGGTGGTTTCTGTCATGAGACCATACCTTGCAGAGGGGTTACTGAAGTTACCCTACGTCCCAAGCAGAGGCCATATGTCAGTCGAAGGGCTCAGCACACACTGTATCTCTACTTCAACAGCAGTTTCCTCATCTTCCTACCTGCCGAGTGGCGCTCAGAGCCTAGGATTTCTTTCAAAGTCTACATTGACTCTGTGGTCTCTCAGTCTAGAGGCATGCTCAAATGTCTCTCGATTCTTCGGGAAAAGCAAAACAAGACCATAAAATAAAAATAAATGCACCTCACATCAACAACCTGTGTCCACTCTGTCCCACCTAACCATGTTTGTCACAGGAGCCTTCCAACTAGCTGGAACTGACCCTTTTTCTTTGCCACGGGGGCCCTTTGAGATCCTGTTCTCTCGAAGCCTTTCTCCAAGGCTCACGAAACTTAATTTTACTTCCCTACCATGTTCCTGATGAACAATGGAGATAAATGCTTTCTGACCAAAACAAAGTCTCTTAAAAACCCAGTTAAATACTTTTATCATTTAATTCATGTGATTGATGGCAACAGCATATTTGAACTCTTTAACCAAAATGTATTTAAGTGTAAACTCATTTCAGCTGAATTAAGAACAGTCTAACAGACTTTGGAACCAGAGGGCTGGAGGGAATGGGGGAGTTTCTTGTTTAAAATGGGGTCCAATATAGGATGCCAGACAAGCAAACACTAAGGTGTCAGTCACCTCCTAGGTTGACATGGTAGACAGGACCACCCCAGCATGGCTGCCTTCCCAAGCCGGATGTCAGTTCTCAGGGCTGAATGCCTGAGGTAGGGTTGCTCATGGAAACTGGGCGGATTCACTGCAGTCTTCTTGCCATTATCTGTAGAATTCACATCCAACAATGAGTTCCCAAAGACCAGGATGTTAATGTCACCACCGGGCCAGAGTAGCAAAGAAGGGAAATCAAATGTTCATTTCCATTAAGTAACCTCTTCAGATCCCCCATGGAGAACACTTAAGAACCCGAGCGCTGGCTAGAAACAGAAACATTTCCCTAACTTGGCTCTGATTGATCGATCCGTTATGAAATCCAGGAGAGTTGACAGGCGTGATCTTGATGGCTGGTCCCCCCACTCCCACCCCCCAACCTCCATGATTGATCATCAGTGACTTCTATTCTGGCTGGAGCCATGTCCAAATTGCCAAAGGCCTGGGAACTTTGAGCCACCTGGCCCACACCCAGGGACAAGAGCTCAGGAACTCTCTCACTGCTTACACACTGATGAGATTTTTCCTGGAATGCTGAAGTCAGGGGTTTTAGACCCTTTCCCTCTTGATTCTCGTTCTAGTGTATATTTTTCTTCTTGCTGACAACAATCTAATGTGCCTGGAAACCACTCTGCGAGCCTATGTTCCACTTGGGAACACCTTAATACTTTTGCAGATGGCTTGGAGCCTTTCATTTTTTAAAAATGAGCCATGAGCTCTAAATCATCTTGCCAGATTTCTGCACTGCTATAGAAAATGCACTGGAGGTAACCACATTCATTTTTCCTCAAGACGGCGGAACTGTCAAGTGAACCTGGGCAAGGATTCTGAGTTCATCAACTCAAGGAAGGTACCCAGGACACCTACATTAGTTTGGGTTCCCTCCAGAAGGCCTTAAGACAGGAGCCTTGGTTGGCTTGTGTCACATAGGAGAGTTAATTCAGAAGGTAGCCACAGGAACACAGGTTGGACTGGGAGTGTCATTGAGGCCAATGAAACCCTAATATTGACATTCAGCAGTCACTGCTGGGATTCAATTCCCCCAGAGCACATTGACATATGAACAGTGTATCTCTAATTACCCTACAGAGGGAGTGGATAGGGCATTTGTCTTCTGGCCCCTTGTGAAGGCTACCCTTGAATACTGAACATCCAGAATCTTCATGCACATTCCAGGCTGTTGGGGGTCAGAAAACAGTCCCTCAGGGATGCCAAAGAGCCCAGGTGGGTCTGAAGAGACCAATACTAGATAGGAGGTCTCAGTATGCACAGGGAATAGCTAACTTGGAGTTAGTGGTACTCAGAAGCTGGTCCTGGGGCAAAGTAACAGCATCACCAGCGTAGGCAAGCAGCCAACTTCTGGCTCAATGGAACTGATATGGTCAGCTTACTCTATAAAGTTGTGTCTTGAGTCTCAGGCTCTCTGAGGCCTACAGGGTAGAGGAACCTCTCATGGGCTCATTAACGCTTAATCAAGGCTTAATCCAGGTTTTCTCTTTTCCATTCTCCCCTATTCAAGAAACATGGTTTTCCCCAAGGTTATACCTCTTCTACCACTTCCATTATTCAAATTCATCCCACCTTTGTAGATCCATACTATGAGAAGTATAAAAACCCTGAAAATACTTTCCTTGGCTGTGGCCTCCACTTGCTTCCTCTTCACAGCTATTCTGGTGTCAATGGTGAATTTGGACATTTTCAAGTATGTTTTTTTTAAGTGAGAAGAGCAGGTATCCTCAGCCCCAAGGGCACACACTAAGATGAAAGTTTTATAAGCTTCTTCAGTCTCACTATAGCACCCAATTAGCAAAGCACATCCACAGCAACTAGAGAAAAATGAGCCATGGGTGCTTCCTGTCTCTGCACCATCAGACAGGGGTCACTTGTCTTTGCTGTGGGTGATCCTGACAGGGGTAGGTGGCAGGCAAGTTTAGGTTGAAAGCGCCCAAGGAAATATAGGGAATCCGTGAGTGATATTAGTAGATTTAATCTAGGATGAGGAAGAAAGCTGACCTGAAATCAGAACAAGCAAGGAATCATTAGTTACTCATGCCAGTTATGAGACAGAGGTTGACTTTTCATTGAAAGAGGTGTCAACACCTTAGTCTTACTTTCAGTGGACTCAGGAACATTATCTGGTTGCTTACCTTCTGCTGAGGTAATTATTTTTAGTGGGGAACAGTGGCATCTAGATGCTGAGACGATTTCTTACCTTCTTCAAAAGTGTGGTGGTTTGAATATACTTGGCCCAGGGAGTGGCTATTAGGAGGAGTGGCCTTATTGGAGTAGGTGTTTTACTGTGGGGGTAGGCTCTGAGACTCTCCTCTGGCTGCCTGAAAAACAGTCTGCTCTTGGCTTCCTTTGGATAAAGATGTAGTACCCTTAGCTCTTCCAGAATCAAGCCTGTCTGGATGTTCTGGCTTTAGTGATAATGGACTGAGCCTCTAAACCTATAGCCAGCCCTAATTAAATGTTGTCCTTTATAAGAGTTGCCTTGGTCATGGTGTCTCTTCACAGCAATGAAACCTTTAAGTAAATCAAAAAGTTGTCCGAAAAATACTAGAATAACCTAAGTCACTGATACATTAGTTTCTAGTCTATCCTAAGTCTAATGATTAGGCAAATAGTTCAAGCCCTAACTTGTCACTTCAACTGCTTTTCAGGCACTGGGCATGTGATATCAATACTATTCTATATCCAAAAGGAAAGGCAAGAATCCAGGAGACTCAAGTGTGATCAGTAAATACACCAAATGTTAGCCCATACCAGGAGCTGAGTTAAGTGTGGAGACAAAGTATCAGCTCTGTCTGTAGTCTTGGAAGAAGCCACCTGTGATAAAAGGTATCAGTAGAGGTTGCTTAGAAAAGGAGGTGGGGGCTGGGTTGTTGCTTGGTGACACAGAGTTTAATGAGCAATCTCCATGCCCTGAATTCAACCTCTGGTGTCACACACACACACACACACACACACACACACACACAAAAGGAAGGTGGAGGAGGGTCTCCCACTTCAGATGCAGGCTAGACAAGTGTGCAAATGGCCATGTTGTTTTTAGGAAATAAGGTAGGAATCAATGTTTAGGGACACACAAAATTCAAACACTCAAAAAATAAAAAGTTTTTTTAGAGGAATGCAGTTCTCCATCTCTAAGCTAAAGAGATCTTACAGGGGTTGATGAGATGGCTCAGTGCTTAACAGTACATACTTCTACAGAGGACAAGAGTTCAATTCCCTGCACCCAATGAACGAAGCTTTGAGATCTTTAGCCTCTGAGGACACCAGCGGTCACTTGTGCGCACACACACAATTTAAGATATTAAAAACAAATATTTTTTAAAGTGATCTTACTTTTTTGTATGTCCATAAATTGCTGATGATATCAATCCTATGAGAGATTTGCCCAAGAGAAAGCTCCGGGTTATAAAACAAAGGAAATCAAGACACGATGTTTGACCTCAACTATTAACATCTTTGGTGAATGAAAACTGACTTTCCTTTCTTCTCCCTTAGTTTACACAATTCCCAACTAAATAGGACAAACCAGGGCTCCCCCTGTCTCACACTGGAGAGACAATATGGAGCATACAGAGAAGGCATGTGGTGCTTCTGAAGTGGTGAAGGTCAGAAATCAGGGTTCATCCTGGTCAAAAGGTGAATGCCAAAGCAAGGAAAATCACTCCCAAACCTGAATGCTCCTAGTCACAAATCTCTCTAGAAATAAAGATGGGGCAGAAATGGAACAAGAGCCAACCCCAAATAACATACTGAAGTTACTCCTACTTCACTGGAATATAAGAAATTGGAAACAATTCGGAAACTTTTGCCATTAGAATGGAGAATCGAAGCCTAACATGCAGAAAAAGAGCCAAGCAATTTATTGGGCATCCTTTCTACCCTGCCAAGAAAACTCTGGAATTTGATGACTCCTGTACAATCTTTGTAAAGATTTCTCGTGTCCTGACAAAATAAACACAGACACACATTTTCATGCTTTTAAAATCGAAGGTCTAACCTTTGGGTGATTTACATTAGCATTCCAAAGTTCTACATGTTAACAGGCACTTTTTTTTAAGCCTTTAAAAATCAACACACTACTATTTAAAGTCAACCTGCTTCTTTGCAGTTTGGACTGGAAATACTCGGTGAATTGCTTACCCAATCGATAGAAATAAAGAAGTGGTGTGGGACAAATGCTAAAGAAACTTCCTCTGAGTAGCAAGGCCATTTAGAAAGAACACCAGAAGCAACAGGAACAAACCACTATCATAAGGAAAGGTCATGAGAGCAATGGGCCAGAAGGAGAAATGGACAGCTCTCAGTAGAACACCAACATTCCACAAACACACAGAAAAATGCTTGACCATTCTACTCATTAAGGATGTCATGACTGTTCCTGGTTGTCAACTTGACTACATCTGGAATGAACCGCAATCCAGAATTGGAGGGCACACCTGTGATCCAGACCTTGAAGCTGGAAGATACACAAGTTTCTAACTTGGAACGTGGCATGGAGATCTTGAGGCACAGTGGTCATGAAAAGGTTTAGGCCCAGGCAAGGTAGTACACGCCTTTAATCCCAGAAGACTGAGGCAAAGATCTCTGAGTTCAAGGACAATTTGGAACAAAGCAAGTTTTAGATCCAGTCAAGGTGCCACACATCTTTAATCTGGGCCACACCTTCAGCTGGAGGCCTACACAAGGACCTTGGAAGAAGGAAGACTCACTCTTCTTCGAATGCTTGCACACACTTGCCAGCACATCTATTGGAATCTATTTCTACAGAAAACCAGCTGAAACACCCAGCCTCATGGGACTGAGCAACTACTGGATTCTTGGACTTCCCATGCATAGCTGCCCACTGTTGGGTAGGTTAGACTGCAGACTAAGTCATCACAATAAATTCCCTTAATATAGACATTCCATAAGTTCTGTGACTCTAGAGAACACCAATTAAGACAAGGAGGGAGAAAACAAGAACAGCAGTACTTTTAAATGGGTATTGGAGGCTGGCCAAGAGCCAAGGAGCTGTCTCTCCCTTCCAGAACTCAGTTCCACATGGTGGAACAGCCACTTGGAAGACGGGGTGAAAATCTGGAAAACATTGGAGTTGCTCACATCCTGTGGCCTAGGAATTCTACTTCTGGAACTTCATAGAACCTGAAAACACATACACAGACAGACGGACCACTCCGACTGTAGAAGAAATAGAACTCAGCCTGCAAGCCATGAGACAGATTTGCTGAGTTACATTATCGATAGCCATCCCTTACACACACAATATTCCTAACCAGGAAGATCTCCACGTATGACCATCCTGAGAAAAATCTGGCTGCAAAACTATGTGTAGAATAAGCCTATCTTCAGACAGCAGAAAGATGCAACGTTTGTGTACATCGAGTGACCAAAAGCACACACATGAGGCTGTGATTTTTGTTTTTATTTCAGGCAGGGCTTGTTTTGCTTTGAGAGTAATTTCTGGCAACAAGGGTAGAAAGGGAACATACCTCCTCTTTAATATCTTTTGATAAGAACATCTCTTCCTATCCGGGCCGGTATAAAAAATGCAACAATAAGCCATCAGTCCCTCAGTAATGGCCCCAGAAGGGCACTGGAGAGAAAGTAGATGCCACCATAATTTATGATCCTCGGCTAATGAGTAATGCCACATAACGGCTCAGGACTGTCAGCGACTGCAACAGTCATTCTTGGGAATCATTTAATTGCTACTGACAGCCCTAATAGATGTCACTGGGATCTGCTCCAGCAGTACCATGACTGACAGAGCTGAGGGTGAACTGGGAAAGGTTCACACACGGGACTTGGGAAGCCATTGAAGCTGGGCACCCATTTCCAGTCCATGACAACCAGCAGCAGCACCCCTGTGACAAGGTACAGAAACCTGTGGGATTGTCACTTATCAGAGAGACACAAGCCAGTAGGGAATGGAAGACAACAGGCAGAAAACCAAAGGACAGAAAGTCTGTCTCAAAGCTCTGAAGCCAAAGGCACAAAGTAGAAAACACACAGAGAAGACTCAAGTGAGTGACATTACACAGTTACCCATGTAATTCAAATCTGATCATGAGGTGGCTTCTAACATAGACCGTTCATGCAATATAAAATACCTGAGCTCCAGTAACTTCTTACCATGAACAAGTTGCATCCTCTCTAGAATCAGTTATTAGTACACATACACACACATTCAAACATGCACTCACACAAATACACATGTACACATGTACACATACAAACTCATATACATATACTCACATGTACACACACATATGCATACACACAAACATAAACACACATATAAATACATACATACACACATGCTTACATGCACATACACAACCATACATATACACACATGCTTGCAATCCCCCACATGCACATAAACATGGACACACACAGACATGCACACACACATATACACACTGCATATACATATTCACACGTATGCTCACACCACAAACATGAGCACACACACACGCACACATGCACATATACAGCCATACTTATACACACATGCATGCACCCACACACGCTCCCCACGCACACAGTGGAACTAGTAATATTCTGTCAAGCAGGTTCCATAAAGAAACCAAAATGTCCTTCAAAGGGACTCTTGCACAGTGCTAACAGGAAGTTGAGTTCTCAATCCCAGAAAGGACACTGAGGAACACCTCTGGGCACCCTGCAGAGTGGGGGACAATCAGTGAGATCAAATGCTGTGGATAAGTGGCAGATATGCCTCAGTACTTAAGAAAAAATGCCACAAAAGCCCACAGAGGGCACATAAGTGTATCTTACCAAGAGAAGGAAGTCTCTAAGGACTGGCCCTCATTAGCCATGTGCATTTGAAGTCTCTCGGCTGCTTCAGTGCTTGTGGCCCTTGTCTTTTTAGCTGTGAGCTCTGTGGTGCATGGTTATATCCATCCAGGCACCTCCTGGAGGCTATCTTGGTGCTAAGTTTTGAGAACCATGAACAAAGTCCCCATAAATATATATATGCACATTTTCCCTGGATGTGAGGTTTGTTTGTTTTTGGGTTTTTGTTTGTTTGTTTGTTTGTTTTCTTGGGTTTTTTGTTGTTTTTTGGGTTTTTTGTTTTGTTTTTGTTTGTTTGTTTGTTTTTTGGGTTTTTTTTTTTTTTTTTTTTTTTTTTTGGCTCACTTGGCTACACCAAGAAGTGTGATTTCTGAGTCATTTTGGAAAAGCTCTGTTTAATTCTGGGTGAAACAGTCTTCTGAAACGTTCCTAGCATCCCGGGGCGCACCACCCATGAATCAGAGTTTCAGTTGCTACACTGTATCCATCAGCATTTGCTCCTGTTGGTGCTCTGAACTCCAGCCATTCTAACAGGCGCAAAGTGGCATTTCATTTAACACACCATTCTCCAGAGACATAGATGGTGTCAGACTCCCACCATCTGCTTGTCTCCCTTAGTGAAGTATCTCTGGATCGTCGGAGCACATTCTAAGCTGTTTGCAGTTATTGTCGGTTTTCACAAGTTCACTGTATATTGGGGTTACAGTTTTATACCAGCTATCCCTTCTGTAGCTATGTCTCCCCATCTCTGGATTGCCCCGTCCCTGCTTCCCTGTTTCTATTATTTCCGAACATCTCTATCCAATGCCAATTAATGTGCCTCCTAAGTTAATAGAAAAATACCTTTAAAACAACAACAAACGTACCAGATATATAGCATGTTTGACAGGAAATCTGGAAAGTTAAGAAAATCCTCACCTTTACCCTAATAGTGACTGCCACTCGTACAGGAGAGAGAGACAGAGAAAGAAGAAGGAGAGAAACGGGGGAGGGGGGGAGACAGAGATGGAGACAGAGATTGATTATTAGCCAGTGCTCCTCAGAACATTATCTGCCCCTCATACAGGAAAGAGAGAAAAGATAAAGATGTTATTCACCAAAGCTGTTGAGAACAGAGGCTGCCACTCAAACAGGAAAGACATCATTATTCTAAACCATGGTTCAAGTCTCACGTACATCAGGGGTCCCCATGTCAGCATGATCAAATGTGAGCTAAGGGCGGACTACACACCAGAGGCCAAATAAGGAGTGTGAGGGCTGACTATGTGTCAGAACTCAACCTGCGTGATCTTGACCTCTAGAGAATGAACTACTAACCAAGCCTAATAATGCTCTACGGTATTTTTTCCCTTGTCTCACACATAGAACATTATAATCTAATAATATACATGTGCGCATACCCAGCAACAGATGGGGTGAAAAGTTTCATCAGTGTCCTCGAAACCTGTTTTCTAATTCATCCCGGAATGTTATAACTTTTTGACACATGAGCAGGTTACACTCTCACTGATGGGAATACTTTGGTCCCCCAGGTGAGGCCATGTGTCTCTTTCCTTAGAACACTTTTCAACATTGGCTCTCTAGCCCTGTATATTCCCTAAGATACTTTCCCCAGGAAACAGTAACGAGTGTGTGGCTTTTTCTCATGTGAAGAAGACCTGTCAGATACCCATTTGCTCTAAGGGGATGCAACCAAAAATAATAAAAATCTCACAGAAATGTTGGCGATGCTCTTGTTTCTTTTGGGAGAAAGAGAAGAGCCAGATGTGATACTATTCACGTCCAAGCCAGGATGCACATCCAGCAAGCCAGTGGATGCCTAGTGTCCTTGCTGGTCCTGTGGGGGTATCCAACAGTCAACTGTCACTGAAGCAACCCTTGGGGAGACTAGTACCTGTCACTTTATCTAACTCTGGAACGAAGTTCCATCAATGCTGACCCCCAGCCACTTGGACACAAAAACTTTAATATTGGACCTCATTTACTTTCATCAGTCTACGAAGAGATTGATGGACCCATTAAAAGCAAAGAGAAGACTGTAAGGAAAATATTTACCTAATTTAGGAGACAGACCCATCCAATCTGAGAGTGCAGTACAGTCGTTCAGCTGTGATAAGTTCTCATTACTGACTGCTTTTATCTCTGTGTTTGGGCAGCTCTAGCCGGAATTCCATTTGGAAAAGCAAACCTGTTCAAATGCTGTTCATATTTTAACGAAGTTTCCTTTAACTTAAAATAGGCCATAGCTCAGAAGAGCATACTCAGAAACTGAAAAGGCTGCCTGAAGTTATTCCAGGTTAGTAAAACTTTATAGTTTTAAACACTTTAATCCTTTAAACACTGGTTTCACTAGCAAGGACCTCAAGCTTTTTCTATGTAAACCCTTTGGCTTCAAGAGGTTCAGTTTTATATTCTCCCGCACAAAATAAATTCATACAGGAGAGAAGAAACATGGAGTGTTTATTTTTCTTAGTTGTGACTCCCCTGAAGAGAATCTTGGAATCACAGATTCAGAGGCCTGCCTGTTGCTGGGATCTTAAGTTCTCAATTCCTTCTGTCTTAAATGAACCTTCTGCCTTCCAATAGCCCAAACCCTCTGGGGAACAGTTACAAAAACTCTTTATTCCTCAGTCTCCACGAGTACAGGCACGTGAATGCACACGAGTGCACACACGTGTGCATGCAAGCAAACACACAAAAACACACAAACACATGTCGGCCCATCTGTGTGCACATCTATAAAATACCGTGCCAAAAAAATAACTCTGCGGATACGCTTCCTACCCCATTCGTCCTAGAATTTTCTCAGAGGAGAAAGAAGGAGGAGGAAGAAAAATGAAAAGACAAGAGCAGGGGGAAGAAGAAGACAAAACACCAGATGTTCTTTTTCTCAGAGCCGCACGAAACATGCAGATAGCGCTGGGTCATCTTCACCGCTAATGACTCGTAACAACAGAGATGGCGGAAGTATCTCCTGCAGCAGTGTGGCTCTTAGGAAGACAGGACAGACAGCATCATGGTGGTTGAGGGTGGGCTTCTCTGGTTGTCAGCTGTGGCTACCCCTACCCCTGCACATGACTCCACATTGTCTTAGTGACCAATCACACTTCTTTCTGACATGGTAAGTTTCCCAAACTCTGTCTGACCCTTTACCAACCACCACAGAAACGTGTCAAATATACAAATTCCCAGCCTGCCTCTGCCTAGGTCACCACCTAAGAACTAGCGGGAACTTTCTAGAGAAGAATCTAACATTTCTAACTGAAGTAAACTCAGGCTCTGGCTTTCTGCCCGTGTGCCAGGCAGTGACCACCAGAGCCTCTGCCAAGGCGGCTGCACAGGCCCCGGGGGCAGCCGTTCTGATAAAGCAAACCCGGGGGCTTAAAAGATAAGGTTTGAAGAGAGCTACTGGGAGCTAAATTTGGAAAACACAAAACTGGATTCCGGTAAGACGAAGGAGGTAGCAGACAGGAAGGGGGGTGGGTCATGAAAAAGTTGTTTGTGTGGACTCAAATGTTCAGGCAAATTACTCCAAATAGGAAACAAACCCATCATGGGGACGTCCCACACAGCCCAGGGTATCTACACATCCCTGACCTTCACACCACCATGGGGTTTAAATTCAATAAATCATCTAGTACGTGGCATGGGCCCAGGAAAACACATGCATACTTTAGTCTCTTTCATAATGAGGGCTGGGAATGAGGGGAGGCTTGAAAACTAACAGTCCTCTCTCTCTCTCTCTCTCTCTCTCTCTCTCTCTCTCTCTCTCTCTCTCTCTCTCTCTCTCTTAACAACACACAGGGACAGAAGGCAACAGCCCACCAGATGAGCAAACAATTCCCTTCCCAAACCCCTCCTGCTGCTTAATTTTATTAGCTACAGAATAGAGTAGAACTTCATCTCAAAATAAACCATTTTAAAAGAACAAGAATGTATAGGTCATACACATATATCAAGAAGGAGATGGGTAGAATGCTAGGCCAAAAAAAAAAAAAAAAAAGGATCGATCGGTTTCTTGTTTAAATAACTGCAATCAAACCAACTGAACAGTAAATCCCTCTGAGGCGCACCTTTGACTCTCTCTTCCTTGATCTTTTCTGGCATCTGGTAGATCCTTCTCCACCTATAGCTGCTCTACGTACAATCAGAGTACTTCATAAATAACGAAAAACAGAATGAAGGGGGTTAGACTTGAGCCTGCAGAGACTGAGCAAAAATCCCTAAGCAAAAATCCAGAGGTTAACATCGGCCAGGAGAAAACTGACCCCAATACGCTTGGATGCACTGCTGAAGCTGCCGGGTCTGCAAAGCGTGATACCTCATCAGGAGGTGCAGCATGACTGAGCACCCTAAAGACTCGGGGGTGTCAGTAACAGGAGCCATTCTGAAAACCAGGACATGATCCTGCACAACTCCACCGCGCCTAACTCCCTAAAGTCTGTACCACATTTTCAACAATAATAATACCAATAACAAAATATATCAATGGTTTCTCATGAAAATGGCAGAAAACATCGCCATGACTACAAGAGCAAGACATCTGAAATCATCCCAAACTGTCCTAACATTCATATTTCTTCAGGGTTTCCACCGGAGACTGGTTAAATTGCATTCTTATTAAGCCAGAAATGCAGTTAATTTCATTACTTAAGTAAAAACACCCAGCAACGGGGAATGGGGCCCCAAGGTATGCTCAAGTTTCAATTTACCCACTTACTCAACCGGGGATAGTTTTTAAACAGTCAAATAAACGAATGACAGGTGACCCTCTGGGTTCTTCTATTTTGCAGCAGGGACAGGACAGATGAACACATGACAAGAGGATTCAACTAGAAGCGTCTTTAGCATTGAGCACGTTCACGGCTTACACAAAGACATGGAACCACACATGGAAATGAAACCTTTCTGATTTCAATGGGTTAAAATTACCTATCTCGATTCCTCTGTGAGCCAGATAAAAAGGGGTGAAAATAAAGTTTTTATAGGTATGCCTTGTCTAGCTGAGAACACACACACACACACACACACACACACACAAATACTCTGCAATATTACTTCTATTCCACAAGATGGGGACACAAAATGAGACGGATGGAAATCTAAACTAAAACAACAAAGGAAACTGAGGCCCCGTGCCACGTTAAAATGTCACTTAGCAATATGGTTGCAGAAGATCGAGCAAGAAGACCAACTGAGGAGCAGCAACAAGACAAAGGGGCAGCCCACACGATACGGCTCAGCTTGTGGGAATGCTGTATGTTGGACTGTTTGGTGGCATTTGTACTATTCCCCTGATGGCTATAAAAATTTGTATTCTTCATTAGATATACATGGCAGGATTGCTGAAACTATAGTATATTTGCATATATACTTATATATATATATATATATATATATATATATATATATATATATACATGTAGTATATATTTCTTTATATTTATATTATATTCATATATTCATAATATATTTATATAATTAGTATATATTATATAAATAAATACTAATATGTAAATATAATATATATAATTATACTCTTAAATTGCACACTGGAAAGTCACATTTGAGAAGACCATAGAATCCTAAAAAAAAAAAAAAACCAATAAGTAAGTCAGTGTTCCCTCCCATGTCTGACCATCTACAGGTTGACAGTTCTGTGCATAAGACAGGGAGATGTCTGATGTAAAATGCACTCGGTCTAATACTGGCAAGTAGACGGAAAAGATTCACTTGAGAAAGGAGGAAGTCTATGGTTCATTCACATGGAAGAAAGGCAGGGTATACATCAGATCTTAAATCTAGGCCATTACAAAACAAAAAAAAACAAAAAGAAAAAACAAAACAACAACAACAAACACCACCTTAAAGTCTCGACAAGGGGAACACAGGCTATGACCCCCATGTAGAACTGTCATTCCTTGTGGCTGCTAATCTAACAGACGGCCTTCAGATCATAGGTTACTGTGAAGTCCATTTTAGTAATTTTTTGTTGTAATGCTATTATTTAAATATTTTTTCTGCTGCTGCAAAGCCACCTGTTAATTTTAATCATGAAAACCCACCCCAAATATGGCTGTGTGACAAGCAGTTGAAAACAAAGGGGAACTGAACCAAGGCTTATTTCTTCGGCAATTCCAGAAGTTCACTTTTCAAACATACCTACTCCCCCTCCCACATTACCTTTCTTGGATTTGGCCCCGATCTTCAGTTTGGACGGCCATGCAATCTGCGTGTTGGTCTCCTCCATGATCTGAGTCAGGAATCAAGAGAAAAATATTGACTCAATTAAGAACTTGTATTTATAGATAAGATTTTCACGCGTTCAAAAGAAAAATCTTATTTTCATGTCACTAGCTTTGTGTTGACACAACAAGATGATCTCAGCTTAAAACAATGCAAACATCTTTTTAAAAGCTCCAGGGAGAAGAGGGGATGTGTTTTCCTAAGCCCTTAATCTATTGAGAGTATCCAAGTCTGTGTTGTTCTCTTCCTGGTTCCAGAATTTTAACAGAAACAAGACGGAAGAGTGTACATGGACAAGTAATTAACCCAGCTGGTTGCCAGGACCATCAGAGAGATGCTTGGCTGAATAAAATTTACCAAGACCATCATCTATACACCAGACATGACTTTTGTAATACAAAACTGAGTTAAGCCACACTAAATTAAGATTTCCACCCATCCCCCAAAATAAAACACCTCTCTCTCTCCCCCCACATTTGTATTTCATTAAAACTGATGAAATGCTTCTAAAACACAGCATCCCTTCATAGCGCTCCATTTCTCATCATTATCCCTTCCATGGGCTAAGATAGTTTACACTATAGTTCTACCCACTCGTATATGCAGATAATAGCAGCAGAAGGAATGGAACCAAAGGGAGCCTGGCACAGACTGTGAGGACACGGCAGCAGCCATCAAATGATGAGGCAGAAGTCCCAGACAACAGCACAAGCAAAGCCAACAAGTAATCCAAAAGGAATCAGAGTCTCCAAGACAAAACTGCCTTCCTTTCTTAATTCCACGGGACTGTTCACTTTATCACAGGAGTAGAAAACTAACTCTGCAGCAAACTAACAAGAATAGAAAATGCAACAAACTGACACCAAGCACCTTCTAGGTCTAGCAGCAACCTATAGTCAAGAATTACTCAGAGCAAGAGCCGGTACAGAGAGACCAGGCAGAGGCTTATTTTCTCACAATATGGATTTAGAGCTAAATAAACAAATCAATGGTGATGACAACTGAATGTACTAAAAACACAACGAACACGAATGTTTCTTCCTGGGGCCTGTGTACCAGACATGAGAATACATGGTTAACTCAGGGCTCCTCCACTCAAGCACCCGACAGCTCTGAGCAGATGTCTTAGGCTGGCAGCCTACACATGGGTTCTGTCTGCTGTCAGGGACATTAGGGGTTGGGCCAACATTTAGAGATCCAAGAACCTGGTGGAGCAGTTCAGCTCTCCGATTTTCTGGAAAAGTTGGCGGATTTGGCACTAGGAATGCATGACAGCATTTGGCTGGCACAAAAAACAGTTGCCTGCTGTGCACTGGGCCAATGGGCCCTCAGTTGCTCCAGAGTCCCACTGTGTCCCTGGTGCTGAGGTCAAATGTCACTTGTATGCTGCTGCTGCCTTGTTTGTAGTACTTACTGGTCGCTTGGCCCAACTGCTGTTTTTCTTGGAAAATATTTCTACTTGAAAGCAACAAAGCAAAAAACCAAGCCCCCACTGTCTTTGCTTGGTCTATATACTAATCTGATCCAGAGGAAAAGTGGGGGGCCTCTCACCCTCACCCTCTAAGACCTGCTGGTCCTCGCCTGCCTTACCTTTGCTAATTAACTGAGTTGACGTCAACATTAATTTGATTAACTCTGTTATTGCTTTTGTTGTGTTGTGTTGTGTGTGTGTGTGTGTGTGTGTGTGTGTGTATTGTTTTTGGTTTGTGTGGGTTTGGGGGAGGGGTGGTTTTTCGGGTTTGGCAGGATTGTTTTGGAGTTTTCTTGTTTGTTGTTTTGAGACAAGGTCTCATCTACACTGGTCTCAAATCTCTAGTCTTCATGCCTCAGCCTTCCAACTTCTGGGATTTACAGAGTGTGGCAACCAAGCCAACTCTCTCTGGGAGTATTTTAAAACGTAAACTTTTAAAACTTAAGGTTGAAAGTATGTCTCAGAGGTTAGGAGTACTTGGTGCTCCTACTGAGGGGGCCTGAGTTCTGGTCCCAGCACCAACACGACAGCACAGAGTGATCAGTAACTCCAGCTGCAGGGATTTGACACCCTCTGCTGGTCTCTGTGGGCCCTGCACGCAGGAGGGGCACAAATATACACGTAACATGTAACACAAAGGCAAATCTTTTTGTCTTTTAAAAAACCCTTTCTTTGGATTTTGCGATTATGATACAATTACATCATTTCTCCCCTTCCCTCTCCCTCCAACCCCAACCTTCCCATATATGCCTTCTTGGCTCTCACCAAAACCATGGCCTCTTTTTTTCATTAACTGATATATACTATAAATATATATGTATGTGTGTGTATTTGTAAGTATGATCACAGCAAACCTTTTCAAAAAAAAATAAATAAACGATTAAATAAAAGATACTATCCCTTTCCACTGCCTCTACTCCAACTGCCCAGTGGACGATGCTGGAGGTCAGATGAAGGATCAGGTCTCCTACCGTCTGCATGTATGGATAAGCCTCAAACAGACTTGAAGAGTGTCTCTTGTAGGAAGCCATTGGCACCAATAGATGGCGCCAGCTTCCCGCCCATTGTTAAGCCTACAAAAACCTTTCCCCTCGTGTTGCTTGGCAACCACATAAGTCACAGCCCAATCTCGGGGCACGTGATTGAGCTACAGGAGGATGCACCAATCAGGTAGCAACACAAGTCTCTTAGGCATATATAGCAGTGCATTTCTCCCCCACGTGGGGACATTGCGGGAGATAGTGGAGAGATTGTGGGAGACCCCACGTGGAGGGATGGCAGAGAGATCCCACGTGGAGGGAGACCCGGTAGGAGAGATGGCAGAGAGATACCACGTGGAGAGAGACCCGATAGGAGAGATTACGGGAGATCCCACGTGGAGAGAGACTCGGTAAGAGAGATTGCGGAGAGATCCCACGTGGAGAGAGACTGGGCAGAGAGATCGCACGTGGGAGACTACACGTGAGAGGTCGCCTATACAGTAGACCCTGGTAGGGAGTCCCCTGCTCAGAGAGAAGTTTCCTGCTCAAGAAGTCCCCTGCTCAGAGTGCTGTACAATAAAGGTTGTCCGCAGAAGAATCTGTTTGTTGTTGCACGCCTGTTCCTACCGGCGGGAAGCGTGGGCGCGTGACAGTCTCTGAAGAGCACAGACCAAGATTTTCAGGGTTGTGTGACTGACCGTTACTTTGGTATTAATAACTCATGACCAGGTAAGAAGCTACGTCGGGATGGAGCAACTTATTTTGCTTCCAGAGTCAGAAGTTTCCCCTCAAGAGCTCATCAGTTCATTGAATGACTCGTCAGTCTCTTCAAAGATGGCAGGGCAGGTGTATCCCTGTAGAGCTGGAATCGGGACATCGAGGAGGAGGGGAGGGTGAAGGCATTCATTAAGCACGCTGCACAGAGAGATGGAACTGACTCCAGCACAAGAAACAGCTCAAAGGATGTGCATGTAGCAAGCTATGCAAAAAGGTCCAAAATGGAGGAAAGAGCGGCGGGAAAAGGTGACATTAGGAAGATTTAGAAAGGAAAGATACCATATGAAGCCTCCAGGAAGAAAATGGCCATCTCAGCCTTGGGAGGAAAAAAGACAGTTTCTGAAGTGACTTCCAGGAAAAAAAAAAAAAAGGTTCTATGTTTTTCTTCTGTGTTTTGTTTCTGTGACTTCTGTTGTTCTCCTTTCTACGTGCTACGAGACCAAAGCCCAGAGAACAAACTGCTGACTTCACTTCACCTTCTAGACACATATAAAAAAAAGTATCCTTTGAAATTATGAGACTAGGGAGAAAACTTGGTGGTTTTCTAGTGGGTGGAGGCGCCTACTTCTCTTTAATAAGAGGGTCTCGAGTATTTCCTAAGGTCATTCAGTCATTACCAGGAAGTCACTTCCCAGCAACCAGCTGTGAGCCTCGGTTTACATGTAAGTCAATACCCTGTCCAAAATGTTCCATTTCCATCCAAGGACTAATTGGATTAAGTGGCTAATTCTGACCACCTCTCTCCCAGGAGGAAGTCGATGTTCTCAGCTGGGTGAAAAGTGTCCTCAAAGTTGGGAGATAGCCTAAAACGTCTCCTGCTTCCTTATGGAAATAAAACTATAAATACCATTATCTCAGCTAAGCTACAGAATGCAGAAGTAGGCCAAGCCACAACGCCTTGGACAAAAAGACTGCTCTCTGCACTGAAGGGGAAAAAATCTCAACGTGAGGTCAAGATAGATGCTGTACATGAATGTACTTGCCACTTGCATATGGAGGTCAAAGGTCAACAATAAATGTTGTCCATCAATCTCTATCTTTTCTTTGTTTACTTTTCCATGTGCATAGGATGTGGAGGGTGGTGGACACATTGTGGTAAGTGTCTGGAGGTCAGATGACAATTTTAAGAGTTTGCTCTTTCCATTATCTGCATCCTGGGACCGAACTCAGGTCATAAGACTTGGCCATAAGCACCTCCTCCTGCTGAGCTAGCTTGCTGGCCCCTCTTCTTTATTTCTTGAGACAGGATCTGTCATTGAGCCTGGAATTTACCAATTTATGAAGACTTTCTGGCCAATAAAGCTCTTTTCTACAGCCCTTGTCACTGAGGTTACAAATATAGGCCACTATAATCCGCTTTCTGCTTGGGTTCTGGTTTCGAACTCAGGTCCTCACATTTGAGTGGCAGGCACTTTAGCAACTGAGCCATCTCTGGAGCTCCTAAAAGCTAGTTCTTTAAACTCTTGTTTTATTTCCATCATCCTCAAACCCAAACTTGAGGAATAAACATCACATTGTGAATAATTTTCTGTAAACATTGAATCATTCCTTAGGTTATATTTTCAAGACAATGTTTCTCTTTGTAGCCCAGGCTGGCTTCAAATTCTCCATCTTTCAGCCTCAGCCCCTCCCAGTAGTTTTCTGGGATAACAAATACTCAACATCATGGTCAGCACACTGTGGAGGTTTAAAGGATTTTTTTTCTAATTTATTTTAGCTCCCGTATAACATACAGAAACCTATGTTATGACAACAGAAGAGATTTTTGAAAAGTCTACCTAAAGCAGTCAAGTCCAACCTATTTGTGACGGGCCACATATGTCACAGGACGGCTTCAGATATGACTTGAGACATCATACAGAGCTGGTGTCTGCTGCTATGTCAAAAGCTTGACACTCAGAAGTGCGCTGTAACCATCTGAATCACTTTTAAGTTTCGGTTAATTTTGACTCACCGTGTTCATGGCTTACAGAATACAAACGGCTGAGTCATGGCTCAATGACTGTGCTACTGTCAGATTTGATGGATAGCAAATACTTATAACAAAAAAAGTATTACCGCTAAGACTATCAACTTTCACCAGGAAGCAACTAAAATATGGAGAGGACGTGCTACATATATACAAAACTACCCGCCTCCACTTCGTAATTCATAGGTGCACTTTTATTTTACTTTTCTATTGATTAAGAATTTATACATACGTGTTTTTGGGCAACCCTCCAATTCCTCCTCTACCTCATCAGCTCCTTCCTCTCAAGTTCATGTGCTTTTATTTACCTCCTCCCCGAGTCCTCTTAGTGCTGCCCATGTGTGCATAGAGGACCATCTATGAAAGCCTGGCAGCCTCTCAGGGGGTTGGGGGGGGGGGGACTCTGCAGAAAACAGGAAACTGAGCCACCCTTCCCCACCTGCAATTCCCACGAGCTCATCAGCTAGGGATGAAACTCCATAAACTCCTCCAGCATCCTGAGTGTGATGCTGCCTGGCTTGACCATCTATAGACCATGTGCATGAAGTCACAGCAACTATGAGTTCAGGTCCAGCAAATACTGTTTCAGCACAAACACCTGATACTTCTGCCTCCTCTTCCACAATGATGGAGGAGCCCCGGGGGGAAGGGTGTGTTGTGTGGAAGTCCCATGTAGAGACGTACGCTCTGCTGTCTCTTGTTCTCCGTGAGCTAACCAGTTGTAGGTCTCTGTGTTAATCACTATTCACTGCAAAAACAGTTAAAAAGGTTCTCTGAGTAATGAGAAGAGAGACAGTTTATTACTATGTCCACTTAGCAGGATAATAGCAGGGTGAGCATGCCAAGCTCCTCCCTAGGCCTTGTGACCTAGCCAGCCATAGGTTTGAGCCAAGTGGACAGTATCAGGGTTGCAGATAAAAACATATGCCCGTGTTCAGATTTTTATGAACAAGGGTTAACATTCCATCCCCCAGGACTAATGTTCCCTTCTTCTATAATATAAGTATCCTTAATAAAAATGAAATTGCACGGTTCTGTTGAGCTGTAGTTTATGTGGGGGTAAAGAGAGATTTAGGTGGGAAGAGATGGTACTGGTAACGTTGAAAATTCTTTTAGCTGTTTGGAAATTTTCCACCTTTTTTTTTTTTTTTTGAATTTCAGAGATTTTCAACAAACTGTTTACATAGTTTTATCAGCCTAAGATAGACTGCTAAAGTTAGACCAAAAGGAGTAACTACAACTTCGACTTCTACAAGTGTCTGGTTTAAAAAAAAAAAAAAAAAAAAAAAAAAAAGTTCTGTCTGCAATGTTCATCACAGATTTCATGTCTCCAGCAAATTCCCAATTTGTATGCCACAAGGGAAGAGGCATCACAAAACTCCACGTTTTGCACGTTTCTGGCAATCACAAGATAATATGTTACAGGTGAAGGGATCCCATGCCAAACCCCAGTCAGTCTACTAACATGTTTATTTCACCAGAGTCTCCTAGACAAGAGTAATCAGTACCTGAGATCAACCCAAGGCAAGTGAAGTTTACTTGAAATGTGCATTCTCCAGCCAGGAAAGGAATACTGGACTCCCTAACTGGAAACTTCTCCTCTGATCCATTGAACACTCACCCAGTGGCTCCCAGATGGGGGCCACCTACAGCCTGCTTCTCAGAAAGAGCAGCTCATCTGCAATGCAAGGCCCTTGAATCAACAGACAGGCTGTCTACCCTCAGGAAGGAAGCTGTTTCCCTGACTATGCCACATAGGAATTGAGAGTTGGTTAGACTCATGCCACTATGAAGGAAGCCAAGCAAGAAATGAGGAGGGTGTAGTAAACTTTCTCAAGAAGGGTGTCTGAAAGCTGAACGTGTTTATTTTGCTAGGACATTATGTATATGTATAATGTATATGCACATATATACATGTATATATACACACACAAATACATGATGTATACATACACACACATATATATAGATAGATATATATATACATACATAAATACACACTTGTATACACACACACATATAATGGGACACAATGGGTCCTGATAGTTTTATTTTAAACCACCAAGAAATCCCTTCCATCCATCTGGATCTTCCTAGTCACCACTGTCTCTTGCATCCACAGCTGTCACACACCCTTCTTGCATGTGCTCCATTTAATAGCCTCGTAAATATATATGACGTTTGAAACCTATCTGCAGTTGAGGAAAACAGGATTCACAATTTATGTGGCAGACTATAAGGCTGTGCTGAGCCTGAATCAAGATCATGGGGTCCTTCTTGTCTGGCTTGGAAGCTAAAAGAGGAGAAGGATACCACATACCAGGAGGCTATTCAGAAATCCCAAACTTAGACCCTCCGCTCACCAACAATGAAGCAGCGGAGGGTAACAGACAATTCCTTGATACTTCATTAGTGAAGTAACACAGGGATGACTAAGAATAACTGTCATACCACAAGCCTTCCAACCCCTATTTCCAAACTCACAACACACATGCAAAAAGTGAAGGATTGAGTCATCATGGTGAGCAGATTAGCATCAGGTGGCCAGGGCTACAGTTGCCAAACTTTGAACAAAGGACAGGACAAATCTACACAGAACCTCAACGCACAGCCCCTGCGGTGTGCAGATCTGATACATTCATTTTGTTACCACAGCTTATGAAACCAAACCAATCCCCAACGGCAGCAGCATGGCTATAGACTGAGCTTCAATCTCATCTGTTACAAATCACTACATAAATGAAATTGTTTAGAGAAACCCGTGACCAGTCATGCAACTTCCAAGTCTGGCATGACTACGCACAGATCTCTGTCCAGCAGTTCCACAAATACAGAAACGCTGGTCATCCCTCAGTATCCATGAAGAATGGGAATGGGGTCCTCACAGATACCTAAACCTTTGGCTGTTTAAGAGTCCAGTATAAAAATGCATATCACTCATTGTCTTAGTTAGGGTTTTACTGCTGTGAACAGATACCATGACCAAGGCAACTCTTATAAGGACAACATTTAATTGAGGCTGGCTTACAGGTTCAGAGTTTCAGTCCATTATCATCAAGGCAGGAGCATGGAAGCATTCAGGCAGGCATGGTGCAGGAGGATCTGAGAGTTCTACATTATCATCTGAAGGCTCCTAGCAAATTATTGACTTCCAGGCAGCTAGGAGGAGGGTCTTAAAGACATACCCACAGAGCCATACCTACTTCAACAAGGCTAAACCTACTCCAACAGGGTCACACCTTCTAATAGTGTCACTCCCTGGGCCAAGCATATACAAACCAGCACACTTGTATAGAATCTACACACAGTTACCTTCCATGCTACGTCATTATTTATCATACCTAACCTACTGTAAATATCTCTATTGTTTATGGATTGATGACAAGCAAGAATGTCTGGTCCTATTAGGAACAGATGTCATTTTAAAAAAATAACTCCCAGTTCAAAGTTGGTGGAATCCACAAATCCAGAAGGTCTGGGATAGGTGTGATGATCCCTGGCTTTACAGCTTTAAAATATAGTGGGGTTTGATAGGTATAGGTCATCAGAAGGGGGAACTGGCTGGCCATATACCAGCATAGTCCGGGAGGTGAGGGCTAAACCAATCAGATGGCAAGGAGCAGACAAAAGCACTGCTGAGAAGGCTCCCTGTGGACAACCAGAGGAACTCAAAAATGGCTCGGTGATGAGCGCACATGTCACCCAGACAGGGCTACACACAAAGCAAACCGCAAACATGAAATAAACAAGACTTCCATAAAAGGAATTTTTTTACATTTGAAGGGGGATTCTGTCTGCTGTTTTTCATGCTCTGGAGACTCAGAGTCTAAGCAGTACACAGCTGCAGCACACGCCACATGCCACTGGTACATTTTTATGTATTTCCCTAGGAAGACAGTTGACAGCCTTCATTTCTACTATCGGTCATGAAAGTTCTTAATTAAATCAAGACCCCCCCCATCCTTCTCTCCAAACACCAGCAGTGACAAATTATGACAGGAGTCAGCAAGTTTCACTAAATATTAATCTTCAGAACAAAGCCAAGTCATCCTACTAGTTAAAACTTATAAGCTGGATTTCCAGAACTCACTGCAAGCTAAAAGGTCACACCGCTGCCTTCACGCAACCAACTCTTCTAGGGACTTTAAACATAGGAAGCATGTCCCCTGCACACTATTTTAAAATCTTTCATATTGCTACACCAACAATTACCTACTTTGTTAGACGCATTAGGGAAACTACTGCCCTACTCTCAGAGATGTGATTTCGTTTTTAGTAGAGAAGCAAGCTCAGTGCCATGCTGAAGTGATTTTCTTTATCACAACACAGTCAACTATCCCCTCAATAACATACGGCTTTTTATAAATTGTATTCCTTTATTTTAAAATTTGTAAGATTCTAACACAGTGTTTATTAACTCTTCACACAAATGCTTAGGCATTATCTTGCCTTGGAGCCCTCCTGTTGCTAAGAGAGCTCAGGGTAAGTCCCATCTTCAGTTTCTGGACTCGATTTCAGTCTGACTCAAACATGATGAACAAGATGCACTCACCCATTTTAGAGGGGGAAAACCCACTTTCGTAACCTCCTAGCTACTGTAACCAGCCCAACGCAAGCAATGAGCGTGAATAAGAGGCACCGATGAGCTCATGGATTAGTAGCACCAATAAAGCTGAGTCTTCCTAACTGAGGAGACTTCTCATGTGGCTCCATCTACACCAAGGTCTTCCAAGAAATGTACCTTCCACAGAACAGAAACGATGTAGGGAAGCCCAATGGGACCAGTGAACCACAAGACTCTTCATTCTTGGGTAGACCTAAAGGAGATGTTCAAACACTGAACTCATCTTGGGGGTTCACTGGTGCAAAGTGTAAGTTTTCTGCTCACTTCATAAGCTCATTCTGTGATGCTCAAAGATCACACACACACACACACACACACACACACACACATGGGGGTGGGGTCAGGCAGGCAGGCAGGCAAACAGAGAGACAGACAGAGACAGAGAGGTTAAAAATTTCCACTCACATAAGTTGGTGCATCTGGCCCAAGACACCAATGGCATCTGAGCATCTGAGCGCCTGTGGTGTGGTGAGACCTCTTCCAAACTAAAGTAAAAAGACAGAGGGAATCCTCCAGGAGAACTTTATATATATATATATATATACATATACAATACATCTAGTCTGCACACTTGTATGTTTTCTTAAAAAGTGGAAGACCATAAAATGTTTGAGTCTGTATAAACTGTCTGCTGGTAGTGTTTAATATATAATACTCTAAACATGTCATTTACTCGAAGCCGGGATGCAGTTACTGAACACCTGGTATGTGTACACATGTGCACACATGTGTGCACACACACACGGGGGTGGGGAGAAGGAGGGAAGGAGGGAGAGAGAGAGAGAAGGGGAAGAAGGGAGGGGTAGGAACAGAGGGAGAGAGAGAGCACAACTCTAGAGGTTACTAGGTCCATAAACTGACCTCTAGCCCTGGACCATGGAGCTATGAGTCAGGACTGTCCCTCAGTACTGGTGTTGCCTCTCCATCAGCTCTCTGTCCTTCCATTTCCTTAGAGGCTAAACTAAAAGGACCCGACTGACACTGAAAGGCAGGGCTGATCTTCCAGGTACAGTAATAGTTTTCAGACTCCTATCTCATTCTTCATCTGCTGATTTGTCTTCAAAAGGTAGTGGGGGCAGAAAGTAGGGAGGACGGAGGGAGGACATGGGGAGGATGGGAGGGAGGACAGAAGGAGAGAGAAAAAAACTTGAGCTGTTTTTATCCTAGATAATGCATCTCACTTTCAAAAATCCTGAAGAGAGGAGGCAAAACTATGTCCTAAGAGATGGCAGAAAACTGTAAGGGCCAGAGGACCAGGGAGCATGCTGTGAGACCGTGTCTCCTAGGATGTCAGAAGCTACAGCTATAAAGTCTCACCATCATGACTTCTTAAAGGTGAGCTGACAAGGACAGTCATAAACATGGGTGAGGGAAGGACAGAGAGTCCTCAGCCCCAGACAAAGAACTATAAGCAACTACAGAGTGCAGAGAGAGGAAGAAACAGTCTTCCCCAGGGGAGAAAACTGCTAATTATGGAGCTATAGTACCATCCAGTACCAAATGGTCAGCTCTGAAAACATACACTTACAAGGAACATATATATGCATATATATGTAAATATGTGTATACACATTTTATATATTTAATTAAGTGCTGATATATATATATATGATCTATATAAGCATGTCAATATTTTATATGTCATATACATAAATATTCATGTGTGTATATGTATATAATATATGTCATATATGTGTATGTATTGTATATGTATATATACACATATATAAACATCATATATGTATATATATACACATATATATATATGAACAATTACTGAAAAAGAAGCCATGAATTTGAAAGAAAGGGGTGTATTGGAGGGTTTGGAGGGAGGAAACTGAAGGAGAGAATTATGTATCTATATTATAATCTCAAAAATAAAAGAAATAGAAGATATAAGAACTGAAGGAGGAAGGAAGATCTACTATGCAGGAACTAACCCTAGACTAACTCAAACAGGCCAAGTCTGGCTAGAAGCACCTGTCCTTCTCTCCCCCTGAGGAGAGCCACTCTTCTTTATCCTACGTGTCTCAATCTGCTTCCCTTGGCCCAGCCTTGGTCCTGCAGAAGTCCCAAGAAAGACTCGCCATATACATCAAAGGAAGTAAATAAACACTTCAGGTGGTTGCGGCCACAGAGCACACCTTTAATCCCAGCTTTTGGGAGGCAGAGGCAGGCTTGTTCTACAGAACAGGCTATACAAAGAAACTCTCAAAAACAAAAAGTGTGCTTCCTACCCTCTAGTGGTCTGATACAACTTGTTTTTCAGGTTGACTCCCTAGAATCACAGAAGGAGCTTACATTAATTTTATCATGAAACCTGTACTTCAGTTACTCTGCTTTTGACAAGTGTTCCCATCATGAACATCCTGGGGAGCACCGGCTTTACCTAGGACTCCTTAAATCTACTGTGTCATTAATGCATGGCTACAGATCTATAGTCAGAATCCAGAATACAGGGTAAAGGCGGTGCTCCCCAGGGTAGAGGCGGTGTTCCTGGGGTAAAGGATGCCACCACTGCCACCAAACCAAGACTCAGTTCTCATTGCCACAGCATCACTAAAGCAGAAGTCTATTCTTTCTTCCTCTGGCACTTCATGCATTTCTAATCTGAACAACTTTTTCCAAAGATGAGGTCTCTTCAAACCAGCTCATCACAAATATTCCTGAGGCAAGTGTCGGTCAGTGCCAGCCCACTCCTTTCCTTGTCATTTAAGTTCATTCCAACAATAGGTTTTTTTTTTTAATCTTATTAAGTATATTAAGGTATAGATATATCTTGCTATGCAGCTGTGGTGGTTTGAATAGGTATGACCCAATAGAATCATGTGTTTGAGTGCTTGGCCCATAGGGAGAACATTATTAGAAGGTGTGGCCTTGTTGGAGGCTGTCTGTCACTGTGGGGGTGGGCCTTGAGGTCTCCTATGCTCAAGCTATGCCCAGTGTGACACGCAGTCTCCTTTTGCTGCCTGTGGATCAAGATGTAGAACTCTCAGCTTCTCCAGTACCATATCTGCCTGCAGGCTGCCACACTTCCCACCATGAAGATGATGGACTGAACCTCTGAACCTCTAAGCCAGCCCCTATTAACCCTTTATAGGAATTACCTTGGCCATTATGTCTCTTCAAAGCAATAAAACACTAAGATACCAGTGACCCTACTGCTAAAATAGGTTTTATATGGGATCCTCCCAGACCACTTATGTCTACCCCTCCACCCCTCTATAACAGGGAACATAGATAAAAATCATGAGCTTCCTTTTCTCCAGCCAAAAGTCTAAAGTGATACATGTTCATAAACTTTGACACTTCGGTGAGGGTCACAGTCAACAAAAGATGTTAACAACAAAAGCGTTTTGAGCCGATGAGATTCCATCAAAATTGCTCTTATTTGAAACGAATTTTAAAATATTTATGAGATTTTTAAACCACTAACCAAGCTGCTCTCTTAAATCCCGGAAGCCAGAAAAGGGAGGATTCCCACCCCCACCCCAACTCTTTCCCTACCATGAGGGAATCTTGCATCTGAGGATAAAGGCACTAAAAAACACAGGAGGGCAGAGCTGCTGATGTCTAGGAGTGGCAAGAAATGCCCTGTCTCCAGCCTGGACTCCTGCTTGACACTCAACTTACAATGGCCACAGCAGACAAATATGGAGTCTGTGCTGTAATCAGTTGCCATAGCAACATATTTCAAAGGTTGCTCCATCAGCAACAACACTGACAAGTCCTCATCTTGAGGAAAAGAGAAATGGCTGTTTGTGAGCATAGGTGGACTGTTCAACGGAGCTGCTTGTTTGATATATATTTTCTAGCTGAGCATCTGTCTCACTATTTTGCTACCTTAACCAAAAGCAACCGAAGAAAGGGTTTATTTTTGACTCAGAGTGACAACGGAGGTTAGTCATGGCAGCACCTGTGACCTTCTGTCACCGTCACCACCAACAAAAAAGAATATGTGGTTGGTAGGATTTATGATTTTGGATTATCGGGTTAGGGATTGTTTTAACTGGAATTGGTTTGATGCACCTAAATCTCTGTGGTGGTTTGAATGACTCCCATAAGCTCCTGTGTTTGAATGCTTAGTCACCAGGGAGTGGCACTACCTCAGAAAGAACAAAAATAAGGAGATGATAATACCTGAGAATCTAGATGAATCTCTGAAGATTTAAAAAAAAAAAAAAATGGTGACCGAGGACTAAGTGTTGTATGTGTCTTAGTCACTTATTATTGTTGAGATGAAACGCCATGACCAAAAGCAACTTGGGGAGGAAAGGGTTTACTTCACTCACAGTTCCATACAACATGTTTGTCATCAAAAGCAGTGAGGCAGGAACTCATGCTGGGCAGGAGCTGATACAGAGGCTATGGAGGAGTGCTGCTTACTAGCTTGCTCCTCATATCTTGCTCAGCCTGCTTTCTTATAGAACTCAGGACCACCAGCCCAGGCTCGGCCCCTCCCACAATGGGCTGGGCCCTCCCCCACCAATCACTAAGAAAATGCCCTGCAAAATGCAAATCGAAAGTGACTCTGAGATTCCATCTTTATACCCATCAGAATGGCTAAGATCAAAAACTCAAGTGATAGAACATGTTGGGGAGGATGTGGAGCAAGGGGAACACTCCTCCATTGCTGGTGGGAGTGCAAACTTGTACAGCCACTGTGAAAATCAATTTGGCAGTTTCTCAGAAAATTGGAAATAGTTCTACCTCAAGACCCAGCTATACTACTCCTGGGCAGGTACCCAAAATATGCTCAACTATACCACAAAGACACTTGCCCAACTACATTCATAGCAGCTTTATTCATACTAACAGGAAACTGGAAAAACAATCCAGTTGTTCCTCAACTGAAGAATGGATAAAGAAATGTGGTGCATATACACAATGGAGTATTACCCAGCTATTAAAGACAAGGACCTCAGGAAACTTGCAGGCAAATGATGGCACAAAAGATCATCCTGAGTCAGGTAACCCAGAACCAAACGACATGCATAGGATGTACTCACTTGTAAGTGGATATTAGCCATAAAGTACAGATAACCACCCTACAATGCATAGACCCAAAGAAGCTCAGTAACGAGGAGGGCCCAATGGAAGATGTGTGAATCTTATTCAGAAGAGGAAATAAAACAGTCATTCAAAGTGAATGGAGGGAAGGAACTGGGTGGAAGAGGGAGTAAGAAGGTGACCGGGGTGGGGAGATCAGAGGAGAGAGGCCTGGGAGACAGGAGGGAGCTGGGAAGGAAGGTTCACTGACCTTGAACTGAGGTGGGGCTATCGGGGGGGGGGGTGAAAGGGCCAGAAGAAAGAAAATTGTGGAGGGGTATATCTCTGGGACCAGTTGGAGACCCAAGACTGGAGAGGATACTGGAAGTCTATGGGGGTGACTCTATCCGAGAGTCCTACCAAAGGGGGGCAGGTATAGAGACTGAAGTGGCCATGTCCTATAGCCAAGTAGAACTCCCAGTGGAGGGATAGGGACATTAACCCACCCACAAAACCTTCAATCCAAACTCTGTCCTGCTTACAAGATGTGCAGGGATAAAGATGGAACAGACTGAGGGAACAGCCAACCAATGACTGCCCCAACTTGAGACCCATCCCATGTGAGAGAGACAACCTGACATTATTAATGATACTCTGCTATGCCTGCAGACGGGAGCCTGGCATAACTGTCTCCTTAGAGGCTTCACCCAGCATCGGATGGAAGCAGATGCAGCCACCATATGAAAGTATAATATACTCAATAAAATGAGCCTTTTCTACATTTCTGAAGACAAAGCCCGAGAGGCAGGAATGTGATGTGATCTATGTCGACTCCACATCTATTCACACTGAGCACCAAAGAACCAGAGATGGTTCGGTGGTGGAGGGCACTAGCTGCTCTTCCAGAGGACCAGAGTTCAGTTCCCAGCACCAGTGTCAGGCCACTTAGAACCCAACCACTTTTCTCCAGCGCCAAGGAACCCGAAGCCCTCTTCCAGCCTCCGTGGTCCTGGCACTAAATGCAGCATTCCCTCCCACCCATGAATAAAAGTAAATATAAATCTGTAAAGGAAATAAAGATTTTAAAAGAATCAAAAACTAAGAGTCCAGCCCAGGCAGTTGGTATTTCCGGTGGATCCTCTTCACTCTTCAAGAGGGGTTTTTTCCACGTTCAAATGGAAACGTGTCCTTCATTATGTGGCTAGAGAGCCACGCCATGGGAGTTGAGCCAGCAAGTGGGCAGCTTCAGATTACTAACATGAGAATGGACAGAAGACACACTTTCCATCACCGGAAGGCACGCAGAAGTCCTCTGAAAGTCCACCTTATTCCCGTGTTTAAGAATGGAGAGCCAGGGGCCAGCGATAGAGCTCAGAAGAACAGCACTTGTCTAGCATATAGGAGGCCCTGGGATTTCCGTAGATGATTATCTTTTACCTTAGACAAAAGAAGCTTTGAAAGCTCTTTAATTTCTACAGGTAATCATATATATAAAACAGGTTAGATGTGTGTGTGTATGAACTCCCATAAACCTAATCTTTTTAAATAAGCTCTTAAGTGCTTCACTTATATTCACTGAGATCACATTGATGGTTTGTTTCAGTTTTTGTTTTTTATTTTTCAGGTTGGATTAATTCCACACTCATTAAAGTCTGTTTTAGCTACACTGAAAGAAAAGTCTCTCTCTCTCTCTCTCTCTCTCTCTCTCTCTCTCTCTCTCTCTCACACACACACACACATACACACACACACATACACACACACACACTCACAAATCAATGTTTATTCAAATGAGCAACACCTTAAAACTCTTTTTTTTCTTTCTTTTCTTGATTTGATTGATTGATTGATTGATTGATTGATTGGCATGAGTCTCATGTACCCTAGGCTAGCTCTGAACTTGTTATAGATCTGAAGATAAATTTAAACTTCTAATCCTTTAGTCTCCACCTCCCAGGGACTAAGGTTACATTTTGAATATCACTACATTATTCTTAAAACCTCTTATTTCAAAGTCAAAATTTCAAGAGATTAAAAATCAGTGTAAACCTAGCAATACTTAATCCAATTTTAAGTGTATTTTAAAGGAGTTACCTTCCAATGACTTCAGCTATTTTCCACTGTGCAAGAAGTTAATGTAACAGAAGGTCACATCATACAGCCTTTGTGAAAGGAGCCCGTGCTAGCAACTTAGTAAATAAACCTGAACGCACAATATGCAGTTAACTCTCTACCTCCATTTTGATTGCTGAACCCAAGCACTGGGTGGACGATCACAACTCACTTAACAGACTCCAGACAAGGGGAAGCAAATGGAAATCCTCAGATTGGCATGAACCACGCAGCCATGGATTTACACTTCAGATCATGCTATACTTCCCCTGGTTGTAGTCAGGGCTGGGGCTTTGACAGTGACCAGCTTGACCAGGGTTCTCAGATAAGCAAGAGGGCCGGAAAGTCCTGGGAGATGAAGCCAACAAAACAAAATGCTCCAATGCAAAGTCTGTACCAGTGATGTTCACATATGCACACACACACACACACACACACACACACACACACACACACGCTAAGACAATGTAAAACAGCATTCTTGCCAATGGATGCACAGGACACAGTTGTGGCATCTACACAAAATCCAGACCAGCAGGTTCCAGTTTTCACATTCCATTTAGACCTCGGGCATCAGTATTCTGAAGACGCAGAGTCACATTCTCATAGGAATCAGCATCCTCTTCAGAATAAAAGTCTATGGCCCCACGCCCGCCAAGGAGCTGGGACGGTCTTGAGTGTTCCACATCCACGTGGGTGTGATTATTGAATATTTGTGCCATCAGCAGGACACAGGCTGAGAAAGAACTGAAAACAAAACAGATCCGCTAAGAGGATGTAACAGCTCTGGAATTTGGGAGACAACGCCATGAATCCCCAAAGTATTTCTGGCTACTTGGCCAACCTCGGGGCTGCACTGGTTGGTCTCTTCCCAGCCCAGGATGAGGTTCACCTCCTCCTATGAAATCCGGCAGCTCCGGCAACAGCCGTCACTCATCAGTCTTGATTCAGACCAACTAAACAGTCTGCACAGGCTTCAGACGGCCAGCATTTAAATGCCAGGGCCCCATTGACTTTATAAAACCTAATCCATGGTAAATTTGTTTTCTGAATGATTCGACTTTCAAGGTTAAAACTCTGCTTTTTTCATTTTGAATTAGAAATAGCAAAGAAATTCAAGAAAAGAGAGTTCACTGTGCACTGTTTTAGGAAACGTACATCACTACTATCACCCGCACCTCCACCATCACCACCACAACCATCACCACCATCACCACCACCATCACCACCACCACCACCACCTCCACCATCGTCATCACTACCATCATCACCACCACCACCATCACCACCACCTCCACCACCACCACCACCTCCACCATCATCACCACCACCATCACCACCTCCACCACCACCACCATCACCACCACCTCCACCACCACCACCACATCCACCACCATCACCACCACTACCACCACCTCCACCACCACCACCACCTCCACCATCATCACCACCACCACATCCACCACCATCACCACCACTACCACCACCACCACTACCATCACCACCTCCACCACCTCCACCATCACCACCACCACATCCACCACCATCACCACCACCATCATCACCACCAACACCTCTACCATCTCCACAACCATCGCCACCATCACCACCACCTCCACCATCATCATCACTACCATCATCACCACCACCACCACCATCACCACCATCACCACCACCTCCACCACCACTACCACCTCCACCATTATCATCACCACCTCCATATCCACCACCATCACCACCACCACCACCATCATCACCACCATCACCACCACCTCCACCACCACCACCACCTCCACCATCATCACCACCACCATCACCACCTCCACCACCACCACCATCACCACCACCTCCACCACCACCACCACATCCACCACCATCACCACCACTACCACCACCTCCACCACCACCACCTCCACCATCATCACCACCACCACATCCACCACCATCACCACCACTACCACCACCACCACTACCATCACCACCTCCACCACCACCACCATCACCACCACCTCCACTACCACCACCACCTCCACCATCACCACCACCACATCCACCACCATCACCACCACCATCATCACCACCAACACCTCTACCATCTCCACAACCATCGCCACCATCACCACCACCTCCACCATCATCATCACTACCATCATCACCACCACCACCATCATCACCTCCACCACCACCACCATCACCACCATCACCACCACCTCCACCACCACTACCACCTCCACCATTATCATCACCACCTCCATATCCACCACCATCACCACCACCACCACCATCATCACCACCATCACCACCTCCACCACCTCCACAACCATCACCACCACCACCACCTCCACCATCATCATCACCACCATCACCACCACCTCCACCACCACCACCACCTCCACCATCATCATCACAACCTCCACATCCACCACCATCACCACCACCAACACCACATCTACCACCATCACCACCACCACCATCACCACCACCATCATCACCACCACCACTACCTCCACCACCACCACCACCTCCACCACCACCTCCAACACCACCTCAACCATCATCACCTCTACCGCCATCACCACCATCACCACCATCATCACCATCATCACCACCATCACCACCACCATCACCACCATCACCACCATCACCACCACCACCATCACCACCACCACCATCACCACCTCCACCATCACCACCTCCACCATCACCACCTCCACCATCACCACCTCCACCATCACCACCACCATCACCACCATCATCACCACCATCATCACCACCTCCACCATTACCACCATCATCATCACCACCATCACCACCACCACCACCTCCACCATCATCATCACTACCATCATCACCACCACCATCATCACCACCATAAGGATGGGAGCCATTTGGAAGGTAGAGGTGGGACTTCCGAGTCCCAAGAGGAAAAGGAGACTCAGGGAAAGAGGGAGGGAGCTTTTCTGCCATACTTGGGAGCAAAGTGGATGCTGCAATCATGTAAGGCCTCAGAGCAGCTAGGGCCTGCAGCCTCCTCTAGTGGCCATTGGCCAAGGATGTTGGCAGGGGTTAGCTCATACAAGCCACTAAATTTGGGGTAGAGGGAGAAACAGAGATAACAGATCCATAGGGCTTGTCTTTCCAGGCGGGAGGTATTTGTGCCCAGTAATTGTGCCACTGAATACAAGCGGCCAAGTGGCAAGCTGAGTGTATGCTTTATCCTCAGATTCAGGGTCTTGGGTTACAGCTGGCGGCAGCCAATTCTAGATGAGCCAGATGGGGCCATAGCATGAGCCGTGGACCCAGGTATAAGATGGTAGTATGTTTTAAAACTACCTGCAACAGCTGTCTCTACGGAGCAGTGACCATGAGAGTTCACCGTCTTAATCCTATCACTTCAAGAAAAACAAAATCCTTTTCTTGTTGTTATTGCTTTGTTTTTGTTTTTCTAGACAGGGTTTCCCTGTGTAGCCCTGGCTGCTTTGGAACTCGCTCTGTAGGTCAGGCTAGCCTCGAACTCGGTGATCCACCTGCCTTTGCCTCCCAAGTGCTGGGACTAAAGGCATATGCCAACTCTGCCAGGCAAAACAAAAAAAAAAATCATTTTATATGTTTGTACAGGTTTGTGAGAGGGAGCTGCACAGGCCCCAGCACCCATGTGGAGGTCAGAGGGCAGCTTGTGGGAGTCGATTCTCTCTGTCCATCATGTGGGTGTAAGGGATCAAACATGGGTCAGCAAGTTTGCAGGCACGTGTCCCCCAGCTAATCCATCTTGCTGGCCGGGAAAAGTCACTTTTTCCTAGTCAGGCCTATCTTCGGCAAGCCTAGAACTAGACTTTGGAGTGCATAGAAAGATGTGGAACCTAGCTCCTGCACATCACGCTTACTCTGAAGGCTAACCTCTGCTACTTCAGTCGGCGGATGAAAAAGGAGACAGGAGTCTGCAAAGCATGGGCAAGAAAAAAAACAAGAGCTTCAAATGGAGTCTTGGGAGGAAAATACAAGGAAATAAGGAAGTCAGGAAGGAGCAAGAGCAGAATGTGGACTTTCCTACCCTAGGGCTGGGATGGTTACTGGGAGTCCAGCCTCTCTCTAATAGATCCTGTATAGACACAGACATGAGCCAGCAAGTTATCAGCAGCCTGCTCAAGCAGGACAGCAGGATGAACAGAGGCTGGGGCTGTGAGCAAGTCCCCATACAAAGTCCCCGAAGTCCCTGCTGTTCCGCTGGGGACAGTGAGATGCCAAAACAGAGACAAGACAGAGAACCCGTCTCACACTTGAGAAAGCCAAAGTCACCCTTAGAGCCAAGCCTGGCTTCACTCCAACTTCCAGACAAAGCTTAGAGCCTGAACACAGTTGTTCCAGCCTGGAAAATGTCCAAGGCAGGCATTCCTCATGAGAGCGATTTGTACACTGCCATAAGGTGAGGTGGGACCTCTCGAAACTGGTACACTCCACCAGTGTCCGAGCTGTGTCTCGCTGACATTTTTATGGCTTGTACATCTTTAGGACCTGGTGGCTCATTTATTTATTTTTAACAAGAAGAGGTCCTGGCTAATTTTAAAAGCAAAAGGCACGTTAAAAAAAAAAAAGTAGGGTTCAGCTGAAAGAAGAGAAAGAGGAAGAAGAAGGAGGAGGAGGAAGAGGGAGGGGAGGAGTGGAGGAGGAGGGGAGGAGGAGGGGGAGAAGGAGGGGAGGAAGAAGAGGAGGAAGAGAAGCACTGGGCACACAACTGAGTCAAACGCCATGTGAGGAAGGCTTGGTCTGTCCCCAAAGCTTTTCCTGCAGAAGGCAGAGGGAAGTGAAGAACATGCGGAGCCGGGACAGGAAGACGCTACAGGGGCAGCCAGAGCTACAAGGAGAAACCCTGTCTTGAAAAACCAAAACAACAACAACAACAAATGAGCAAGCAAATCAACCCAGCGCTGCATGTCACATGTCACCTGCTGTCCCTGGCTGCTTCTGTCACTCGTGCTAGAACTGCTGGGAAGTTCTTTGCAGGAAACATACCTAGATTGTGTCCTGTTCTCCATCAGAACGTTCCAGACACACTCACACAAGACTAAATAAAAAGATCAAGGGACGCTAAGTTCATGCAGAGCTAATCCGTCTTTGCCATCATTGTCCTAGTCCCGTGTCTATGCAATGACCACCCAGATAAGGAACATCAGCTGCAAAACCCTTACGGCCTTCTTACTGGGAGCTGCGAGAGTCATTCATCTAGAGGAAACACAAAAGAGCAAATTCTGGGGCTGTACTGTGGAGAATCTTCACCCAGGGTCAAGGGTACGCCTAGGGCTTAGTAGATGGCCTATGGATCAAAGCGCTGTCTGGACAAAAATGAAGAAATGAATTTGAATCCTCAGCAGGGAGAGAGAGTGGGAGGGAAAGAGGAAGGGAGGGAAAGAGGAAGACAGTGAAGGAGGGAGGGAGGAAAAGAAAAGGCTTATGCACATCTAATGCATATCTATAACCCAGCACTGTGGGGTAGCACAAACCGGAAGATGAATGGGGGTTGCTGGCTGCCAGGCTAGCTCCAGCTTCCGGTCTCCCTCCAGCCTCTACACCTGAAAAACCAAATGACTATACCAGCTTGCATACATAAAGACTAGTAGGTCAGCCTGCCTCTTAGAGATCGGGGGTGACTTTCTCTTTCACACTCTTGTTGCCTCCTGGAGAGAATGGGCGTTGGTTTCTGCCTATCAGCAAGCTGCCCTGAGCAGGACTGGCACATTTAAGGTGCTGCCTTTTAAAGAGCCAGCCTTCAGGAATAGGGTGCATTTGTCACCCGTTAACAAATGGCATGGCGCTGTCCTCATGGACAAGTTGCCCTGGTGGCAGTGAAACCAAAACAAACGGACCCACAGACAAAGTCTGCAATGGACGGACTTGCAGACAGATACGCCATTCTTACCTCTAATTGCTAATCCAGGGGAGAAAAATGTATTTCTCCGTTATTTTAAGCATCACTCTGAATTCCTCTTAAATGCTCACTGAAGGAAACACTGGCTGCACAAGGGGTGTCTAAGGATGTTTTTCCCTTGCCAGGCAAGAGAGGAAGATAGACTGAGGGAATGACAGCAGGACAGGCCATTGGTCCCTGGAGGGCAGCACATGGGAACAGAGCCAGTGCTGGCTCAGAGTCATATTTACTCTAGATAGTTTCTTGTCACCTTTGAGAGGGCCAAGTGAACCGGCCCGAAATCTCCGACAAGGACAGTGTGCTTCTGCTTTAAAGTCGCTCAACTGGTCCCCTGGGGAACGAACCTCAACTTCCCAACTTTCCAGGTTCACACAGAAAGAGGGCATGCTGCCTTCTCAAGCCAGAGTCACAAAACCACGTGGATTGAGAAACCTGCCAGGCGCCAGGCCAGTGACAGCCTCTGTGTTTGTTGAAGTCTACCTAGCAACTCGTGGCAGTTTCTGGAAAGCACGTTCAGTCATCCTGGAAAAATAAACACCTGCCAACAGAACAGTGAGGTTCGAAGTGTGTGCCTTTCCCTCCTGGAGAAGAGAGCCTGCTGTTAGCCTCCCTTCTGTGGACGGAGATGCAGTGGCTGCAGCCAAGAGCGTGGGAGTCGGGGTGGGGGTAGCAGAGAAGCGAGTGGACTTTTGGTCCAGACGCCAGACTGACACTTCAGAATACAAACCCTAACGATGCTTGGAAAATTCTCCCTGTTAAAAGTTGACATTTATTTCACTTCATAGGATCATCTCCAGATCCATCTGTTTTCTCCCAGCACATGTTTCCCTCTCGCTTCAATTTAAATACATATGTGTTTGACATGAACATAGAAAAGGCATGATGAGAGGGGAGATGAGATCTAAAGTGAGGGGGAGAAAAAGAAAGTTAATGTCCTCTATATGTCACTATATGTCACGAAGCGGAAGGGGGTGCTATTCAAAGGGAAGTGGGGGGGGCAACAAAGAGCAGGAGGGCCAGGTATACTAACAGACATTTGTACATACATCCACACACGACAAAACCCTTATCTTTGTTCATCCACTTTAAAAATCAATATGAAAAGGAATTGACATCTAAAAATAACCTTGCGTGGTCTGCAGAGATGGCTCTGCAGTGGAAAGTGGAGATGGATCTTACAAAAGCCCTCCAGTTCGGCCCCAGCACCCAGGTCGGGTGGGTGACAACTGTCTGTAACCCCAGTTCAAATGGATCTGGTGCCCTCTTCTGGTGTCTGCAGACACCTGCATTTATGTGCACACACCCACACATAGACGTCCACATGAGTACATACAAATGATTAAAAATGAAATCAATATTTACAAATCACTTTTGCCTCTGGGTTAAAGCATATATATTAGTGCTTTGGAACATGTCCTAAGAGTATGTTACAGTGGTATAAGTCTAATCTACACAATTGCTTTAAACTTAAATTTCTAGTATAGAAGGGACACAGAAGTATTCTCAGATTTTGAAAGTCTTTTACATGGAGGACAGCTTCCTATTCTTCTTAGAAGACTGACCTTCCACACAATATTAACAAGCTCAACTCAATTACAGTTCTAAAGACCAACAACATTTAAAAGTCAAAGAAAGAAAATACTGTTCTTATCTAGCTGTTTCAAGCACATTCAGGTGGCCCTGGACAGACAACCTCCCCAGAGTCTTGAAGGCACTGGCTGTGGAATGCCACAAACACAGCTTGCCTGGAACACACATGTCTTTAATGAAAACCAGAGGCTCCCAGACTTGGGAGTAGTTGGGTCTGTGCTCTGCACTCTGAACAAGCTAATATGAGAAAGGGTAAACTGTGGGCTCCAAGAGCAAAACAACCCCCTCCCCCCCCCACACCTCTCTCTCTTTCTCCCTCTCTCTCTCCTACAACTAACTCTCTTATACAACTGCGGCAGGTACACATGTTCTAGTGGTCCTGTGGTCCTAGGTGGGATGTAAGAAGTACTATATATAAGCTTACCCCCCTTTTAAATAAGCACAAAGTATCAAAGCACACAGTGCACATAAGAAAAAACAATTCTATTATAGCCTACACTTAGACAGAACAAGAATCATGGGGTGGGGAATATAGCTCAGCTATATTATACTGATATATAATACAGTACACTGCTTGCTTAGTATGCATGAAGCCCTGGGTTTGCTCTGTGGCACCGTGTAAACTGGGTATAATCACATAAGACCTGTAATCCCACACTTGGAAGGTGGAAGCAAAACAAATCCACAGGTCAAAGTCACCTTTGGGTACATAGAAATTTTGAGGCTAGTTTGAGTTGCATAAGGCCCTGTCTTAAAACTATAATTGGAAAAACAAACATCCAATAAAAGACAAGTCTAGGTTGGTGGGGTGCCTGCTGTGGAAGGCCTCTACCACATGCACCCCAGCACCTCCTCAAGAAGTTAACAGAAGTCTTTCCAAGCTTGAGTAACTCTGTGGTCTTCCAAAGCCACTGGTCCCTCTTCCACCTGAGTCTTGTATGTATCTGCTTGAGCTTTGGCTGACACTTGGGTTCTTTGTGCAAACTTTCTGTCTCTCACCTCAAGGTATTTCCAGCTGCCCCTCTCTTTTGCACTGATTTTTCAGTCTGTGTCTCTAGATTTCGATTGCTAAACCATTTCCAATCCCTTTCTGGAATAGGGGATAAGATGGTATCGTATAAAACTCCATGTTTGGGGCTGGAGAGATAATGCAATAGTTAGGAGCACTGACTGCTCTTCTAGCCCCAAATTCAATTTCTAGCCACCACATGGTGGCTCACAACCATCTGTAATGGGATCTAAGGCCCTCTTCTGGTATATCTGAAGACTGCTATGGTATACTCATATAGATAAAATAGATAAACCTTAAAATATTTTTAAAAATTAAAACAAACAAATAAATAACTCTATAAATGTTGGAATCATGTAGTACAGCTTCCCCTAACCTTGCTCAGACATAAATGCAATTGAAGATGGTCTGGTAGTGATTGACAACCGTAGAGGAAGTTACTTCAAGAAATATCTAGGCTACTTGGCAAATGTGAGACACAAAAAGATAGAGAAGAATACTACAACCAGAGAGCTCCAAATGGATTACACAATCACTACACCTAGACAAACTCTGTAATGTGCATGCAGTTGCCATGTAGTCAAGAGCACCATCCCTCCCATCGATGTTCATGTCCCAACTTGTCTGTGAAATGTCACAAAGCCTTCAGAGGCCCAACCAACAACAGGACGTCAATCTCCCAGTTCACAGTGGGAAGATCAGCTTATCTTTAAGTCATGGTTAGCTTAAAGGAGTAAAAGACACAAAGCTTTACTCACTGGCATCTAAGAAGGGACAACTGGTCAACCCACGTATTAGTAAATGACACTTGCAGGCATGAAGGTGCAAGATAGATAAGGAGAAAAGGCCCATGTTTCCAGAGCACACGGGGCTGGGGAGATCTTCATAACAGAGATTTGTACAGTCAGATGCAGGATGCATGCAGTGGCTGCCCTGAATCAAGAACTGCAAGTAAGAGTCTGAAGACAACATCTGCAGATGTCCTCAAATCACCATGAACTTGTTACAGGAAAAGTTCCACAACATTCCAGGAAGAAAGCCAGCCTCGAAATCTCTGTGACCTTCTCCTCTCCCTGACTAAGCATCATTGTTTTATGTCCTAGAACACAGCACAGATGGACTGAATAAACATCGCAGGGAAGATGGGCTGGGATCTATGCAGACCAAAATTCAGCTCCTGACCCTAGAAGCCTCAATACCTCAGGGCTAAGAAGCTGCCTTAGCCACTCTTCTAGGCAGGTTGTACCACTAGGTAATCAACAATTTTGAGTACCAGCTTTAGGGTAGCTGGGGTTTATTCACAGAGCAATGCCAACCTGCCTACTTCCATGCTAGCACCAACTTGTAACGCCCCTGCAACACCACAATTTGCCTTTTCTGCTAAATAGTTTTGTACCTAAGGCTCACTTTTTAAAGTCTGTCCATGTAAAGATAAGGAGTCCACCTCTCCCACCATCACCCCTTAGTGATGAGGTTTCAGGCATGGACCACCACACCTGGTTTTTCAGGGATGTTAAAACCCCTTAGTGATGAGGTTTCAGGTAGTACTGTGTCCAATTTTCTGAGGAATCCACTGGCGATTCCTCAGAAATTTGGACATAGTACTACCTGAAGACCCAGTTATTCCACTTCTGGGGATATACCCCAGACAAGCTCCAACATACAACAAACACACATGCACCACAATGTTCATAGCAGCCCTACTTATAATAGCCAGAAGCTGGAAAGAACCCAGATGTCCTTCAGTAGATGAATGGATACAAAAAATGTGGTATATTTACACAATGGAATACTACTCAGCTATCAGAAACAATGACTTTACGAAATTCTTAAGAAAATGGATGCATCTAGAGAATATCATCCTGAGTGAGATAACCCAGTCGCAAAAGAACAGACATAATATGCTGTCACTGATAATTGGATACTAACCCCAGAAAGCTCTGAACACTCCAGAAACAACTCACAGACTATATGAAGTTCAAGAAAAAAACAAACGCCAAAAAAGAAAAGAAAAGAAAATGAAAAACCATTATGCTTAATCTTTACACACCAAGAAAACTTTGACTATTTCCAGGTTACATCGTGTTTTACATGTACTTTATGCTCATTATAACTAGTAAGATCTTAATGCACACTATCAAACCTTTAAAAAAACTAAGTACTGACAAAAATGTATTCATATACTTTTATGCAAAAATGCTTAAAATCTGAACATTTATCTTTGTTTTTTAAAATAAAGTTGTTCAATTAAAAAAATAAAATAAAATAAAAATTTTAAAAATCCAGACTCCAGTCCCCATGTTTATGTATAGCGAGCAATTTTGCCCATTGATACATCTCCTCTAACTCAACATTTTTAATAGTGAGTTTATCATTTCCTTCACTCATTCAACAAGCACTGCTGAGTGTCTATTTATCCCATGCTTTATAATAAGCAAGTTATGATTCAACAAGTGAGTGTGTGAGTGTGTGAGTGTGTGTGTTTGTGTGTGTGTGTGTGTGTGTGTGTGTGTGTGTGTGTGTGTGTGTGTGTGAAGATCCTCAGTAGTAAAGGAAGGCGTATCTTTGTATTCTAATTTGGCTCATAACACTTCAGCCTAGAGTTTATCTGCACCCTTCTTTGAAAACTATGGATGGTTGATTGTCCTGTGGCAGCTTATTTATAGGTAAACATTTTGGTACAAGCGCTGTATACTAACATCAGCTTCGTTTTATAAAACTGGTACCACTTAGTATCTAAAGAGTCAATGCATCCACATGGATGTTGTTGCTGAGAGGAAGGATAACTGTGTCAGACTGTAACTACACAGGCATTAACAGTGGACAAAAAACCAGAGCAGCATGTACAGTTGTCTTAGCTGGGGTTTTGCTGCTGAAAACAGACACCATGACCAAGTCTTATAAAGAACAACATTCAATTAGAGCTGGCTTACAAGTTCAGAGGTTCAGTCCATTATCATCAAGGTGGGAACATGGCAGCATCCAGGCAGGCATGTTGTAGGAGGAGCTGTGAGTTCTACATTTTCATCTGAAGGCCACTAGGAAAAGACTGGCTTCCAAGCAGCTAAGATGAGGGTCCTAAAGTCCACACCCACAGTGACACACCCACTCCAACAAGACTACACCCCTAATAGTGCCACTCCTTGGGTCAAGCATATTCAAACCAAAATAGTGTAGACTTCAAGTCTTTCTTCAATTCATTCTTTTGTAAGATATGTAGGTTGCTTAAGTTCACAAGGCATTGCTGTCAGTAGAGAAGGGAATATAAAATCATACTGGTTTATTTATAATGAAAAATAGCCACTCCTGTCCAGCTCTTACTTTGCTACGATTTGGGTGTGAGGTATGAGGCTAAAAATGTCCCCTGCTAGGTCTGACTCTGTCTCTCACTATCATGTTCAACAAGATTAAGTGGATTTAATTTTGGTGGCAGGCACCCATCATCAAAGATCTCATTACCCAACTCACTGAGAAGTTCAAGGAGAATCGGGGCCTTAGAAAACACAGAACTAAGTGCCTCTCACATGAAGCAAACACCCAGTGAGCTGAACCTTCAACCCGAAACTTAAAAGAATTGTTGTCTCTGACCTTTGTACACAAAACCAAGTTTTTTTTTTTTTTTTTTTCATTTATTTTGAGATAGGGTCTTAAGTAATCCAGGCTGGCTTCAAACTTGCCAAGAAGCTGAAGATGGCCTTGAACTCTTGATTCTCCTTGTCTCTGCCTCCTGAGTACTGGGATTATATGTGTGTGCCAATCTGCTCAGCTTAAATGGTGCTGGCGATTGGCCGTCGAGCTTTAGACATGCTAGGCAAGCATTCTGCTAACTGGTCTGTCCCTAGCTCTAAAATGTTGTTTTAGTTAGACAGGAGAAATATGTTAAGATCCACTGTTCATTGTGGTGACATAGTTGCCCTAGCTCAATGATTGCCTAGAATCTTAAATGCTCTGCCACAATATAATCATAGGAAGGACCGACTAGCTTCATTTCACTGTATCTCCACTTCTACAAAGACCAATCAGAGCCCCATCTGAATAGCATCAATCTGTGTGTTTGTCAACTGAATGGGGGGAAGGTGTAGAGAGGGGAAGTGAGCTACTACAGACCTGTGACTCCATGCCAACACATAGAAGGTACCCTGGGCTACCCTTCCTTGGCTACTACAACCTGAGTATTTTTTTTCAGGACAGTAAGCTATGGCTCCCTTGGTATATGGAGTCACTTGGTACTCTCATCTTCCTGTGTCACAAGCTGTAACTCTTGCTGCTCCCTGGCTGGCACATGGGCTCTTCGGGTCAGGCGACTGTCTAGTCTGTGAACTCTGGGTGGCCCACATGTGCCTATTCACAGTGAGGTATGATCAGATTCTTAGAGATGTCTAGACCCAAAGAGGGAGGAGAAGCTGAAAGATGGGGGATCCTGAGACAGGAAGATGGCTGGAGGGGGAACAAGAGTCAGATAAATGGAGCTTTCTCCCTGTGACTACGACTTCAGTGATATCAATTCAGATTCCATCTTTACAAAGAACAAACATCATTCTTCCCCCTTCCTCCCTGCCCCGTCCCCTCCTACCCTCCTTTGCAGGCAGGACTAGAGATTAAATTTAGGGCCTCGTGCGTACAAGGCAAGCATCCTATTTCTCAGCATAGTCTGATTTTAGCCCTTGTTTTTCCAAATGGCCTTTTGGAAGCTCATTACTTTAAAGCACATTTGTTATTTCCTATATGATTAAAGAGGTGATTAAGAAAAATAATCCATCTTCATAGGCAACTCTATACATGTCCTCTGCCATCTCTGGGGCATCCATTCACTTCTAGTAAGATACTATTTCCAGTGCTAAGCTGCCCCCCTGAATGTTATCTCTAAAATTCCTACCTCGACTTCGATCTTTAAGTGCTATGTGTTCCAGTTAATAATAAGACAGAGGTGAGATCACCTTTCTCCTTAAAGAGCTTGTGGATTTGGGGGAAAATATGAATGACCTAAGAGAGGCTTTACGCAGAAGAGCCACACAGCAGTCACCTGCTCACAACTTGGGCAAATGGCTTTAGCTCCCATGGTCCTTTTTTCACCATCTGTTCAGTAACCTAGGAACTCTCTGAAGTCCCGCAACAGCAACCCAGGTGATGGGGAGCCTCTATGCCTGCCCGAGCTTTGAGTGGTTCTAGGCATATGAGTGCTGTAGTCCTCAGACTTCACAACATGTGCTGCACCCACAAAGCTGTCTCCCCAGACTTGTAACGTTCAGTTTTATGGGAATAAAGCTGAACACGGGGTTTAAGTCGTGAGTAAACGACACACAAGCAACAAGTGAGGTATATGGTTATATATTAATTAATATTTAATTAATAGTGCATGTGACTACAAAATCACTTCTATCAGCACTAGGGAGCCACATGAATATTAACATGAGTATAAAATCTGTCCCTGCCTGTTACCCACACTCCATCCCAGTGCCCCCCAACGCCTTCCTACCAGGACAACAAAGCTGGAACCTTCCCTTGGTACCTCGGCAGGTTAAAATCATACGAGCAGACCTGCAGACACTGCTTTGAGGTTTCAAGTCCCCTTCGATTTTTAGCACCAGGACTGAAGAAGTGGAAGAATGACGACATAAATTCCCGTCAGTGCCTGAGCTGGAAGATCCATCCCTGCAAGAGCTCCTAGACCTCAAACGCTCTCGGCCTTGTCTCTTTGTATGCATTCATCGTGATACTGGTGGTTTATTGCTAATTGTAACATGCACTAAAGTGATAGCCAACGGTTCTTTAATCCTACAAGCAGAACCCACTTCCCCACTCCTAGCCAAATCTAAATCATTTGTATCTATTTCTCAGAAAGTTTTGTTTCCTTTCCATAAAACGGGGCCAGAAATAAACTGCAGCAGCCAAAACTTTCAACATCCCCCTCCCCACCCGAAAATACATTTTTTAGTGGCATATCACGCAAGCATCAGAGCTTAAATTAAAGGCGGTAACTATTTATTTTATAGCCATCATTCCAAACTTGGCGCTTTTATGATCCAAAATGCAATAAAGGTATCACAATAGCTGAGAACCCGTGTTGCAAAAAACTCATTAAAAAATAATCTTTGCTGAGACTGCCATAGTTATTTGGAAGAGTCGTATTTATGTGTTCCTAACCCCAAGCTAATAAAAGAGTCAGGGCAGAAGATCTTCCCAGCAGGCCTGTGTTCCCGGGCTAAAAATCCAACAGTCATTAGTATTGGAAAAGCAAACTTTATTGCCAAGTATATGGTCATTTTGAAGATTGATTTGATTTGGCCTGTGGTTTTGTTTTGTTTCTTTGGGGGCTTTTTGTTTTCTTTTGTTTTGCTTTTTGGTTGTTTGTTATTTTGTTTTCTAAGACAAGGTCTGACAGTGTGGTCCAGGTCAGCCTAGTATTCACTATATAGCCGAGGCTAGCCTGGAACTTACAGAAATCCTCCTGCCTTAGCCAACCAAGTGTGAGGGTTACAAGGGTGTGCCACAACAGCCTTTGCAACTGTTTTCAATCTGTTATTCTTTGAGGAAACAACTCATGGAACAGATGATCCGCTGAGTTCTGGATTCAAATCCTTCAACTTATCCTTATGACTTCTCAGTGAAGAGCTAGAGACCATTATTAGCCCACACAAAATGATTTTATAAAGTTTACCATGTTTTCTAAAATACATAGGAAGGGATATTCTTGCCTCTTGCCCTGCCTCTGGAAACGCTCCCATTGGTCCTTTTGAAAAGATGTCTTTCCACAGAGCCCCCTTTAGACACTACGGGGCTATGGGTATGGAAGATCCCATCCATTTAAACTTGCTGAGAAGCTTCCTTCCCTCAACATACTTCCTAAAGGAGGCAGTCTAAAAGTCAAAATCCTACTCAAAACACGGAGCTCAAGGAAGCCTTGAAGTCTCAAGAATAGAAAAAAAGATCATGTGCCAAACTTCCCCAATTATGCTTCCTTGCCCAACGCATGACACTTATAATCCCCTTCTCCTACGTGTGCTGCCCGAGAACAGGAGCCATATGGGAACCCCTTTCTCTCCACAGTCATGGCTTCCAAGAACAGCATCAGTGTCTGTGAGTGATTGTTCAGTTTTGAAACCACCCCCCCCCTCTCCCTCTCACTCCAATGCCTCCCTGGTCCCTCAGAGTCAAGGTTTTTGGAAGTCAGGTTTACCTCTTTAGTATTCCCAAGAGACCTATCAGACAGAAGGGATTTAGGATTTCCCCCTTCACGAGGAAGCTGGTCTCATTAGCAGGCGATGAAAAAGATAACACAGAGAAGTATTCAAATAGAAAGAGACTCACAGCCATGTTCCCATCCAGCCGTGAGGAACATCGCCGCCTCAAGTTTGCCAATACTCTCTCAAGAGCTGGCTAGAGCCAAGAAGAGCCTGGACTCTCCAAACCTCCAGAGCTGGGGAGCAGGCCACACCGCATGGCTTCCCAACAGCACCCACCACCAGAGAAGATCTACTTGACTTACAAAAACAATGCCAAGCCCCCAAAGTTCCTTGCTCTTATTCATGGGAGATTAAGGTTCCCTGGCAATTCCAGAGTAACTAGGCTCATGGGAAAGACAGTGTTTCATCTTCTTCCAAAACAAGTCATGGGAAATTCAGGAGAGGAAGCCAAAAGGAAACACAGGGGCCTCTACATTACACCTGTGCGGTCTGTTGTCATGGTGATAACCAACAACAGAAACTGGGGAGTCAGTGGTCACCTATGATGACAAAACTCCTCAGTCAACACAAAGGAAAGGAAGGCTCACATGGTTTTCCACCATCCCCACTTCACGTGGGGTGGGCAAGTGGGGGATATAAAGAGATGAAAGATGGCCCAAACCACTCTTTTTCAGAAAAGAATTTACATCCCAAATAAATTTTTTTTAACTGCCAAAGAGCCAGTTTAGAAAAGCCACAAATGCTACATATTTGACAACAGACAATAACTTCCAGGATATTCTATCACTTAATTCAAGGGTCAAGTTACTTAGGGAATCATAAAGTAATAAGATGTTCCCCTGAACCATTATTAAGGAAAACTGAAATATTTACATACTGTGCTGACTTCTCTGTGTGTTGATCACACACACACACAAACATGCACACACACATGCTCATGCACACACAGATTAAAAACAGTATCAGTGGGCACTGGAGAGATCGCACAGCAGTTTAGAACATTTGCTGCTCATCTAGAGAAACCCAGTTCAGTTCCCAGTTTCCCAGGGCCAGCAGCTCCAACTCCAGGGGATCAAAGGCCCTCTTCTGGATTCTGCAGGTACTGCACTCTACATGCCATACAGAGACATGCAGATACATATTTTAAAATAAAAAAAATCAGGTCTGGAAAGATGGCTCAGTGGTTAAGAGCACTGGCTGCTATTCCAGAGGTCCTGAGCTCAATTCCCAGCAACCACATGGTGGCTCACAACCATCTGTAATGGGATCTTGGCGCCCTCTTCAGACATACAGGCATATATTCTGGTAGAATGCTGTATCTATAATAAGTACTTTAAATACATAAATAAAAATCAATCCAAAAAAGAGACTACACTTAAGCATAAAGACTCAGCATTTGAAAATGTGACTTTATAAACAGCAGTTAAACTGAACACACTTTTAAATGATAAGACAAAATAGAGGAGTGTCAGCCTTCTAACACAGAACAGTGGCCAGTGGAGGAGACACCATGGATTTTATCACTTCTGCTGCCCTTAGACTAAAAAGTAAGGATGTCTCCGCTAAGACAACTGACCTGGGGTACAGGGGACAAAGCTTTCCTTGATGCAATTTTTCCTATAGAAGGCCACACTGCCTAACTTTGTAGTTTCAAAAAATGCTATTAAAAAAAAAATCTTTGGGGTGATAAAAATATAATATTAGCCACCAAGAAGTATCTCTTCCAATTTAGTTATGCCATTAGCCCTGGGCCAAGGCACAATTTGTTGGGTTAATTGCCAAAGAAACACCCAATATCTGATTATGAATACAAAATACCCCTTCATTTAAAATATGTGATATGTGCTTTGGGGGTTGCTGTATATAGTCCTGTGCAGAGGGAGTCCTGGTGTTCCCATCAAAGGCCACAGAGATACTAAGTGGACCTTTGGCTTCGGTGAGTCACACTGGGAAGACATCCCTGCACCCATCCCCACCTTATACACTGTAACACACATTCCTGCCAAGAAAGGGCAGATTAGGATCATTTTCACAAGAGGGGGAAAATGATGAAGAGGAAACGGGGTAGACAATGAGTAAGCCACGAACAACTGCCCAAAAGGAGAAAAAAAAAAAAACCCACAAGGAAAAAAACAACCTGGAAGATCACTTCCATGTGTTGAGATGAAAGTTGCTGTTAGGCATGGAGAACAAACTAGAGAGGCCTCTGATAAGCTGAGCCGCTCCCTCCCTTGTAAAGAATAGACAGGGCCAACAAATAAAAGATACAATTGTTAGAGAACTTTGTAAAGCAGCCTTCTCCCTCTCCCTCTCCCTCTCCCCCACTCTCTCTCCCTCTTCCCCTCTCCCTCTCTCTCTTCCTCTCTCCCTCCCTCTCTTCCTTTCCCTCTCTTCCTACCTCTGTTTCACACACACACACACACACACACACACACACACACACACACACACACACAGAGAGAGAGAGAGAGAGAGAAAGAGAGAGAGAGAGAGAATCTCATGCAAATAGTTTATCCCATAGCCCTGTTACCCAGAAAATACTAAAAAGCCCTTTCATATACAATCGTAAAAAGGTAAAGAATACACTACTATTCCCTTTCAACATAAGGTATGAAATCAAAGGTTAAGTCTTTCACTTTCCCACATTGGTTACATTTTTTATTCTGACAATTTAGAAATGACTTGCAATGATGACAATAGAGAGAATTATAAATGACAGGCAATTGAGATATGTCGATCAAACCAAACATAGTTTTGGTCTATTTTCTCTGTGACAGTAAATACTTTCTACAAAATCATTTCCTACATTAAAAGGTGAAGAGGTTTAAGTTTTCCTTCCAGAATGATATACATGGAATCCTTAACCCCCAGCAGCCTTTTCAGAAACAAGGCCAAGGCAGATGTAGTGAGTTAAAATGTGATCACAGAGAATAGGGTGGGCCCCTAATCTCTTATGAAAAATGTGCTGGATAGTTTTATATCAACTTGACCCAAGCTATAGTCCTCTGAGGAAAGGGTACCTCAACTGGGAAATCACCTCCTTAATATGAAAATATAGACAAGTCTATATTCACTTAGTGATTGAGAAGGGAGGCCCATCCCATTGAAGGGGATGGCACACTCCTGGGATGGTGGTCCGGACACTATAAAACATCAAGCCGAGCAAACCACGATGAGCAAGCCAGTAAGCAGCATTCCTCCATGGCTCTGCATCAGCTCCTGCCTCCAGATTCCTGCCCTGCGTAAGTTCCTGCTATCAATGATGAACTGTGGTGTAGAAATGGAAGCAAAACAAAACTTTTTCTACCCAAGTCGCCTTTGGCCATGGTGTTTGATCATAGCACAACAGTAACCCTAACTAGGAGAGAAAGTAGCACCAGGACAATAGGGAGTTGCTGTGACAGACCTGGATATGTTTTGGGCAGGATTGTGGCAAAAACTTTGGAACCCAGGACTAAAAAAGTCATTGAGTGTTCAATGCTTCGTAAGCTCTTCTGTAGGAGTCTGGAAGTGTTGGAAGGAATGCAGACAATGGAGGCCTGGCTTGTGAGGCCTCGGAGGGAAGCAAGGACTATCAGGGCTGTTTGACATTTTGAAATAAGAATATGTGGTTCTGGTCAGCTGGGGCTGAAGAATCAGCCATGGTTAATGACAGACCAACACAAATACTACTGTGCTTTGCTGGGACAATGGATGCTGCTCAGCTATGGTGGAAGAATCAGCCATGGTTAAGAAGAGACCAGCATCATTGAGATGAAATCTTCTAGGATGTGTTTCCTCAGGGTCGACACATGGAAGCCGTGCTCCAGAGGTGGCCAGGGTTGTAAATGGGGCTGGTAGCTGAACTCTGTCATGTATACGAAGTCTCTTAGGATGTATTGGTTTTAAAGGCATGAAGGGGTCATGGAGAGCAGCTGAGGCTTGGCACCGTGAGAGATCAGAAGAAGCCATTGGTGCATCCTCAGTGGCAGCTGAAGCTCCAGGATTGAAGGGATCATAGAGAGAAACTGAGGTTTGGTACCAGGTGAAAGGTCAACAGTCTCTGAAGAGAGCCCAGGAGAGGCTATTAGAAAAGCTACAGACCCTTTGGAGATACCAGTACCATGGGACAATGGCAAGGACAGCCGCAGACATGGAGTGGGGAAACTATGAGACAAGCTGTGTGTACTGTGGCAAAGCCTTTAAAGGAACCCAAAAGATTATGAATGAATCCCAGACACTGGATGCAAAGTTATTTATCCTATTGGAGTTTGGTTTTACTGTGATTTGGTTGTGACTGCATCTTGCTTCTTTCGTCTTGGAAGAAAAAAAGGCAAGCCAGTAAGCAGCACCCCACCATGGCCTCCGCATCAGCCCCTACTTCCAGCCTCCTGCCCTGTGTGCTCCTGCAGTAGGGGATGAACAACAGTGATGTCCAAATGTAAGGAAAATGAAGCCCTTTGCCCTGGAGTTGCTTTAACTTACAATGTTTCGATCACAGCAACAGTAACTTCAACCAAGACATAATGGTGTCTTTGACAAAGGAAGGACATTTAGATGCAGATGTACAAAACCAGAAAGCCTAGTGAAGATAGAAGAAAGCAGACATCAGCTGATGCTCAGATGACACCTCAGCAAACAAGAAGACTGACATGGATCAGACCCAACCCTGGGGTTCTCGAATAGACCCTATCTGCAACCCCAACCCTGCAGAGTTAGACTCTAGAACTGAGAGGAAAAACACTCTTCATGGAGTTGGGGCTTCCTACAGCACAGGGACACAAAACGTGTGCCACAAAGTGGCTCTATATGTGAGCCGCACGTCTACCTAACCATTTAGCTTTTGGTGGGTAGCATTCACAGAATCCGTTTTCATTTGCTCCAGATGCTCCCAACCTTCTCCTCTTACTCCATGCCTCTAGTTGTGGTTATGTGTTTATGGACTGATCTCATGACCATAGCATGGGGCTCCTTGATAGACCCATCCCCACTCTAAGAGCTCATACATGCCTGAGGGGGCAGCCAGATTCAAGAAAGAACACAACTGACCCATATATTCAGGAGTGACCCAGCCACAGGGCAAGAACTTGGGTCTCTTGTTGGGGTCAGGGTTGTGTGCGAGTATTCAGATGCCGAGTTCTGTGCCTCCAGATCAGGTCACAGTCTGGGCATGGGCATTGTATTGACCAACGTGCTGTAAAGAATGCTCCCCAGTAATCTCTGATTGGAGGATAAAAGCCTAGAGCCTATGACTGGGCATGAGATGGGGGGGGCACTTGAAATATGAGGGGTCCCAGGCTGAGACCATAAGGAGAAAAGGAAAGGGAGAAGAAGGTTACCATGAGGCAGGATGGACCATGAGCTCTTGGTCAAGAGAAGCTCACCCTGAAGACACACAGGAAATGGAACAAGAGAGGTGAGATTCAGACTGTGAGTTATGTGGAGGCTGTTGCTAGGATGGAAGTTTGAATAGTCTCAGAACTTATCCCGTTTAGGTTTATAGCTGGTTAGTAAATTCTGATAGTCATTTATTCGGGAGTTAAACCAGGAAAGAGCAGGGCAGAAATGCTCCTTAAAACTATTTTAATAGTCTCTCGATGGTACTCAGCCCAGGGAGTGCCACTATTAGGAGGTGTGGCCTTCTTGGAGGAAGTGTGTCACTGTGGGGTTGGGCTCTGAGACCCTCTTCCTACCTGCTTGGGAGACAGTCCTCTCCTGGTTGCAGTTGGATCAAGATAGAGAACTCTCAGCTCCTTCTGCAGCACCATGTCTACCTGGATGCTGCTGTGTTTCCCTTGGTCATAGTGTCTCTTTCTCAGCAATGGAAACCCTAACTCTAATTGCAAGATGAGACAAAGCAAGCAGAAAGCTAGAGCAGCAACCCTTTGAATGTTATAGGACAGGGAAAACCAAGTCTGCACCAGCCCCAAACTCACTGAATCTGTTCTTTAAGTTGCTGTTTTGTTGGACTTCTGAGACAGAAAATTATGTCTTTTACTCCTGCAAAGCATTGGGGATATAAAACACTTCAAAAGCATGCATGGTATGGGAAAATAATGGGCACAGAGCTAGGAGACGGCTTATTTGGTAATGCCGAACTCCACAACCCACACTTAAAGAAAAAAAAAAAAAGGCATCATGGTGTATAGTTATAATTCCGGTTACAGGAAGGCAGAGACAAGCAAGACCAGGAGGCTCACTGGTTAAGCAGTGACTTCCAGGCCAACTAAGAGTTTGCTCCCCTCCCCCCCCCAAAAAATAAAACAAAGTAGCAGGCCACTGAGGAAGACACTCTACATGTTGATTTCTGGCTTCCACATGCATATACACAAATATGCATATACATTAATGCATGGCATACACACACACACACACACACACACACACACAGATTGAGAGACAAACACAGACAGATAGACAGACAGAACCAAGCACATAACTGAAATTCTGTGGGAGAAGCTCAAGGTACAGAAAGACAGTAGCCATGATAGCTTCAAAGACATAGTATCTGACAATTTTACTCGTGTTAAATTCTGGTCTGAAGTATGTGGGATCCTGTGGCCCCCTGTTGCAAATGATATATTCTATTTTGCTAATTTGAAAAAGATGAAAGAGAGCAATTTAGCATCCTGACGAGAGCACTCTCACATTTAATATGACTTTACATAGATTTCCACAATACGTAATGCAAAGTGGGTCAAACGTCTTTCATATCCTCTTTAAGAAGGGTCACAATAAAGAATAGCCAACCTCCCCAGGCCTGGAAACTGTCTGAAAGTCACGAAATGAATCAAGCCTGAATCTCAGAAACAGAGGAGTTTAAATGATTGTTTGGCACACACACACCCAAGAGTGAAAGACGCCCCAGCATCTTTACAACACACACTGAACACCAAGTATACCCGTCTCACACCTGGAATCCCAGCACTATTGTGGAGACAAGAGTTTAAGTCCAGCCTGGGCTACAGAGTAAGATCCTGTCTCAAAAGAAAGCAGATGCTCGGGAGCACCAGTCTCAAAAGAAAGCAGATGCTCGGGAGCACCAGTGGGTCACTATGGGAAACTGAAGGGTGTTTGCTTAGGTGACGGCTCCGCCACGCCTCAGTTTTCTGCAGAAGAGCCATGGTTCTGTTGGTCCAAACACAGCCATCTTCTTTCCTGTAACCTCAGACATTTGCCTTTTATTGAGCTGATTTTTTTCAGCATGAGCTTTGGAAGGCTTTGTTGGCACCAGTCCATCCCAGGACAAACCTGCAGACCTTTTTGCCTGCAGGTAAGAGGGTCTTCTGCGCTTCCAAGTAAACACCCAAGCAGCACCTGTGTGCTTGCATTTAAACATGTCGTTTCATTTACACTACTCTGTGTGTATAGATAGACAGATGAATATTATATACATATGTATATATACATACACATATACATTTATACACATGTGTGTACAAATATATGTGTACACACATGTGTATGTATGTATATGTGTATGTATACACACACACACACACACACACCAGGTACCACGAAGTCTCCTAAGGCAGCAAGCACACTTGCCTTCCTGGTTTCCATCTCTCCAGCATGCAGCCTATGACAGGTACTTCCAAAACGGAGAAACAGTTTGAGCCCCGGATGTGAAAAAGCCTGCTTTTAAAACTCTCAGATGGGGACACGGATGATGAATTTGACACCCCTCCCCCACACCATGAAAAGTGGGCCATATGGAAAACAAGAGAAAGAAGACTCCCCAGTGGTCCTCCCCATTAGTATTTAACCTCCACACACCCGGCTTCCTCGGCCATGGCTGTCTCTCCCAATGTACTCTCCAAATCCAGACGCAGAGGTTTGAGTACAAAGAAACAAAAGGAAAAGGAATTAAAAACCATGGACTCCAGCCCATCTTTTCAAAAAGAAAGTCTCTTTCCCAAATCAAAGACGTGCTGAGGAAGAGAACTCAAAGTTCATCGGCCAGGATTCTAATTTCTCATCATCATCTTCACAACTGGTCCTGAGCATCGTTCTCCTCGGGATGTACATGATGGGCCAACTGGCTTCACTGAAGGTCAGAACATTCAGGGGACAGAGGAGACAGAATGGGTGTGGTGCCGACTTTGAGCTAGCAGGTCCTTGGAGACATCCGGTACTTGTTACAGGTCCCAACCCACGTCCTGCTCACCAGAAAGAAGGACAGCACAAGAGACACCCACCCACCTCTAGGCCAGACGAGGCTGGAGAGGGAGCAATGCCTATAGTAGATAAACAGAATGGGTTTGTGTTGGTCCGAGTGGGAGAAATCAGCCCAACATCACTGGTGTAGCCACAGACACAAAGCCATTTCCCATGAATCCCCCAAGCCAGAGGAGCAAAGTGTCACTCACCTTTTGAAAAAAGTCTTCCCCACTTCTGCCTTTTCCTTCAGCTGCAGCTGTAAATTGAAAAAAAAAAAAAGTACGCATTTGAAATACATCTTTGTTTCAAGTGTTTATATTTAAAACCATCAAGGACCAAGGCTGTGATCACAAAGATAAAGACAATCCCATCCTGGCCTCATTGGGGGTACAAAATTATTGAAAAGCATGAGAAGCAAAATCTCATTAATTACACAGCCTTGATTAAGTGGAAGACCCCACGAGGCTCTGCCTCCACGCTGAGATGGAAACTGTCTTACCCTTTTCACAGCAACAAAACTGTAAGAATGGACCACAATAAATGCTACAGTCTGTGTTCCCCACAATTTCCATCTGTAATGGATCCCAGGCATCTGGGCATATCCTATACAGCCCACTTCTGAGCTGGTTAAGTTTTATGCTCACGTGAACTGAAGTTTCTAAGGAGGAAAAATGTAAGACTATATTGGATATCTGGCTAAAACTAATGGAATGGAGAGACTTTGAAAGTTTGAGTTATCTTTAGGTCCTGTTAATTCACTGATCAAAACTGTGTCTGAAGCAACATCCTTGTGATTATCGGGGCGACACCTTTTGTGATTATATTGACTTATCAAACCACTAGCTTCTGCAAAGCCCAACCAAAGAAGGTCCTCAGCATCTAAGATTACAACAGCTTCCCTACTTCAACGAAACCCATCTATTGATTTCCACCAATCCACTTGTAAAAGTGCTTTAGAAACAGGTCTTTTGTCCTATTACTGAAAGCTCTTCATGAAACCATTTCCTTATAGGAAGATGTTCCTTGGGGCAACCTGAATCCATATTCCCAATGTTGATAGTTTAAATGACTAAATGCCAGACTGGGACCTCAGTTGATCTCTAACACTACTTCAGTTCCCCTCCTCCAATTGCTCCACAGGGGAAAACCTAGCAACCAAAGAATAAGCAGTGGTAGTCAAAGTCAAGACCAACAGCAAACTTCACATGGGATGAGGGGTTTGTTACGGCTAGAACACAAACCTCTCTATAAACTTCCTGTAAGATGGAGGGGTCATTAGAGCTATAGCTCCTGCCTATCTATAAGCACCCTACAAACAGGAAAGCCCAAGTCCCTCACCTGTATGGCCTGAAACACCCTGTGACCTGTGGCCATTTTAATTGGCTTGTGGTGATGAGTGAAGAATTTGAGAGGAGAGAAAAGCCATCAGCGCCAGGCTATCATGGTTATCACAGCCCTAAGCTGAATCTTTCTAACAGAGATACAGAGATGTGATAATGGTGACAGGACAGGCAAAGACTCAGAAGCAGGAGTACCAGCTCCTGGATGTTAAAGTCAAGAAGGTATAGTGACCCATGCTCTGTGTAACAAGTTTGTATGTGCTTATGCACATGTGGGAATGTGTATATGTGAAAAGATGTATGCATGTATATGTCCACATGGCCATATGTATACATGTATAATGTGCACAAAGACATGGATATGTGTGTGCATGTATTAGCATTTGTGTTTGTGGGTATGTGTTTATGTGTATATGTGTATATGTTTATGTGTATATGTGTATATGTTTATGTGTATATGTGTATATGTTTATGTGCCAGTGGATACGCATGTGTGTTCATGCGCACATGCTCATAGCACTTGTTAAAATGACTAAAGATGCACGAAGTGTCCCCTTAAGAATGACCCTTGTCACTAAGTTGTGACACGCACCTACTGTGAATCTTGAGGATGGAATAAGCAACTGATAAAGTTTAAATTCCTCTTTCATCAACTGAAATTTCACAACTACTTATATGTGAGTGGTTCTATTTTTACCAACATTTCTTTTATCAGAACAACAGAACATAAAACATGTTTCTAGGATTTCTGAAAACAATTAGATAAAATGAAAACAGGAGCTAAAAATAAATACAATAATTCTATCTAATGTGTGGTGGGGCTGAAATAATAAAGATACTCATGCCCTAACCTCTGGGACCTGGGATTACATGACAGAGGGAGAGACCTCAGGAAGCAAGATTGCCCTGGTTTATCCAAACAGGTCAACATCACCACATCCTTATAATAATGAGGCATCAGAATTGGGATACAACATGACATCATGACAGTAAAGGCAATACAGAAAAATAATACAGAGGTCAATAGGGAAAAAGAAAGAGGAGGCCACAAGAGAAAGAATGTATGTGGCTTCTGGGACTGGAGGTCAAAGAAGCACAATATTCCTACAGCCTCTAAGGTGACACAGCCCTGCTAAAACCTTGGCTTCAGCCCAGGGAGACCCACTATAGACTTCTAGCCTCAGAACTGTAAGATGATGAATGTCAACTGCACTAGGTCAATAGAATGGGGGCAGTTTGTTTCATCTGAAATAGACACTAATCCCTGAAGCCAATACCTTTATACTCCCTTTCTGCACCAATACTATACAGTCAATGCATACTCAGCGGAGCCTGCCACAGAGAAAGCCTCAGAGGTTTACTCTGTGGGGTCAACTGTCTAACTTGGAGACATGTCAATACTAAAGTACAAGCACACACCAAAATTAAAACTGAATTCGGAACAACTGGTTGACCCCAAACTAGAAGGTCTAAAGGGTTTCCTCCCGCAGTATAAAACTAACCAAACCTAAGGATATTAAACAAACGGCAAATGTCTTGAAGACATTTCAAGCCAGCCAACTCTTGAACAAAGTTCTTATTGCCAATAAAAATAGTTGAAAAGGGACGTGCTCACTCACGACAACTTCATAGAAATAAAGTAGCAAGTATAAGATTTGAAAGAAATCTAGTAACATCAAGGGTTCCCTTAGGAGAGAAGATTTAGCATCTCAGATATTTTCCAAAGTCTGTACTGAAGGAAAAAAAAAGTCTTTGACTGGATGCTGTCCTTCAGAGCACACATCTGCAAATGTCAAGACCCTGAGGCAAAGGTACTTGTACTACAGATGTTCCCTTCGGGATGTTGCTCTACTCAGGGCCAGCTCACTGTGTCATAACCTCAAAACACCTTCAAAAGCCAACGACGAAGAAAATTTCTCTAATTCGAACCAATATATGATGACCTATGTTCTGCAAGTGAGTAGGACACTAAAGTTTAATCAGAAACACATATTGTTAGTTAGCACATTGTTGGGGTTTGAAAAGAAACAACAGGCCAGGGAGCCACAACTGGATGTTCACTGGTATCAAAGATCACTGCACTTTTTTTATTCTGAAAGTTTCTGTAGAACACCCCCATTCCAGTCTATAAGGGGTACAATCAAAGGCCACAGACAGAGGAGTGAACCTCAGTTATGAAACCCTAGCTATCCCAATTGGTCCCTTCATATATAGATACCTAGCGTAGAGTTTAATTTATAAATTAAACAAAGTAATATATTAACAATTAACAGACAATCATAGCATAAACCATTAAAAATACACTATAATTAAATTTATTGCAGCAAATAGGATCCAGCAATTATTGTGGTATTCAAGCCTCTTGTGATGGTGTGAACTGCCCGCAGCCATGCCTGTGTGAGGTGATAAAGCCAGGTGGATGTCATGAGCCTTGTGAAGAAGCTTTAGGCTACTGCTTAAGGGTCCTTGATCATAAACTCATAAACTCTGTGGAACTATGAGTCTACAGGATAACAGAGATGGCAGTTGAGAACAGGTAGGTAGTTGTATGGAAGCACCAGACAAAGGGATTGTTCATATTCCAAGAAGGATCATACCACCCACACTGACATCACTCAGACTGACATGTTTAAAAGTTATCTATTTCTAAAATAGTCCATGTAGTATTTTCAGATTGTAGCTAACTAGTAATAGCTGAAATTATAGCAAGGGAAGTCAGCTGTACAAGAAACTACGAATGTGCCTGGCTTTCCTTAAATTCTGATGAGCATGTTTCCTAAGTGCCTACAGTCAAAGAAAAACACCCTGGTTGGATCACTGTGTCAGACACCACTTCAGGCTCATCTATAACTGACATGTTTTAAGAAATATCTGTACTTTGGCCTGAGTTGGCTGGACTGCCTTGAGGCTTTCTGCTGACTCTATGAAGCATATCTGTCAAGGTTGTAGAAGTCAAGAGAGAACAATATACCCTGCCTTCTCTTCTCTCAAACATGGATCCTTCAGAGTTCTAACAGGAAAATCCTCCTCTCAAATGCACCCTACACTCTCAGTATAAAAATCCCAAATTCCTCCCAAGAAGCTACAGTTTGAGGGGAGAGTCATGAGATCAACATGGAATGGTTTTCCCAATGTAAACTCAAGACATTTGACATGCCGAGTCCATGGACCCATGATAAAACAGACACGGTTACTCTTGGCACACAAATATCTGGGTCCCGTGCCAAGGAAAAGAAACAACCAAGACCCTTATTTAGCTTATATCCCTGACCATACTAAGAGCCAAAGCCACCCAACCAGTGAGGCAAAACCAGAATGACAATTTAGCTCTACCGCCAACCTTCCCAGAGACCTTTGTATACCACCAATGCTGTCCAGATCAAACTTTACATGAATTTGGTTATTTCTCTTCTTGTTCTTTCCCCCACAGGGAAGCAGGACAGCTAAGCCACTGCTATCCCTGACAGGAAGAAGGACTTCTGGAGGACCACCAGAGAGCTGGATTCCAAGGGAAAAAATTAGAAACACAATACTATCCTAACCCAAAGCATTTCAATATGTTTGGACAGGAAGATGTTGCCTGTGAAATAAGCTGACCTATGTTCTAAGCTGTGGGGGTTGCTTGACCACTGAAGTCTTATATTCTTGGGGAAACTATTCTCTCTCAAGCTTAAGCCTGCAACCTTACATGCTAAGACTTCCTGTGCCCCTTCTCCCACAATAACATGGAAAGTGCATCGTAATTTAATGTTATTTTTATTTTTTTCACCAATCTTTACAATATGACTCTGGCATGATGTTCGATGGCTTAGTCTCTTGGATTTTGAAAACCTTGGCTTTTTCCTGCCAACGAAAGCAGCTGTCTCCCTCCTTCCTGACACACAACTCCAGGATTAAATTCCTTCGATACCACTGAAATATGACTGGCTAAATGTGCAGGCAAGGAGCTTCGTGTTTTGAGCTGAACAATTCATTTTTATGTTTATTATAGTTTCTCCAGGGCTCTGCCATGTTTTATTTCATATTTTTGCCTCACAAGAAATATGGGATGGCACAGTCTCTGCCAATAAAAACGAGAGAGGTTGAGACAGGTGTAAACTATTACCAGAACCCCTGCCCCCCAACCACAGAGCACTCCTGAGTAATTACCAAATTAAAGGAGGTGGGGGTTCCTCTTTAAAGTCTACGTAAAGCTCAAGGAAACTTCTGTTTAAATATCCTTTTCCCTTCCAACTGGTTTTCTTTCAGAGCATCTGACGCTTTGTGGACCTAAATCTAAAAACACAGGAATGAAGAATTTTAGATTTAAAACGTACTATTAAAGTATCTTTCAATATTACCTAAACAAACAATAAGATTTTCCCGGGAGGAGAAAAGCTTAAATTAAAAACAATAACTGTAGTCCAAGATGGCTCAGTGGGTAAAAGTACTTGCCACCAAGTCTGATGACCTGTGTTTGATCCCTGAGACCCACAAGGTTAAAGAAGAAAAAGAACACACACAAGTTGTGCTTTGACCTCTACAAACATGCTGTGGCACATACCACACACACACACACACACACACACACACAAATAAATAAATGTAACATTTTTTAGTAATTGTAAAATTTTTTTTTCAAATATATACTTCCCTCTGTTTCCCTTCCGTGTGTGTGTGTGTGTGTGTGTGTGTGTGTGTGTGTGTGTGTGTGTGTAAGAGAGACAAATGTGCAAGTGTGTGCTTGACTAAGGATGAATGCATACTGCATCATACTATGAGGTCAGAGGACAACATCTGGTGTCAGCTAGTTTCCGATAGGGTCTTTGTGAGTTCACACTGACTCTGAGGTCTTCTGGGGAAGTCTCTGCCTGAGACATGAGATGCACCCTACCATGCCCTAATTTACACGTGTTCTGGGAATATAAATTCAGCTCCATACACTGTACAGCAGTGAGCACCTTACCTACTGAGACAATGTTCCAGCCCTGTTTTCTCACTCACTTTTGTTGTTGGGAGAGCAAGCGTGCAACAAAGTTGCTTTCTGATTGTCACCCAGACAAACCGTAGCTGTTTGAGAAGACCGATTCTTGCCTGAGATGTTTATAAATTAACTACCAATTGCTTTAACTTAGCTATGAAAAAAAAAGAGTACCATACATTGTATTCTACAAACCAGAGATGTAGCTGAGACTTCTACCAGAGGAGAAAAGTAAACACCAACCCAGCTACAAAAACCTGCAAACTATAACAGGAACCTCCTGCAAGATAAACTGGCTCATCTGTGCCATAAAAGTTACAGGAAAACCAACCAGTTAATGATCAGACATAAGGCCCAGTCCATGAGATAGAACTCATAGCTGACACTGCTAAAAATGACCTGAAGCATTAGACTAACTAGATCATTGGCCTAAGGGAAAATCTGCTACTATTCCGCTTTAAAAAGAAAAAAGAAAAAAAAAAAAAGAAAAGAAAAGCACAGCATTAAGATGATTCCTGGTGTCATATGTCTCTATGGTGTGACCCATAGATCAGTGTCTTGCTCAACCAACAAAAGAAAAGTTTCTAATAGTGGATGGCAATTAACACAGAGACCCACAAGTAGACAATGCACAGAGAATAAGAGTCTTAGAAGCACTGAGCCCCCAATGGGATGTCTTCATCAAACCCCTCCCTCAAGACTCAGGGAGCTATACAGAAGTGGAAACATTGTAAGGTTGAAAGGTGATGGGGATTCCAAGTAACCAGTGTCTTCCAGATACAACAGAAGTGACCACATATTAATTCACAGATACCATGGCAACATGCATGGGGTCTTCACAGAAAGACAGAGACACCCAACCCTAGCCAAGAAGTTATTTCCAACTGACATCCACTTGCAAAGGGAAATCAATTTCTTCCAAGGAAATCAGGTGGTTGGGGATGTAAGAAGATTATGAGAGGTATGGGAACTGAGGAATGGGAAAATATGATTAAAATAGATTATAGATTATAGATTGTGTTATGTGTTATATGTTATATAATGTATATTATATAAAATACATATATTACTAAAAATATATTACTAAAAAATGAGAAGTCACAGGATGGCGGCCATCTTGTATAAGAATGCTCACATGAGCACAAATAGAAACACACATGTATTTCTGTGTGGGTGTATATTAGAAACACACAGCAAATAAGCTCGAAATGCTCCTAGTTGTTATCTGACGGGGTAGAAACACTGTCAGTTCTTGGAATCTTTTAGAAAAAGCATTTAAATAGTTTGTGTCAGTTTGTTTGTTTGTTTGTTTGGAATAAAATCATTTTCAAACCTAACCTTTCTACTGAAGAGAGGAACAAGTTATTGCCATTTCCGGCTTGTGCCAGTGTCATTTCAGCATAGAAGGGAGCCAGGAAAATGTATGAGACAGAGGCTAGTTGAAGATGCAGGACAGACAGCCCCATATGAGGAGCACAGCTGGAGCAGAGAGCATCTTGGCAGACCTGGGTCCCAGCCCTGCTGGTACTTTCAAGACCAGAGCACTGACTTTACTCAGATCTCGGATGACAAAGGTTTTATGTAGCTCTGATGGAAGCATGCACACCCTCCCCAGACCCAGGTTTTGTGGGAAAGACAGTAAAACAGACGGCCCCTATGCACAGACCTTCAGATATGCCTGGAAACACATTTGTTTCTGATTTGAAACAAGTTGACTTGCCCTATTGTCGTGTTATTGCAAACCAGAAGAAGTATAAACTTTCAGCCCATTAAACAGCCATCCACATAAAACTCCTAAATGGTTTCACGACTGTAGGTTGGGCTAGACATTAAAGAAACGAACATCAGTGTTGCATGTTTCATTTAAACTGTTCCGATTCTTCCTGCCTTCCCAACAATACCAACAAACCCTTGTCTTCCCTCTTTCAAATGTCCCCAGGAGTTTAAGACAACTACAGCCTGGGTTTCATGATGCTGATTCCATCATTTGGAAATGTTTCTTGTCTTAAGTCCTTTTGAGCCTGGGGCTGTTCTTGCCACCACTTGAGCCTTTCCGGTCCTTGTTGGATAACACAAAAGTGAATCATTAGTCCCCAAGAGTGTTGTTGTAGAGTGAAAAGACAATGTTCACCTCTGGTGCAATTCCAAGCTTTATAACCATATTAAGAAAGGTAGAGATCATGCAGGTGACATTGGTTTTATTCGTTTATCTGTTTAGTCTGCTATATAAAGGTCTTACCATTTTGACACGTAATCCATTGTCAATGAGACTCTTGGCTTTTGTTTTGCACTGTCTTTAAAGTCCTCTGTTTTCTGTGCTCATACTGTGCTTCTGAACTCTCAGACTGTGTCTCATGTGCTTATACCCACATGTAGCTATCGACTGCTGGCTTGGATGGTGCGACAAGGTTGAAGGACCTTGACTGCAAGGTTGTATAAGTTCCCTGTGGGATGCTAGGTGTCCAGAATTCTGTGAAACTATACAAAAGCAATGAATATCCTTTAGCTATTAATGAGAGAATTTTTTTAACTAGATGGATGTTATACGTCCCAGAGTTGTAAATCAGTGTTAGCCTGACTCAGTGATGCTTTAGGAATGGTGTGGGTAAGAACTGAACCTCAACATAAGACTTTGCCATGACCCAAGCATGGTTGACCAGTTGGACTAGAATTCCATTGATGTGTGCTGGCATCACAACTCCACAAGAAAGGCATTATAGTCAAGCCACGCTGTAACAAGTCTGAGCAGACACTCCCCCAATCACTAGGAAGGTTCATGTAATCTGTTGACATGTGAACATGTACTAAATATTCAGTTTTTTGTGAATATCTATTAACTTACATTTATCACTATCAGTGTTTTCTGATACAAAGTCTCATAGATAATAGACTTTGGACTCTGAGTATGGAGGAGCAATCACTGAGACTTTGACCAGAACTAGGATATCAGCAAGACTTCATCGCCAAGAAATTGGATGTGTTATTCAACTGTTGAACAGTATAGCCAGCCACCTTACAAAAGCTCCAGTGGTCCTCAGTGGCTCAAGTCAATTAGGGCTCCTCCAGTAACTTCCAGAGTCTTTGTCATCACTCTTAGTTTTGTTAAAATACTTGACTGGAAATGCAAATTATATATAATATATGTGTGTATATATTTAGATGTATATAATTTAAATAATATGCATACAACATTTTCTGATTGCAGGTTACCCTCCCCCAACCTGCACCCCCATTCACCCAGTTCCACATCCTTTTTTCTTCAGAAAACAAGCCAACAAAAAGAACCAGGGTAAAACTTAAAAAAAATAATAAAATAAAAATAAAACCAATACAAATAAGCAGCTCCAGAAACACAATATAAAAACACAAAAGCAAAAAGCAGAAAGTTTGGTAAGACAAAAATATCCCAAACACAGCCATATGATAAAAAACGGTCTACAATACACCATTGAGTTCAGTCCATGTTGCCCACGTACTGCAGGGCATGGGGCCTACCCTTAAGTGTGGCTTATATTCCCATTGAGGACTCCATTTGAGAAAATCGCCTTTTCATTTCCAAGCAAGATAGCAACCGGAGATAGCTTTGGGTTAGGGGTGGGCGCTTGGATCCACTTGCCTCTTCTCAGCACTGGGGCCCTGGCTGGCCTATCTTGAACTTATGCAGGCCATGGGTGTGTTGCCACAGTCTCTGTGGGTTCATATGTATGTATCAAGTCCCCTTGTGTCCAGAAAACACTGTTTCAGGGGAAAGTAATTTAAAAAATAGCTTCAGTGAGTATCTGAAGTTATTGTATCTATTCTGTTGCTTGCCTGTACCCCTGGCCCAGAGTCCCATTGGTTAACAATGTATCTCCTTTCTTCCCATGCTTTCAGCCATAGAGGCAAGAAGAAAAGCAAAACAGGAGGGAAGAGTGGAGAAGGAGACTGAGGCAGGGAAGAAAAGGGATGAAGGAGAGGAAATAAGGCCAGGAAGAAAGAAAAGAACTGGGGAAGAGAAGAGGAGAATGTCTTTCTTAATTTCCAATTAGTAATATCAGAAAGGAGATAATAATGAACACCTGCAAAAATTTTTTTGGAAAGAGGAATACTTTTAAATGGGAACATCTAAAGAACAAGAGAGAAATTCTTTACATTTAAATATGCATGATGGTTTTGTATATGCTTGGGCTAGGAAGTCGCACTATTAGGAGGTGTGGCCTTCTTGAAGTGGGTGTGGCCTTGTTGGAGTACGTGTGTCACTGTGGGTGTGGGTTTTAATACCCTAGTCCTAGCTGCCTGGAAGCCCGTCTTCTTAGAGGCCTTCGGATGAGGATGTAGAACTCTCAGCTCATCCTGCACCATGCCTGCCTGGATGCTGCCATGCTCTCACCTTGATGATAACGGACTGAATCTCTGAACCTGTAAGCCAGCCCCAATTAAATGTTGTTCTTTTAAGAGTTGCCTTGATCCTTAAAAAGCTGAAACACAATGCAGTCATCCTGTATTTTTTTTCATATCCACAGCCAATTCTTGTAGTCATCCCTCACATCATGTCCCTACACTTGTCCAATTATGATGGATCAGTTCAAAAGTAAATGGCGTCATATCATAAACACATGACTTCTGCTTCATGAGATGTGTTCCAAGGAGTAAAGCCTCAGAGAGAGAGAGAGAGAGAGAGAGAGAGAGAGAGAGAGAGAGAGTTGCCTTGGCCATGGTGTCTGTTCACACCAGTAAAACCCTACAATATGGAAACAGTGCAGTTCTACTGAATTGTGTGTGTGTGTGTGTGTGTGTGTGTGTGTGATTGTGTGTGTATATATGTGTGAGTATGTGTGTGTTTTCCCAAAAAGAAAATAAACACAAAACAGAGAAAAAACGTTTGTTAAATGTCAATCCAAGAGTCTACAACCAACATACATTTCTATAAAAATAGATAAAATAATAACTTGTCTTTAAAATCAGACACACTAGACACTCTCCAGAATAAAGTGGTATTCCCCAATTTGCAAGGCTAACTATATTTCCTACTGAAAGAAAAAATACTCTAATAAAGGCGTATGCTACTGAAATTTCACAATATCTGAAAGAGAAACTGCCTTAAAAGCTTTCTGAAAGACCAAGAACCTAACCAAAAAAACAGTCATAGCCAATTAGGACAGAATCAGAACTCTCATTTAAGCCCCAGGAAGCTTTGTGATGACTGAGAAAAGCTCTAAGTGCTAAGAGGAGATAGTGTTCAATCCAAAATTCCTTAGTTGGCTGAAGTCTCAGCTGAATGGAAGGATGTAACAATGCCTTTGGGCTTGCAAAGTTGACAAAGAAACAAAACAAAAATCCTCTTCCCGAAATGTCCACTGGTAGCTTTGTATACTCCAAGGTATATGTATAATATGTATACTCAAGAACGATCTGCAAGAGTGAGGGACTTCCCTTGACACAGGAAACTTGGAACTAAATAAAGAAAGGCTCATGGGGGACCTCTCAAAGACAAAGGCAAAATCTCCAAGTCTCAATGGGCAAGTTGTCAGAAAGGTGGTTGGTTGGTTGGTTGGTTGGTTGGTTGGTTGGTTTGTTAGTTTTTAAGAAACTGATTTGTTATCTGATGATATACTATGTGGGAAAGGAAAAATCTAAGAGGATTTAGAAGGTGTGGAAAGAACTGTGACAGGGATAGGGGGTGGGACCCAACCTGTTAGAGCTGCAGGAAATCAACAAGGCAATTACCGATTCCAGGAAAAACAAACTTCTGACAAAAATATGGTACTTGTATATTCTGACATGTTCATGCAAAAATAGAAAGTGTAAATGCTGAATACAAACTTAACTGACCTTGATATTCCATTGTACTGAGAAAAAAAAGGGGGGAAAGAAAAGGGAACTGGATACTTTCTCCTATGTAAGAAGACATCTCCTATATAACTGAAGACATCTAACATTAATGAATGGGCAGAAGCAATGCGTATAAGCAATTCAGAAAATGGACAGGTATAAGGCCCAAAACAACACAAACACACATGACTGGAACTAAGCAAGACACTGCAGAAAAAGAGGACATTACTGTCCCATAAACCACTTTATACCATCTCATTTTCAAATTATTTATGTATTGCTAAATGATGATTTTACTATACTAGCCTAGGTTAGTTAGCTTAAAATTCAGAAAGAAAGAGCACATCATCTGTCCTAACTATGGTTAGGCTCAAATACTCTCCCAGAAGCTGTATGTGAAATATTCTTACTGAAATGTACAATTAGAATTTGAATTAGAATTTGGCACCTTTGGAACATGGCTGAATCCTGAATGTGGCACCATCATCAAAAAGATTAGTGACCTTATAAAACAAGAACCTTGGACAATCCCTTGAGTCTTCCAACACTTGAAAGCCCCACAAAGTTAGCCCCTGTGAAACAAAGTAGGGCCTCACAAGAAATCAATCCTGGAGGCCCCTTAAGTTTGGTCTTTCCAGTCTCCAGAAGTCTGAGACTAAACCTCTGATGTCTACAAGCTATCTAATCCATAATACTCTCTGTTGTATCTACTCAAACTAGCCAAGACACCATCACAACTATGCAATCTAAGTATAAGATGGAATGTTTGAGCCTTCATAGATTTTAAAAATTAAGTTATGCTTTTAATTTGACCTAGTATCATTTGTATTTACATTGTGTTTTTGAAGAATATGAAGTTCAGAAGAACAACTAAAACTCGGGTCAGCTTCCTATAACCCCAGCAAGTGGTTCCTCTCCACAGAATCTACATTGTGTCTTTACCTCAAGACATAAAGAAACATGGTTACTGAGATGCCAAGAAGGAGTTACCCTGAGAACATCCATCGCTCTACACAGGAAGACCATGAGGCTTCCAGGGTGCTCAGCATAAAATATTATAACACAAAGAAGCTGCCATTTGAGACTAAGGAGTTATACAGAAACGATTTTGCTTAAACACAAAACTGTTTCCAGTTCTAAATTTGCTCCCCTCTGTTTGTGTCTCCAAGACTGCCCCATACTCTGTCTCATTGAAAGGGGCCAGTTCTGGGATGACCAGGAAGATAACCAGCAGAACTGGGGGATATCCTCAACTCTAGAAGATCAAGTCTGTGACCCACAGTCACACCCAGTGGCTGAAATCAAAGGCAAGGTTGGTGGTAGTTACTCTACATGGACCTGGCTACCATCCCAACAGGTTCCACTTCAACCTTCTGAAAACTGTGGCTTTGCATAATCAAGTCACTATATATCAAGGCAAGCCCACTCAGAAGGCCTAAGAAAACATTCAAGGGATCTCATTTCCTAACTTAAGCATTTTGTGGCTGATAAATCATGAGCCTATTTATATAAAATTATACAGGCCTCCTCCACTTGAGATGTTTAAGTTAAAAAAAAAAAAAGATGAAGGTATGAAGGACTAAGCCATCAACTTACATCTCTTTAAAAAAAAAAAGTTTGCTTTGGTTCAACTAGCTCTGAAGCTAACATCTGATTATAATTTAGTCCATGTAAAGCCCTGGCTGCGTTAACATGAATTTGTTTTTTATTGGTAGGTAGAAGGATCACCTTTAAATGTGGTTTCCATCTCAAATAAAGCCTAGAGAGTAATTTTAGGGTAATAATCTTTGGCCTCAGATAAAAGTTGGAACAGAACACCATTACCTCTGTTTCCTGACAAGACTGTGAGTCCATCTACGATGCAAACCTGGTGGTCATATCCTAAGCCGTGAATGCCTGCTGATTCCCAGAATTGTTACAGAGTCAGACTCTATCTGGATTAAAATGTATCCACTGAAATTACAGAGTGAAACAGTTGTGTATTTGTATTCCTGGATGGTTCTATGAGCTGCTGCTTGCACTGTTGAAACTTGTTTTTCTTAAGTTCAAGGAACTGGGGGATGTCAAACGTACAGAGTATCCATCTGCCTCTGCGTTTCTGGGAAGCTTAAGGGTGGGTGGCTTTGTTTCCTGCCAGTTGGCAATGATCTGTGAAATTCTGGGTGCTCAGCTCTTGAGGTTCTCATTCTGAAACACCTAATAACTAAAATAAAATAGAATAAAGTAAAGTCTTCTAGATCATCATTCTGGTTTTTGATAAGTCTGCTATCATCTGGATCTGGGGGGTTCTTGAGTTAAAATCCTCAGCCCTGGCTAACAATGTGAGGTGGAACCTGATAACTGAGATCAGGGCTTTACAGACATATCCTTCAAAGCAGACTCCATTCCCATCTCCCTTCCTTCCTGGCCTCTAGAATGTGAAGAGGTTGCCTCAGCCTCATCATCATGATGTTCTGCCTCGGGCCCAAAGCCCTGGTGGCGAACAACTGTATAATGAAACCTCTATCAAAACAAATCAATTCCTGGGGTGCTGGATAGATGCATATCGCAATCTGTTAATTTTGGAAACATTTGAAAAGCAGTTCTTTCTTAAGATTCTCTTTTTTCCTTTTTCTTCCCTTTCTTTTTCATTTTATATGTATGGGTGTTTTACCTGCATATTTTAAGTGCACATGTGCATGCTATTCCCTCAAACACCAGAAGAGGGTGACAGATCCTGAGGAATTGGAGTTAAAGGCATTGTCAGTGGCCCTGTGGGTTCTGGGAACTAAACCCAGGTCCTCTGGAAGTGCACCAGTGCTCTTAACAGATAAGCCATCTCTCCAGCTCTGAAGAGTAATTCTTGAACTGATACCTTTTAGATCATGTGATCTCCCAGGGAACTTTATCTAGGGAGGGGATGATTTATTTTATGATGCATACAGCTCTGAAATTTAATAATATAATTCACAATAAGTAGTGTCTGTCAAATGCCATACATGTGATACACAGGCATCTTGTAGAATAATTTGACCCATAACAAGTATGACTTCTCTGTACTTGACCCAGTAATTCCCCTGCCTGGGAAGAGTTATTACCACAAATATGTTCATCTGACAAACACAGTCAGAAAAGGCAGAAAGAGAAATGATGAGAGAATTGAGAAAATTTAGTTTTAGGTCAACCCTTTACTACAGATTCTCATGTCATGGTGACCCCCGGCCATAAAATTATTTTCTTTTCGACTTCATAAATGTAGTTCTTTACTGCTGCAAACCAATATCCGATACACGGATGGTCTTAGACGACCCCTGTGAAAGGTTCTTCTGCCCCTCAAGGGGTCTCAACCCACAGGCTGAGAACCACTGATGTAGGCACTTATTTAAACATTTTATGGCAATTTAAGAAAATGATATGCTTTAAAAAAAAAAACTAAGCATAATTTTTTGGAGCTCATAAAACTAAAACATGATCTTAATGATTATCCTTTAACCACACAAACTAGAGAAGCTTACGAAAAGATCTAGGTTATGATTATATTTTATTGCCTCAAATTTTCTTACAATATAGATATACTATTGAAAATGGCTCCTGGGTGCTGGCCGGGTGGCTCAGCAGATAAAGAACATGTTATACAAAGTGCAAGAGACGAGCCAACTTCAGAAAGCTGTCCTCTCACCCCCACACTCCACACACCTACAACACAAACATTTGCATACACACTGTGCAAACGTGTGCAAACATGCATGTATGTACATATGCACACATGTACACACACGCTCACAAAAAATTAGATTTTTGAAGTAAAAACAAAAAAAGAGGCCCTTCCAAACAGTACATACACATAGACTTACACACAAAAAGTAAAACCAATTAAAGGTTTTCCTAAACCTAATTATAGCATTCAGTGTTTGTGAGAAACATGAAATACTGCGAATCGGTCATTACTCACAGATCTGAATAAAGCCAGGGGCATATTTTAAATTCAGCTCTCCACAAAGATTATCACAAGCTTGATGAAGTCGAAATGAATGCGTGCTTTTTCAGCTCTCTCTTTAGGCCTAAACCCTCGAATTCCAGCAGGAGCTCCTTCCAACCCTGTCCCCAGCAGCCTAACGCTACAATCCCTGACGCTGTTCTCACCACATTAAATGCCCTCAGCTTAATTGTACCTACTCCGTGGCTATAAACAGAGAAGTGCACAGCTGCGGGCTATCCAAATAACCACCTTTGCAAGAATAATCACCAGCCAGCAAAAATGATTCTGAAAAATAGGGTGCCGAGTTGCCCTCTGGTTCTTCCAGCAAGAGCTGTGAGCGCACACCTTCGACACACTCTAAATGAACTCTTGAGGAGAATGCAATTTGCAGGGGATCATGGGAGATAAAGGGGAGCTAAGTCTGGCCCATTAGGAACAAGGAAGCAGGAACTTAAACTCCATGGCAAGCGTGCTATAGCAACTGTTTCAAAGTCTTCATCAAAAGTTCCAAGAACCTAATGAATCAGTAAATACAAAGAAACAAGGGTTGTCCCCTCTTCTTCTTCTTCTTCTTCTTCTTCTTCTTCTTTTTTTTTTTTTTTTTTTGTGAAAGATGACCAAAATCACACAGAGCACCTCTGTGGACAAATCTGGTGGCTTCCATTCATAGATACACCCCCACCCTCTGTAAAGAAAACCATTCCCTTCTCTCAGCCCTCTCCTGCTGCTGAAATGAAGGAACCCAGGAACTGGCCTCAGAATGCTTAAAAAAAAATGTCCCCACTCGTGGCAACCAGCCACTTGCCTGGCGATACACCCAAACCTACCTGGAAATGGGGCGAGACAAGGGACAGAGGGAGAGGGGGAGGAGGGAGGGAGGGAGGGAGGGAGAGAGAGAGGGGGAGGGAGGGAGAGAGAGGGAGGGAGGGAGGGAGGGAGGGAGGGAGGGGGAGGGAGGGAGGGAGAGAGAGAGAGAGAGAGAGAACTCAGGGAAAAAGGGCTGCTTTCATTTGAGTCTTTAATAATTTAAGGAACTTATAGTTAGGTCAGAAAAATCAGTATTAATTCAGATAACTCTCCAAAGAAATTAGCTGAAAAACCATCAGTAAATTTCTCCACCACCACTTTTTCTCAAAACACTTAAAAAAAATCCCAATTTTAAAATTATTATTCCCTTTCTTGGAGTATATGGCCTGTATCTCTCATCATAACACATGAGAAAAAGAAAGTCCTGTTTGTGGGAGAGTGCTTAGCATAAGGAATGAGGTTAATGTTTTCCTATTAAACGGGGTTTTGTGGAAATTTCACTTATTTGGAGAGAATCTACAGAGATTATGAAAACATTTTCCGAAGTAAAATGGGAGTTGATATCAAAGGAATCCATATCAGTTCCACAGAGAAGTCAACACCTGCCTGGGCTACGTGAGACCCCATCTCAAAAGTGTGTGCGTGTGTGTTAACACACATCTGTAATTCTAGTCAGGAGGGTCCTGACTTCAAGCTCTGCTAGGGATGCAGAATGAGATCAGAGCCACAATAAACAATGTAGCCAGACCCTCTCTCAATATTTAGAGGTGCTGAAGCTGAATGGTAGAGCATTTACCCAGCATGCAAGAGCCCTGGGATCCATCCAGAGAACTGTAAAATACTTCACACACACACACACACACACACACACACACACACACACACACACACACTATGGAGAGAAATTCTATCTTATGAAAAAAACCTTTTCTATTTCTTGACAAGCAGTCGTAACTTCCCTTTGAGAAACACTGCTAAACACTCCAGACATAAGCGGAGTATAAATCAAATTTGGAGGCACAGGCTGAAAATACAAATACAGTTAAATAAAATGTCCATGGGCTGCCGAGATGGCTCAGGGTTAAGAGCACTGGCTGCTCTTCCAGAGGTCTTGCGTTCAATTCCCAGCAACCACATGGTAGCTCACAACCGTCTGTAATGGGATCTGATGCCCTCTTCTGGTGTGTCTGAAGACAGCAACTGTGTACTCTTACACATAAAATAAATAATTCTTTTAATTAAAAAATAAAAACAGCTCAGAGGAATTCATGTGCTTCATAGGGACAGGCCGGTGTGTGCCGAGTTACACCCTGAGGAGGCAAAGGAACCATGCTGAGGGCTTACCTTAAGACCCCAGACACCTTCTCTTCACTGTGCCTAAGCCCCCCACAGTGAACTGTCTGCCTCCTGCTCTCTTCAAAATGTCTAGGACCCCCAAATTCTTATGCTGAAAACCTAACTTTGAAGGTGGGTGGCTTGGCCGAGTAATACACAGTTGCCATCCTGAATAGAACGGTTATCCTTGTGGAGAGACCTCCTCAGTGTAGACGTCAGGGGAGACTGACAACTGGAGGATGAGCCACTCCCTTGAGTCTCCAGATGATGAAAATAATGTCCTATCATTTGTAAACTTGAAGACTTTATGGGGGTCTCCAATCATCTGGCCTGGTAACTTGACATCATCACCATCTGTCACCTACCAACATGTTGGACCTTGTTCATGACCACCTGAGCTGCCTGGGGCCCAAGGGTCATAGGATGACCATGCCTGGATGACATCTCCCATAGAGGATTTTTCCCCCTGCAAACAACTAGAAAGATGGGTCTGCTTTCCAATCTTGGCCATGAGAAATGACCCAGAGGGAAGAGCTTCATGCAGGGTTAGACGTGCCCTAGCCTTGCTAACCTTCCTAACTGGGCGTCTGAATCGAGGCTAATGGGAGAGATGCATGTGACCCCCGCAGAACACACTGCCTTGAGATGTTCAGCAGGACTGTGCTGCAGCAAGGAGGGGAGGGGTGGACACTCCGGCTGAGGATGCCTGCCCAGAACTTTGAAAGAAGGGAGCTGTGAGCTAGCAGAAAAGATCTGACATCTGGGAAAGACGAGCCTGGTTCTGGCAGAGTCTCCACAGCAAGATCAGCTTCTCAGAAGCAAATGCGGTTCAGCATCCGCGCTGAACTGAAAGTTGTCCCGAGGACTCCAGAGCACGGGTATGTGCTTGTTGTCTGCACTCGTGCACCGTCTCAGCCTGTTGGTGGATCATAAAAGACACTGCCTTTTCCTGGCAGGGAATCGGAAAATCTAATAACTACAGTGAGGGATTAGAAGTGGCGGAAGAGAATCTTAAACGCTAAGGTGAGCGAACTCACTTTTATTAGAGAAACACGCAGCGATTTCCGTCAGGTGCTAGGTTCAGTAACATCTAATCCAAGCCTGGTCCACTTCCCAAGTCTTTCTGTCAAGTAGAGGAAACTACACAGACTTCTGGTAGTATCTTTCTTTGTGTGAAAAATACAAGTATTCATCCTTCCTCTCTGGGCACTAAATTTCCTCCCAGTTAGGGAAACTGGAGGTCCTGAAACTCTTTAATCAGGGAAGAAAAAATCTTTAAACAAACCTTAAATGTTTAATTTATACGTACACTAAGTATTGTGTAATATATACAATCATGTAATGTATAATATGTAGTGTGTATATACTATGTTGTATACATATGTGTATATGTGTGTATACACATACATACACATATGTGTTTATATACACATTCATATACACACATATGTATACACACACACATGCATACATAAGGGAAAAAGCCATGTGTATATGAACACAGAGGAGGCCAGAAGAGACTATGAGACACCGAGAGCTGATGCTATAGGAGACTGAGCCACCGTGAGAGCCAAGAACTAAACTCAGGTCGTCTGGAACAGCAGTATGTGTTCCTTAGCCACTGAGATATCACTCCAGATCCAAGAAACTTTCTCATAATGGTGATACCAGAGATACAGGATTCCAGTACAGGGCCTAGACAGGCACACAGAACTCCTGGGTACAACACTCAGGCAATTTGCATCTCGAGCTGGTCAGAGAAGTTGCTGCCCACCCAGGGAAGGCTTGAGTGCTCAGTTTCACTCAGCAACTGCTCTTCTTTTAACCGTATATATAAAAGATTATTTCCTACATGAGTTTAAAAAAAAAAAAAAAACAGCTTTATGGAACTCCTCTAAAACCATTAGCATTGGGCCTTCTCGTTGGCACACTCCGTGCTCCAACAGAGTACACCAGGCACACACTAGTAACATATCGATCCATGGTCTCATGGGTTGCTGATTGCTTAGTGTTAATATAAGTGGAATTGGAGACTTTCTGGGGCAAACCATGAGCGGACCAGGATAGGAACAAGACCTGCAGCCATGACAATGATTTGGAGTGTGTTATCAGCTGCATTAGCAAAACCACGGAACCTCCCCCTTCTTCATTAGCGCTTTCATGACACGTGCGATGCCCGTGACTCATCCGTTTGTGCTGATTTACTCAGAAGCAAATCCTGTGGTAGGTATTAGAGTCAATACCTCTTATATAAACTAAAATAAAATTATTTGAGGGGTAGCAGCCTGCAGATTGGTGAGTGGGCTCTGTCAGAGTCATAGCACCCATTCTGAGGGGCCCCTCCTCAGGGTGAACGGTGGAATATTCTGGATACCCTTTCACATTCTCTCCTTCCATAAGCTTCATGGTATAAACTTTAAGGCAAACCATAAACTCCCATGAGTAAACTGTTCGAGAAAACAGACTTGAGCTATGTTGTGATGGCTAGGCAGTTGAAAGCACATTCTGCTCTTGAAGATGACCTGAGTTCGATTCCCAGCACCCATGTCTGGCAGCTCACAACTGCCTATGGCTCCAGCCTATAGATTCAGCACCTCTAACCTTCACATAAGATAGAAAATATACACGCATACATACGTACAAAACTCGCACACATACACGCACACACAAAACACACACAAATAATGTAAAAACATTGAAATAAATGTAAAAGACAAAGAACAGAGTCTTCTCCAAAAAATATTTGTTTGTTTTAAACTCAAGTTTTTCTTTAAAAAAAAATTCTATGAAATATTTATAGAGTCTGTACTGAACTTTAAATATGAAATAAAAATTTCCCTGAAAACTATAGACACTAGGGTTGACAGAACTCAGAATTTATAATCAAGTAGCTATGAGGTACATTGCTTAGGAAAATTCAATTCTTCTCATTAAGACAGGAAGATGAATGGGGTGGAGAAAGCCAGGAGAGTTTAGGCACAGGTTAAGTAATAAGGCATTTTTTTCATGGAGCAAGTACCTTCATGGGAGAAGGAGAAAAGGAGAGTTTGAGGGGCCGAATCTTCATAAGGTACCAAATATGCACTGGGCTCCTGAGGCACTGAATATTCATGATGCATAAATTATATGAGCCTGTAGTAACACTGAATATTCATGAGGCCTTAAGTACCACGTTAACACCCATTCTTGCCCTTAACACAAGACACATCAAGAACCCATACCTGTGTGGAACAGATCAGTAATTGGTGTGTGGTGTTAACTGAGAGGAGGGGAGGAAGGGAGCACACTTAGGGTCTGACTGTGCAATGGGATGTCTCATCCGCCTGACAAGCAGACCACTGTCTCAGGAGAACAGTTAAGAACTGGGTCAGAGAAGAACACAGCTACAGGTTAACCCCACTGGCTGCTACATGATCTCTCCAATCCCACTCACGCCAGTGAGCATCCTGGTTTTAACACAGACACATGATTGTGCATTTCTAGATGTCTGAGCGTGTGTCTCCTGATCCACACATGCAAATAATCCTGCATATACCAATGTGCTGTATCTGCTGTGTGTGTGTGTGTGTGTGTGTGTGTGTGTGTGTGTGTGTGTATCATAAATGTATCATTTAAAAGACAAAATTTAAATGGAAGGAGACATATGATGGTTTGAGAGAGAAATGTTCCCCATACACTCAGGTATTTGAACACATGGTCCCCCATTTGGTGCACTGTTTGGGGAGGTTATGGGGAGGTGTGGGCAGAATGTTAGTAGGGCAGGCTTGGAGAGTCCGTAGCCTCCCCTGCTTCCAGCTCAATCTCTCTGCTCCATCCCTGCAGTAAAAGATGAGATCCCTAAGATCTCTGTCCCTGTCACCAGCCTGCTGCTGTCACCCTGATGGACTCTCATCCCCCTGGAACCGTAAGTCACCCCAACCCGCAAAAACAAAAACCACTTTTCTCCAAGTTGCCATCCATGGAACTTTGTGACAGCAACAGAGAAATGACTGGAACAATTCTCAAAGTGAATCCCAGAGTATTATGTTACTAATATAACTATAATATATAATATGACACAATATGATATTATAAATTATAAATTATTATATATTATAATACTGTATATTATATATGCTATGTAATATTATATAATATATTAAGTTATATAATATATAATACAATATTATAATTTATAATATATAAGTATGTTATAGTTATATAATATTATACTTATAACAATCATAAATATATTATAAAGTAGTTTAATATTTTTAAAATATATCAAATATATAAATAAATATGTAGGGCAATGCATCTTTTCCTGATCGATCCACCAAAAGCAGAAACCATAGTTTACCATCTGTTTGTATAGAAGAGAGGTCAGGGCAGATAGGTATTGTTGTTTTTAGACCGGCAAGTCTGAGATCTTATAATGAGCTCCACTTGTTCCCCCTGTAAGCTTAGGACATTACCGATGAATAATGCAATAACGGAATATAAAGCACACGGACAAACTGCAAGAAGGTAGCTGTCAGTTTACCAGAACACGGACATGTATCATGGATCCACCGCAGAAGGCGCAAGAAATTAATCCCTAAGCAAATGGAATTGGACCATGACTGGCTTTTCTTGTTCTGAATTTCAATGAAAGGTGAACAGAAATGCCGGGGATCCGAAAAATGGATGGTCCACCTTGTCACCTACCCTCAAACTCTCCAATGCTCACTCACTAAAATTGGTCAATCTTTCCTTTGTCACTGGGCTATGTAAGGGAGCCGGGAATGCAGCTCAGATCAGCAGGGTGCGTGTGTGTGCATTCATGAAACCCAGCCTTCCAACACCAGCATTCCATAAACTTGTACATGGGGGTATTTATGCCCAATTCCAGTCTTTGGGAGACAGGGGCCAGAGGATCAGAAGTTCAAGGTCATACTCTGCTACACTGGAAACTTCAGACCAGCCTGGGCAGCCAGACACTGCCTCAATAGAAATAAATTTTTAAAAAACAAAAGAAAACACTTGAACAGACTAAGGCTGCCCACAACGATGTGCACAAAGGTTTCCTAGCTTTTTCACTAAAAGCTCCATATCCTTAGAAAACTCAAGTCCTGAACAAGTCTTACTACAGGGAGAAGTCAAGGAAAAGGAAAAAATAGTTACCCCCTCCTCGGCAGCTTTCCTGCCCAATAAGAAAAAGGGAAATTAGTTAATAACCACAAGGGCAGATGGGATTAATGCAATCAAGCCATGACACTCATACCCAAAGATCTGGCTCTAGAGTTAACGCCTCGAAAGCCAGACCAGAAACTGATCTTGTAGAAGCACCTTCTCCCAGCCTCTACAAAGATACAAGGGTTGGCTCTAGTTCCACTACCCAGCATTCCACTCAACCCAATAACACAAGCAAAAGGGGAATCCAGAGCCTGGTTAGCCTTTGAGGTTAGTGTGTTTCATGGCAAAAAAAAACTATTTCTTTCCTTCCTTAGGGGCAGGAGAGATGAGACAAAATGGGAAAGGAGAATTACAAAGTCTTTTTCAAGTATCAATAAAAAATATACTGTATCACCCCAGCACAGCTGAGATAAAGTTATACTGAGACATTCTGTGTGTAGTGGGGGGGGGGGCGCTCCATGTTTACATTCAAGGTAGAGATCTGAGCTCAACAAAACAGTAATGATCTCAGACATTGACAGCAGTCATGGGGAAGACAGGGAGAGGTCGGAGAGTATCCAACTGGAGTCTTTGAGTCCAAACTCAAAGTTCAAAAAGACCCTTCCCCTACAGAAGGGTACTAATTAAAAACAAAGTGTGCGAGTTGAGTTCACTGGCCTAAGAGGGCAAGAGCTGGACGAGACAACTTCACGGCTGAGAAAGTGGAAGCAGGGAGCTTGCAAAGAGCGAAGGGAAGCGGGGGAGGGATGTGGCTGTTCAACAGGCTCCTGTGTTTGAGCATTGGTCCCGAGTCGGGGGAACCGACTGGGGAGGTGATAAAAACCCTTTTGGAGGTACAGCTTTGCTGGGGTTGGGGGGAGCACATCACTGAGAAGGGGTTACAGTCCGTAGCCTTACCACACTTCCTGCATATACTCTTCCTCCCATTCCCTCTCTCCTTCATATGTGCTGATGAAATGAGAGCCTCCTGCCTCTACCTCTCCATGCCTTTTCCACCACTACAGACCAGCCCCCCTGAACCCATAAGCCAGGCTACACCCTTTTTTTCCTCAAGACGCTTTGGAGCCAGGTATTTAAACATCATCTAAATGGCTAGCACAAAGGGCAAGGGGGGAGCTGACTAGAACCTGCATATTTACATATTCCAATGACCACTTCAACCAAAGTGTGCAGGAAGGTAGAGTCAAAGAACGTACTAGAACAGGAAGTCTCTGGCAGTGGCTCGATCGGGACCTGAAGGTGCATTGCTGTCAATGGGACAGAGAAAAAGCCCTCTCGGTAACAGCGTCCACAGAAAGACGATGAGTTAGTTCTAGAAAATGAAGGAGAGGAGTGTAGTTCAAGGGGGTAAATTATTCGCTCTGCATATATAATAAGGTCATGGGTTGAAGCCTCAAGCACCACATAAACTAACGTGGTACATGCCTACCCTGTCTCAAAAAAACAAAAACAAAGTAGAAAAACAACCAAACAAAAACAAAGAAAGTTGCAACCAGAAGAGGGTCCTTGACAAAGGATTCAGAAACAAAAATAATAGGGGCTGGAGGGATGGCTTCGTGGCTAAGAGCACTGGCTGCTCTTCCAGAGGTCCTGAGTTCAATTCCCAGCACATGGTGGCTCACAACCATCTGTAATGGGATCTGATGCCCTCTTCTGGTGTGTCTGAAAGCAGCAACAGTGTACTCAAATAACTAAAATAAATAAATCTTTAAAGAATTGGGGGGGGGAGTAAGTAATGTAAAAATACACTCCTGAAAAGGAGAAAAATATTGACCTAAAGCAAAACCACACAAGCTGCTCCCTTAGTAACGACAATGACACACAGGAAAAGGATAATTAGGGAACAGAGATTACAAATAAAACAGACCTCTCATAAGAGAAAAATGGCCTTGTCCTCATCCACCTCTGTGAACCTGTCAGCAGGGTGAGAGTAATTACCTTCCCCCACTCAGGACAACCAAAAGGCTGTATGCCTTTAGGTGCAGACAGAGTCAAAGACAGCGCAAGGAAATCTCCTTTTAGCCTCCCATTACGAGATAATTAAGATTTTTAAGTAGGAAACATTCCATGTATATGTGGTAAGAAAAGGCTAAAAGCAAAAAAAAAAAAAAAACAAGGCTCATTCTAGCTACAAGGGTTGCCAGCGCAGAAATATCTTTTCTACTTGGAACGAAGTCCTTGCAGTAACCATCTGGGCTGATCCCCTTCTCTCTCCCACCCTTGCTATTACAGAGGAGATAGAATTTTAAGAGCATATTTTGGATTAAATGAGCAGGGTTTCAAATTCACATATGTATATTTTAAAAGCTCGGAGCAGCTTTGGATAGCTCGTAGATCGGGAGCGGAGATCCAGAAAATACAGCCAAGAAAACTTTTGGATAAATAACATCTGGCCACGGGGGTTTTGTATTCCTTGAGTTTCTCAACTTCCTCTCTGGAGGAACCTAAGTCCCTGTTGGCCTTACTCTGACTTCCTTTAAGATGTTTCTACAAACAGATACTGCTCAGTCGCTCATTTCTGGATCTGGGGGAGTACAGTGGTGGGAGCAGGGGGATTGCTGCCGGGAAATGCCATGAAACCGGAACACGTGTGCTGTAACATGCTCGTGGGCATGCCCCAGTCCCAGTTGCATACCTTTGAAACTGCAGGGAGCAGGAGATCCCCGGGCCTCAGACGGACATGGGTCTCACCCCCAGATCTGCCATTTAGCAGCCGGCCTTGATGAACTCTTTCACCTCACCAGCCATAAAGCCCTCTTTCTCCTCCTGAAGGTAAATGACGTTACAACAGCTGGGGTTCTAGGAAAAGGAACCCATTCCTGCTGGTGACAAGCGTCAGAGACCCAGGCGTAACGTGCCATGGCGTGTCATCCAGCTAGCAGGTCATGGAAACTAACCTCACCCTTTCAGAGACTATTTCCCGGTGCCTTGCTCTAGCCCAGCCAGCCTCCATGTTTTCCCTCATTTTCTCAGCTGCTGCCCCTTCTGACCAGCTGTAGCTTTCTCCCCCTCCCCAAGCCTCCAATCAAACGCCAAGAAACCCAGGAAGGAGAAACAAGCTACCCTCCTCTCCCCCTCATTCCTTCCAAACAAGTCAAGCGGGCACAATACCTTAGGACAGTGGTTCTCACCCCTTCTAATGCTGTATAACCCTTTAATACAGTTCCTCGGGTGGGGATGACCTCCAACCACAAAGTTATCTCATTGCTACTTCATAGCTGTAATTTTGCTACTGTTATGAATCATAATGTAAGGCTCTGATATGCAGGACATCTGGTACCTGGGTCCTGTGGGGGTTGTGAGAACCGCCGCCTAAGAGGTTTGAACACAACTTGCTTACCTAATCATGTACTTTGAATGTGAACACCTGGATCTTTGGAGCAGCTTCCAGTGCTTAACGTCACTTGATACTATTTAAGGACGAAAAAAGGGCAGAGCGGGAGAGGAGACCTATCAACCCAATCTGAGGCTGAAGGAAGGAGACAGGACACGTAAGATAAATGAATAAAATCCCAGCTTTGACTTACTCGAGGCACAGTGACAACAGTAAGAGTCACTAGCACTGTTGAAGTCTGGACAGGACCACTGCTCCCGTGCGAACTGTGCATTTCCCAACAAGCAACAGGTGGGCACAATGCAGAATTTGAAAGGCAAGTGCTTAGCTCTTCTGAGAGTAGCTTCAAATGCTACTGCTTGTGCTCAGGGCAAATCAATAAAATTCCAGGGTCACAATCTGGATGTCTATTGTTTTCCTAGAGACTTTCATTTCCCTCACAACTCACTGTATCAAATATTAAAAGATTGGGAGCACACATGCCCACACTAATGGGTTAAAACCGCAAGCCTGCAACTGTATTCCTGAAATGTTTAGAAGACAGACACCAGCCTGTGCAGAGAATAAACAGCCAATTAGGCCCAGGTGACATCCTGCCAACCCCACACACTCTTCTAGGAAGCGAAAAGTAGTCTGTATGTGGGTGACAAAGTCAAAACACTACCCTTGCAGAACCAACTTCATACACCAAAACGGCGCCGTAAGATGGTAGTCACGGCCGCCATGACTTTAAAAGCACCCAAAGCTGTAAGTCTCTGCAAGTGATTCATCTCCGGTTACGAAGCTGCATCAGTAAAGCATTTCTGTCTCCCTGAACTCTGCGCATAAGAGAAGGCAAACTTTAAAAAGAACAGCTCAGAAGCAAACCAAAACAAAGTCCGACTTTCAAGGCTAGGTACCGAAGTCATCGGAGAACTTCCTTCATGTTCAATGGGAGCCTCCCCAAACCCTAGCTTGCTCAACCGAGTGATGGAGCTGATATTTGAGAATAAGAATCATCAAATAAGAAAATGGGGGTGGGTAGGGCTGGAGAAATGGCTCAGTGGTTAGGAGCACTGACTGCTCGTCCAGAGGTCCTGAGTTCAAATCCCAGCAACCACATGGTGGCTCACAACCATCTGTAACGAGATCTGATGCCTTCTTCTGGTGTGTCTGAAAACAGCTACAGTGTACTCATATATAGTAAATAAATCTTTTTTAAAAATAAGAAAATGGGAGTGGGATGTATCCTTGGATGTCCCTGATATCTTTGAGCATCTGCAAGTATGAAGCCACTCTAGCTGTCAGCAAACCCTTTAACCATTTAACGCTCATTTGTCGTCAGTGTTTCAGTGGAAACATCAAAGAGGGAGATAAAGTTCACTTACCCCAGGACATCCAGCTTCTCCTCTAATACTCCCAATCTGCCCAGGATTGCAAAAGAATAGCCTAATATCATTTAATTTGAAAACTAAAATTTGTTTTAATTTACACAATAATAATTGTAATATTAATAATGTAATATTCCGTTAATATACAAATGTATGGTATAAAATTATATGCAAAAATAATATGTAATATAATTACTGATGATGACTTGTAGAGTGAAGAGCTGGCTCATTAGTGAAGAGCATTTTCAGAGGTCCTGAGTTCAGGTTCCAGTACTCACACTGAATGACTCACAGCTGCCTATAATTTCAGCTCCAGGGGATCTGACACCCTCTTCTGGATTCCACTGGCGTGTGCGCGCACACACACACACACACACACACACACACACACACACACACACACACAAATAATAAAAAATAAATAAACTTTTGAAACAAAATGATTTTATTTGCATATAATCATGTTAGACTCCCGTTGAGGTATATTGGTAACAGCATTAAATAAACTTACTGTATAGAGTCTATAATCGATAGCAACAGCTATAACTCAGAACAGTAAAATATTGGGGTCCTTTATAGTTCTTTTTTTTTTCACTGAAGGGAGGCTCTGGTACCAAAACGTTTTGAAACTTTTGATGAAGGTGGGAGAGAGGGCTATGTGTCTAAACATGCATTATTAAGTTGGTGTTTGTTAGCAGACAGGATTGGATAGATACACACATCTGGAGAGAGGGAAACCTACGGCTGCCTTCTACGCTTGTCTTTCTCTGCTCAGCCATATCTGCTCCAAAAAGAAACAAGATTCAAGCTGTCCTCTGGCAGCCATTTGCCTAGGTTTTCTGGGACAAACTTCACATCGAATCTGTTTCTAATTCTTTCCTCCCCCCCCCCCACCAACCACAAAAATGTTCCCTATATTTCAACATTTCTGTGTCCAAATACTCCTGATCTGAGTCGCACACACAGGAAACATCTTAAAACATCCCCCTGTTGTGGCGCCTGTAATTATTCTCCAAGTATTTCAACATGGCTCATGTGACCAACACGTGATGGTTAGGGTTAATCTGCACCTCTCTCGGGAAACACGTGTTCTTCAGCCGAACCTGGCCCTAGAGGGCTTCCTTAGCATTGAGAGCCGTCCACCCTGGTTGCTAAGCACCGTTAATAAAAAGTCTGTGTTTCTCTTTACCTCTGAAAAACACTGCATGTTTTCTTTTCTTTCCGCTTCGTTTTGTCCTTTTATTTCTTTGGCATGTATATATGTGTGCATACCATTTGTGCCACAGGTCACAGGAGCTTGGCTCTCTTTTTCTGCCACGTGGGTTGCCAGGGTTTGAACTCATAACGCTTGGCTGCAGGTACTTTTACCTACTAAGCCGTATTGCAGGCCCACAATGCAGGTTTTCTTGATCAGCAAGGTAGATAAAAATACATGAAATACTGATATCGAATACTAGGTTGGCTACGAAGACTGCTTGGCAGCTCAGCTTGTATTAGATGAAACCTATGAACTGAGGACAGCCATGTCCCCCAAGCCTTTCACTAGGCCTCTCAGCTTAGGCTTTTGAGTCTAATGGATGACCCCGCTGCTTAAACAATCCCCTTCCCGTTCAGATGAACATCTCGTGCCCAGAACAGTGAGGTGGGGGAGGGGAGGCTTTTCTATATCATAGAACAAACTGGAATATAGCGAGCATGTCTGTTACAAAAGGGTACCAGAAGAGCAGAGGCCCTTCTGCAAACCTCAAACAGAAACAGCATTAGAAGTTCACCAGCACAGGTGCCTAAGCCCCAACTTTACGTTTCACCTAAAGTCGAGCATCTATTAAGAGCTTTGAAACCAGACTCAATACGCATTTGTTTCTGCTTTGGCTGGGTCGATGATAAATTAGCATTTGGCTCTGCGAGTCCAGGTTAAAAGGGTTGAGATCTGGGAAATACATGGTTCTGGTTTCCTTTCCCCAATTTGCACAGAACTTCCCTGACCTTTGAGTTCCCTAACTATGTTTGTACAAAATTCTAAGCCCTGGTAACTCAAATAGCTCAGGGCTGGAGAGTTAAGAGAAAGACAAATACATCCAAGCCAAGTAGGTAACCGCTAGCTATAGGAAGGAAAAGCCGCCCCCCCCCCCAGGATGTGGTGGATTGAAAGTCTGTGGCCATCTTATGGTTTATCATCTTTGACACCAGGCTCCAGTCCTGTGTCTGCTCCCGCCCTGGCCTCCAGCCTGTCACACTGAAGAGTTCACTACAGGGGCTGGCCAGCCTAGAGAAGCTTGCTGTCTGTCAGGGCCAAACCCAAGAGAACAGCTAGAGTAGAAACACATGCCAGGCGTCACGTGACTTACATACATGTCAACTCCGTGGAGCAAGGCAGAAGATAACATCAGCCAGAGATAATCTCTCCTACCCCTGGCATCAGGACCGGACACCACACGTGTTGTATTTTGAACAAACTGACCTGCAAAACTGCTTTGAGCTCTCTTGAGTAAAAACCTAAGGGATGCCCGCCTCACCCCTGTTCCCTGCTAGGCAGCCATGTTTGCCTGTTTACCGCCTTGCTGTTCTTCATTGGGAAATCATCTTACGTTACAATTCCCAAAGCTATAGTTTAGAAGAATACTCATAAAAACAAGTATTTCCCTCAAACATTCCTGGCATTCCATCCCTGATCCAGCTTGGAGCATTTGAAGTGTTTAAATATTAGGACTTGGACAAGAGTTCCTTGTGGAGAGGAGGGATTGCTGCGAGAAGAAAATACAACCCTGCACAATTAGTTACCGACATTCTAGACTGAGGAACTTTCAGGAAACCGTACAGACAATGTTGAGTCACACCATCTGCAAGTGACTATGACGGGATGTATGAACTGTATTCTGCATGTGTGACTTGATTCTGAAATTTGAAATGCACACACATGCACACACACACACGCACAATGAGACAATGTTTTAAAACTCTTGATGAATGTTGAAGGAAGGGTTATGTATATAAGCATGTATTATTAAGTTGGTATCTGTTAGCAAACAGGATATAACCGATATACATATCTGATGGGGGGAAACATAAGGCTGAGTTCCAAGTTTGTATCTCAAACCACGATGTATTATTCTTAATGCATATAAAATCTGCATGCCTGCTGGAGTTTTACTGGACTCACTCAGAGTAGTTTCCCAACCTGAACCATTTGGAGAAAGGGAAAGAAAAGTAACAGAGCCCAAACTGAGTGCTCTTATGCATAACTAATGGAGAAATGGAATATCCTGAGTTCCCAGCACCCATATCCAACCATCTGTAATTCCACTTCCAGGGCATCTGATGCCCTCTTCTGGTGTACATGGCACCGCGTTTAACAATAATTGCAGATGAGGAAATCATGAATTTGAAAGGGAATGGGGGAGACAAAGAGGAGCTGGAAGGAAAGAAGATGGGGGGGTTATATAAATTCAGTACTCACGTGTGAAATTCTCAAAGAAATACTTAAAAGGTTAAAAAGTTCAAATAAGTAAGTGCTAAACTAAACGAACAGATTCGTTCTAAAAGTCTACCGTTCCTTCAGCTTTCCTCAAATTGCCACTTTACTAAAATCATATAAAGTAGCTCTGCTGTCCTTATTATGAAGCACTGACTGACTTAGAGTACTGGCAAGCTGATGCTCCCAGTGATGAGGGTACAGTAGCCTTCATGATCACCGACTGGTCTCTACCCAGGCCCAGGGGAAGGCGGGAAGCACCACTATTATGCCTTGACCCACTGACTTGGGAAGGAAAGCTCACTGTGACCCCACTAAGTGCTCATCTGTGACCCCACTAAGTGCTCATCTGTGCTGTGGGGACCCTGCCTTTGCTTGGTAGATGACACATAGGAACCACTAGAATTCTACACAGCCATTCCCAGCCACACTGGTCCAGACATGGCTGGCCCTGTGGTCTCACTAAAGAGGCCAAGGCCATTTTCTCCGTTTATGGACTTGATTTCCAGCCACAGCAAATAAACAGCGGCTGAGAGGGGAGGTTTTGTAAAGACAGCTTTAGTTCAGTCCACAGAAGAAGGGAAAAAGCCAAGATGGCTTCCCTTCCCCACGCCTTGATCGTATACACCACAATATAATACAAGGCATTTTTGGTTTGGTTTTGTTTTTAACTCAAACATCGAGAGTCATGGGTAACAAAATGTGAAAGAGGATTCTAAAAGCAATCAGACCCCATTCTCAGGGCACTAAATCTGAAATCCTTTTTCTCAGGATGAACACTTGGAAAAAAATCTCAGAGCGTTTTTTCAATAAGTTTAATCAAGCTACCTCGCAGCATTAAAACTTTGATCACTTGCGAAATAGGCAATCCCAAGAAAACTATTCGTCTGCTGTTGCTAAAGACAGCAAAGGCAACTTTAAAGCTGTTGTCTCTGAATATTAAATTCTGTCTATTCCACAACTTGGAGAGCAGCTACCCGTCAATGTTAAATTTTAGACACAAACATAGTCTTTCTTATAATTTGGGAAGGCACGATTGAAGTGTGCCACGTTCCAACCAACAAGACTGGACTCTGTTGCACAGGCCTTCAGAAACATAGGCAGAAGCATATGAGGTTATTACATCTCAGCCTTAAACAGAAAAGTGAGGGCCTGGGCTTGTTGTATTAACAAGGCACATTATAAAGCTCACAACAGGGCAAATCCCTTGGTCTATTGCTTGAGGGATTTCTGATGTTGTTTTGGGCTTTTGGGGTTGGTTGGTTAGTTGGTTGGTTTTGTTTGTTTGTTTGTTTGTTTGTTTCAAAATAGGCTTCCTCTGGGTAGCCCTGGATATCCAGGAATTTGCTGTGTAGACTAGGTAGTTCTCAGAGATCCATCTGCCTCTGCCTCCGAAGTGCTGGGATTAAAGGCGTGCACCACCAACTGTCCAGCTCTTGAATGCGTTGCAATGCATTTCTTGTTTCACCTTGTATTTTTTTGTACTGGGAACCAAACATGTTCACTGTGCACGCTAGGCAAATCAGTGAGCTACATCCCCAAACTGAAATGCTTTTATCACTTCAAAGTTCATTGGCTGATGCCTAAGCGAGCCCACGGAGATGGTAGTAGGAGGTGGGGCTTGGAAGAAGTTAAGAAAGGGGAGCACAGCCTTCTGAATTGGGCTCACATCCACATACAAAGATACCCAAGGACAACGTAAGAAGAGGCCCTTTACCAGATATCTACACTGCGGCAGCTTAATCTGCACGTCCAGAGTCTAATGCCTGTGTTCTCAACCTGTGGGTTGCGACCCCCTTTGGGGCTGGTATATCAGACGTTTACATTATGATTCATAACGGTAGCAAAATGACAGTTATGAAGTAGCCATAAAAATAATTCAATCCCTGAGTGGGGGGGGGGGGTCACCACAGCCTGAGGAACTATATTAAAGGGTCACAGCATTAGGAAGGCTAAGAGCCACTGCTCGACAGGGAGAGACAAATGCCTGCTGCTCTGGAGGTTTTGTTATAGAAGCCCAAACAGACTAAGATATAAGCAATGCTATTTGGGGACTGTTGGGGGCCGGGGCGGGGGGGGGGGAACTAAGACCTCCAAGATGACAGGCAGGAAGGAGCACATCAGACTTAGTTTCACATCTGGGCATCTTAAAAGCAGACAATACATCTTAAATGATTTTCATATCAAAGCAGTAAGAGCAAAGACAGGAAACAAACAAGGGAGACACGAGTCACCCAGTTCAGATCCAGGTACAAGCTTCAGGTGACAGCACAAAGAATGTGCACGCAGCAGCCCGACACCGTGAATAAGAACCCTTCCCCAACAGACTCGGTGTGTTGGATGCCCGGTCTCAGGCTGGGGTATTGAGAAGTTCTGGAAATCTTAGGAATTGGGGCTTAACTGAGGAAGTAGGTCAGTAGGGCACATCTCTGAATGGGCACCATCCCTTCTCCATCTCCATCCTGTCCTTCCTGGGATGAGCCTTGTCCTCTGCACACTCCTCCCACACCGTTAAGCTCTGTCTGCCTCAATAACAACATGGGCCCAGAATCAGCGATGCTAAGGATGATGGACTGAAGTTTCTCAAACTATAAAGCTTTCCTCCTTTATTCCTTCTCTCAGGACACAACAAGAATGAAACGACTGGTACTTATATATTACTCCAAGGAAGTAGTCATTGGAAGAAAATGGCCGTCTGCTGGGGACAGTCTTCTCTGCCCTGTACAATTTAGTCATTTAAGACTGTTTTGGTGTTTTGTTTGTTTAGTTGATTAGGTGAGTTTCTTGTTTTCTTTTTGTTTGTTTGTTTGTTTTCTTTTTTGTAATATCTGCAGGCACACTATTTGATTTGGCAGCAAGAAATATTGACACAGTATGTCAATGTAGCTTTTAAAACACTGAATAAAAATGTAAGCAAGAAGAAGAGTGATTTAATACAAAATTCCCAAGATGCCTGCCTGTCTTAAGTTATGTATCATGGTCCTTCTTGGTTTGCAGTTACTGTGGCCTTGAGGGGAGGGTAGCGAACCTGTGGATGGATGTCTGAGGACTACCTGTAAGAACTGGTTCTCTCCTTCCACATGTGAGACTGGGGATTGAACTCAGGTCATCAGCCTTGGGGTCAAGCACCATTACCGATAGCATCATCCCACCAGCCCAGCCTTCTCCTTCTAAAGGGGAAAACTCATCACAAGAGAAGTTAAGATCCTTCTGTCTGTGTCTTGGTGTCTTGTAACATTTCTTGGCCAAAGTTCACTTCCCTACCCTTTCTTTAGCCAAGTCGCAAAGTTGTGCTGAGTGGTTTTATGAACCATCAAATCTTTCAATCAAATTGAGCAGTCATTTTCCCTTGCACAAAATACTTCACTGCAGGACAAAACTGATGCGCTATGTTTGTCATATATATATATGTGTGTGTGTGTGTGTGTGTGTGTGTGTGTGTGTGTGTGTGTGTGTATGTGTGTATATATATATATATATGTGTGTATATATATATATATGTGTGTGTGTGTGTGTATATATATATATATATATATATATATATATATATATATATATGAATGATTTCAGATTTTCTGGAAAACTACAAGAAAAAAAAAGTATCACTTTCTGATCGCACGCCTCCACCCATGCTGGTGAGACATCAGACACAGACAAGACTCCATTCAGCCAGAAGAGACAAGAATGCTGAATACCACCTAGGAGGTATAACTTTTACAGTTGTCTCAAGTTAATAATTTGTCACAGAATTAACCATTGCCCAACTCGAAATCGCAGTTCCAAAGTCTTACAAGCAGGATTCTAATGTAGGAATTACCTAAATAAACATTTTTTTAAAGCATAAAATTGAATATTCCTTCTTCCAGTGTGACCCGGATTTGAGGGGCTGGTTCCACCACGTTGAGAAAGCGGTCCCCTCCACAAAAGCGATTCCTTCTGGTAACAATGCAGGGGGTAGCACATTCTCCAAAGCTGACGGCTTTGAAGTCCCTTTGCCAGCCAGTTCCGCCCATTTCCAATAATGATTAAAACTCATTCGGCCACTGTCTGAGTTCCAGAGATTCCAGGCCAACACTTGGTTTCACATGAGAGACTCCAGTGGCCCAAATCGTCACTGACTGGAACTCCCCTGACATAAAGCCGCCAATCATCCTGGTGGGCTAAGCAGAGAGCTCTGAACGGCTCACTGAGAATTAATAGAGGACAACATTAAGCAGACCTCAGCTTCTCTTTATTTGATCTCAATGATTGGAAGAGAAACTGCCTATCTACCCTGATGCCCACTGGAATGAGCAGTAACTGTGTTCTTTAACTAGCTGTGTGGTCAATGATTTGAGGGAGTAACAATGAATCCAGTTAGAGCTAGAGACAATGGACCACACCTGGAGTGTGCTACTTACATCCTAAATCAGCTCCTAGAAACAAGACCAACAGTCTCCCCTCTCTGGAGTCCTCAAATAGAATCAACATCCAGGAGGGTGTCACAAGAACAGAATCAAGTCTCAGAAGTCTCTATGAAAATGTAAATAAAATATAGGGAGACTAAAACTGGGGAAGGGGGGTCAAAGAGGTGGCTCAGTGGTTAAGAGCTCTTGCAAAAGACAGGAGTCTTGTTCCCAACACCCACACTGGGCAGCTGGCCACTACCTTTGACTCCAGTTCCAAGGGGGTCTGTCTCTTCTAGTCTCTAAAAGCACCGCACCCCATGCACATCCATACCCACAGAAATATACACACAATTAAAAATAACATTTGACCATGTTTTAAAGCTAGGAACACACTTTTATGTCCAAATGATTATTCTAAATAGAAACAATCTTTAGCTAAAGTAATTTAATTTCTCCATCCCCACTTTGTAAATTGCTTCTTACTGAGCACTTTTATTTTCGAAGGGACTGTATAACCCCCACATCGGGACAACCTTTCAAGTTGAAAATATTGAGTTCAGCACTCACACATTTATTTATGTTCTTAATCAAGTGCAAAAACCAAAAGAGAAAAACAAAATGTGTTAGATGTAACCTAACTAATTAAGTAGTAAATATTAATTGATATTTATCAAAGAGACGCATATGTAAAAGAATTTGCAGCAGAACTGATCAATTCAAACAAGGTCGCTGAAATATCATGAATTCTCTTGGGAAATATCAGAGCTATGACCCTCCCCTTGGCCGCTCCTTTGTTCCCTACCAGCTGCTGCTTGGCAATTCTTCACTCCTGATTTTCCTAGTTCTTCTGGTCAGATAGCCATTTAATGTCATGTCTGGGCTCTCCAGATAACCACAATAGAACGGTCTACACGGCTTGGTCTACTACATTAAAAGTAGAAGCTGTCACTTCAAAAGAAAGAGAAAAAGTGGCTCCCATCTTCCTACTCTTAGTCTTAAACATTCAGACACAAGGGTGTCATCAGATATTAACTCTTGATAAAAACAAGCTTTAAAGGAATTTGTTTACAGCTTTATCTGTGGTTTTCTTACAAAGAGGTCCTTGGGTATTCAGGGATTCTTATAGAGTGAATATAAATTATATTTTTGGCTTTCTGTGTTTCAGTGATTTCTCGATGTTGTAGAAATTTAACTGTCAGTTCTTTAAACTTAGAATTAAAGAGACCCAATACTTCAAGAGACCCAATACTTCAAGAGACCCAATACTTCAAGAGACCCAATACTTAGGGCTGAACTCAATAGTTTATATATGTAATTATATTAACACGGACAAAAGTGTTTTCTTCTACAGTAAGGTCTTAATTTGGGTAAACACTCCCAAGAAGACCACAGTGTCTTTTATACATTTGTTGAAAAAGCACTAACAACCTACGGATACGCCAGCCCAGCACAGTCAGTTGAAATTCCTAACCCAGTGGGTAAACAGATAGATGTAGGACAATTTAACAAAAGGGCAAAAGGGAGCTGAATGTAGGACATTTTTTTTCATATTTGTAAACGATTCTTTGAGAATTTCACATCGTATATTCCCAATTCCCAATCCTACTCAGTTCCTAGTCCTTCCACATCTGCCCTTCACCCTTGTAACATCCCCCCCCCCAAAATTAAAACAAAAACTTTATATATCTTGCAGTGGGAGCCGAGGTGTATCACCGTGTGTCCCACAGTATATGCCCTTTTGCTCAAACAGCTTTCCTTGCAAATGTTCATTGCAATGAGTCATTGTGCTGGTTCGAGGCCTCTGGCTTCTGCTACACCATCAATACTAAACCCTAACCATCAATGCTGGACTGCTCTGAGTCACAGAGATCCTGCAGCTTTGGTTCTGTTTTAAGTGCTCTGGCAGCTCATATGTAGAGAGTGGGCCAACCCAAAGCCCTGGATCCGGCCTGGGTGACAGCTGAGTTGGTCAGCCAATCATCAGCACTCCTGAACCCTGGAACCCTCCTTACCACAGTCAGCCATCTGAGCTGCCCAGGCAAGGTGAGAGGCAGAGACAGCTGGCTGGTGCCACCTTGCAGTGGCTGGTGAGGGGTGGAGCCACCTCTGTAAAGCCCTTGAACATCATCACCATGGCAACAGGTGGCAGCCAACCTCTCACATCAGTCTGTTCCTCCTTTTCATCATTTCATCTCTTTCCTCAACATACTTGCTCACCATAGAGGCCATGACTTCTGGCTGTCTTTCTCCTGTGCCCACCGAATGCAGGTTATTTTAAATAACAACAAAAGGTTCAGGCACATGACCCTGTCTTTGTACTATATACTATATTCTATCTACTAACATCAGCATGAGGGGGTTGCGGGTTATCAAACATATGGTAGTATGTTATGTTAGGAAGATCTTTCTGTCACTGTGATAAGGGATGCCGGGGAGGGAGGAAGGGAAAGAAAGAGCCATTGGCTGACAGGTACATCCCAGGCATCTTTCCCATATACATACATTCCCATACATAAGTTTCCTCTGGTACAAAGGACCAGAACATGTTGGAGTGGATCCTGTCTGATATTGACAGTGAAGGAAGGCCTTGTTGAGACAAATAAAAACCAACATGATGACATCATTCGACATAACTTGTATGATTGGTGGTTAGCAACCCCCTTTACAAGTAGGTTGGTCAGAGTATAATGCAGACGGTGTTTCCCTTAGTTGTCAAATGAATTACATATTCTAGGTAGCCTGTATAAGAGACACAAAATCCTGGTATTTTACTTACAAGCCTAGATTGGGCAGGTTTTGAAATATTCCAGCTTACATCCTAACTCTATGTCCTTTGTTACCTGCTGCTTGATTCTCTCCTGGGTTACCCTCAAGGACCACTTCTGGCTGCGTGCTCATGATCCATCCAACCTAAGGGCAACCTTCTCCTGTCCTGTCTCCTTTCTCCTCCTTCCTGAGCTCTCCTGAGAGCCTTCCCTTGAACCTCACATCCCTTTCTCTCTCTCCTGCCCAATCACAGGCTCTGGCCTTTTAGTATCCAATTAACTTTAAATTGGGGAGCAAGGTTTACATACCAAAGGCTGGTGTGCACAGGAAATGTCTTGGGGCAACCAGATCTTGGGGTACAGGATTCAGCATTAGAATGCACAGCAGAAGAAGAGCAACCCCGAACACTTGTTCAGATGAGGCAGAGACCTCTCTCCATAAAGAGAAAATCCTGGTTTGCAACCTCAACAGCCTAAACCCAGAAAGTAAACTTCATAATCACACCTCCTTCAGCCCTTCCTCAACACAGACTCATTCCCTAAGCCTCCTCTTCCCTACCTCGTACAGATACCAAGAGCATCCTCAGCCTCTGAAGTTACCCACTCCAGTCCCGCGCTAGTAGCTGCCCAAAGAGTTCCTGCTGCTCAACCTGCCTTATCTTCTGACTCAGAAAGAGTAACTTGACTGCTAAAAAGAGAATTTGACTTTCAATTCAGAAAGTGAGCTCCTCTACCTCCCCTCTCTCTCCTTCCCTCCCGCCCCTCCCATTCTCCCTCCCTTTTCCCTATCCTTCTTAGATAACCAGCTTCCTGCCCTGTTGTTTTCTCCCACTGACTCCAATAAAATTGTCCTTGAGTTCCCTCTGAGGCAATTTTTAAAATTCCTTTATCTATGAAATCAAGAACCCAAACAAGGGTCTGTGTGTCCCTTCGCAATCCCGCCCACATAGGACACTCAGCTGAGTTCTAGAGACATTATAACTTTCCAAAGGCCACATGGGAAGGGAGTTTCAGAAATATGATATTAGTGAATTTCTTAATTTCTGGCCAAAAAAATAAGGGTAACGTATAACTGTGCTTTGAAAACATCAGCTATCTGTGCAATTGTTGAGCTCCTAATGTCACAGAAATACAAAGCCTGCATTATCTCAGTTATTGAATCTGAAAGTGTCGCATCCATTGAAAGAGAAGAGAGTGATTACGTCCTGGGCCTAGGCTGGGGGAGCTAGTAAGAATTAGCAAGAAATTGGCCAAAGGATCCGAAATTTGAGATAGGGAAAAAGAAACAGAAGACATTTCCTGTGCACAGTGCGAACTGCAACAGGAATGGAGTATCAGGGCCAAGAAGAGGGCTCAGGGCATAGAGAAGCTTGCAACACAGCCTGGGTGACCTGGATTCAATCCCCAGGACCTGTGTGAAGGTGGAAGGAAGAAACAAACCCCATAAAGCTGTCCTCAGTCCTCTGCATGTGTGAAAAGGGGTACACACACACACACACACACACACAAACATACACCATCTATCCTGTGACTCAGATGACAGCAGGGTGGAGAAAGACTATACATTCATGCAAGATGCAAATAACTGGTTCTTGGATCCCCAGGGCTAAGTAAAAAGGGGCCAATCTAAAAGCTTACGTACCAAACAATTATTGTATCGATGTGTGGTGCACTTCTGTCAAAACCCGGTATGCACAGGGCAGTCCTTACTGTCTGCAAGCTGTGAGAGATCGTTCCTGGAGGTGTAAACTCCAGGATGGGAAAGAGCTGTGATGAAAGAAACCAATCAATGTGTGAAATAAAGTCAAGGAAAGACAGAGGTGCTGACACACAGGTCACCAGACAGAAGTAAGATGTGTACCATGAGGCAAAGAAACTATGTACTGGGCTCAGTGATATCTCTGTTTTTCATGGGGTTATTGGCCAGGAATTCCAAGACAGGTATACACTGTATCCTGAGTCAAACAATATATGAGCCCAGATCACAGCCAGGAAGAATATTCAAGTGACCTCTACTGTGGGGATTAGAGATGGCGCCTCACTATAAGTTTTGTTTGGCTAACTATAGCTACAGATGGAGACCATCACGAATCTGTACAGAACCATTTATAGACACGTATTATACAAACTATTCCTCTGCTGTGTCTGCTGGAAGGACGTAAAGGAACACAACTCATTAATGATGAGACCACCCGATCTTAGCTCTGACGCCATTTTCCCATCAAGGCACTATGGCTCCTTTGAGCAACAGAACCTGGAAGATCGTATGACACCACAGAAGAATAACCATGTTCAAAAACGAACGAAAGAATGTATAATGATGCAGGTATGCAAGGGGAGAGGAACGTAAACCAAAAGGGGTCACGGTGGTCAAAACCAAAAGGGTCCGAGCGACAAAGTACATGAACAGTGATGACGTAAGCCTAACAAATGCGTATGGCTCAACTACAGTCCAGACTATGACCCCAGAGCAGCACGGGAGCAATAGACAAGCCAAAAGCACAGGAACCCAGCACTAGGAACAGAGCACATCCACAGTGTGCGTCCTTGGTACTGTGAGGATGTCATTTTATAACCTATGGGAAGGCGACCAAAGACAGAGAAAAAAAAAAATCACACACACTGTAACCAAGGCTCTCTCACAGAGTATTCAGCCAGTGTGCCTCAGAACTGTCAGACTGATCAGAGCAAAGCAAGTGTAAGACAGTCACAGCTCAGGGAAGGGGTGGGGTGGAGGGTGTCTGGGATGCTTGTCAACTTGAGGTGTTGTCCTGGGCAGAATTCTGGGATGCAGAAAGGATGGAGAAGAGGAAGAAGAGAGGAAGGCTGAGGGGAGGGAAAGAGACAAGAGCAATGAAGGGAACACAGCTGAAGCATGAACTTGGGATCAGAGTTATGTGCGACTGTGGTTCATTGGTTCATGTATCGTGTGAGGACTCTCATCAATTTTAAATCTACTTCAATGAATTGCAAGTTCACACCAATGAAGGAACCAAGACACCTCCACATCACCTCCAAACACCAGTTTAACTAAGCGTAATTTATCTAAGTTTGGCTCACCCTTTAAATATTAAAATAAAGATTAAAAAATAAAACCAAAGCTGCTACACTTACAAGGCAGAAGGCCAACATATTTTAAGCTTGCCGGGTTTTTCAATAATCTACATACCGTCTAGGTTGCAAAACCGGAATATTGATTTTTGGGGGCGCATCTAGAATTATTGATAGGAGAGTCAGTAGATGAACTGCAATAGCAAGAGAGCTGTTCTTTCATCAGTAAAAACTGTGGCTAGTGTCTGGGCCTGGACTTTTTTCCATAATGGAGGGGCTGTTAAAATCTCAGAGTCCCAGAGATGGATCTAAGACATCAGCAAAAACACTGGTGGTGTGACATTACGTAATGAACATTTCCATAATCTGAGCTTGTTGCCAATAATAAATGTTGAGAGACTGTTTGTAAGCATGTAAACCCTACTCCCTGGTTTGAACAACTGTTAATTCTGTCCACTGGAGACCCACAATGCTGCAGGGCAGCAGTGAGCTACAGAAACTCTGGCCTCTCATCATGGGGAGGATGGTGTTGAGTAGGTTAGAGAAGAGACTAGCCCAAGAAGCCACCTGGCACACAATGTAATTCCCAAAGGACATTATCCAACTAAGCCAAACAGATACTCAATCTTAAGTGTTTCTATCTAATAGAAGAGTCATGATAACACCCCCAAACTGCTCACGGCCATGACGATGTGTGTCATAAGAACACAGCCAAGTCAAAATTCTTTATTTTAATATTTCTGTGGGATTTTCTGTTTTGTCTTTTAAAAAAAAAACTTTGTTTTGGTAATGGTAGGTGGGGTTTTGTTTGGGTTTTGCTTTTCTATGGTTTTGTTATTGGTTGGTTGGTTGTTTTCTGGGTTTGGTTTTGTTTTGTTTTGACACAAGGTCTCCCTGTCTACACAAGTTTGGTCGAGCCCGTAGTCCAGGCTGTCTGGGAACTCAGAGATCAACCTGCCTTCAAAGCATTAAGAAAAGGTCCATATGCTACAACAAGCAGGGTAACTATCTCTCTTATAAGCTTTGATAATGAATAGTGTCCGAATGCACCTACATTTCAAATATAATCTGACACTCTAACAGGTTCTTGGAGTGTCTAGTAAACATCAGCCACATCTGTCTAAACAGAACACAACTGATATCAGATGAACTAAAACGAGAATATTTGATATTTAAGACTTCGAAGTCAAAGACCCCGCTTTTGTCCTTACTGTCTTAGTTACAGGCACAGGCTAATTCAGTTCAGAGTCCTCTACTAGGTCTCCTGAAGGCTCAATTTTAATGTCGAGACACTGGCTCTAATTATTCTAAAACATCAAGAAATAATATTGGAAAAACAGAAGCCAAAATATAAGTTCTTTCTTTTCACAAGAAATTTCTACAAAGTCAAGGGCTGTTTTGTAACAAAACCACAGATAAGTTTTAAATAAATTCCCTTGAGACTCGTTTTCGCTAAGTATTTCACTAAATATCTGATGACGAATTTTTCTCTAGTAAAGCCAGTAGAAAAATGGGACTAATTTTATTTTTCAAACCTAAAAATTCTACTTTTAATTAACAGCAGAACAAACAATACGGACCTTCTCATTGTGGATAAATGACTGGAAAACATGGGTATAATAACACATACACACGCACATGTATATATACACACATGCATGTACATGTGCATTCAGGTACATACACACACATATATACATGCTTGTGTGCACACACACACACAAGCATGCTCAGAAAAAAATGGAAAGTTAGCAAGAAAGTGAAGAATTGCTAAACCAGCAACCAATAAGGGAGCAGAGAACTAAGTATTATCCATGAGAGCAAATGCTAATTCTAGGGAGAGTAACATGAGAACCCAAGTCACCCGGTTAGCAGACTCTTGGCCAGAAGCAAAGAGCCAGGCATTGGCACAATGTAAAACAATGTTACATAAACAAATGCAATGTGATTCCCAAGGTGACTATCCAAACAGCCAACAGACACAGATGTGAAGAGAAGCCTAATGTCCTCCCTGGTGGAGGAAAGACCACCGCACTCACCAAGTGGCTCTAACTGAGAAGACTACTACTGCTCCTGAGGACAGGCAAGTTTACTGAGCAAATGGAAAATCCTTGTTTTGTTTTGGAACAAGCTGTTTTTGAGAAAGCACCTCACTCTGCAGCTCAAGCTGACTCAGAATTCCAGGCTCAGGACTTCACACTTGTAGCAGCCATCCTCCTGCCTCAGCCCTCCAATTCTGGAGATTTCACAGGTGTGAGCCACCACACCTGGCTGGAAATTCTTATTTGAAAGAGCCGGTGCAGGGCACTACAAACAACCCTTTGGGAAATTAGAAGGTAGTATTCCCCAAAGCTAAACATATCTCTGGTATATATACCTTGTTTTACCCCTCTTGGGCCCAAGAGAAATCAGCCTTCCCAACAGCTGTGTGCAAGAACATCCACAGCTGTTTCATCCCAGCAGCCAAAGATAAATATGACATAAAGAACTGACCACAAATGAACCCTTGCATGTTTATATGCCGGAATATCCCAGAACCCAAAGGAACAAACTCGCAACAGTACACACGCCGATTTAGACAGGCGAGGACCCCACAGAGCTGACCAAGGAAAGTCACAGGTCAGTTTCTTAAGACAAAAGTTAAGTTTTGTGAAAATCTGCTAATAAGCTAGCTGCACACCACAACATCATGAATCTGTTCACGTGGAGTACTTAGGGATCCATATCCCTGCACACGGTAAGGCCGCCACAAAAACTACTAAGGATGCCACCTCAAAATGAAGGCAGCTGTAATCATCAGAGGTAAGGCAGTGGGCAAGAAGGGAGCATGTCTCACTGTGTGCAGTATCTTCTTCTTTTGAAGAAAAGACAGTTTACTGAGCAATGCCTTCTGCCTCTATTTTGTTACGTATTATTCCTCGTGATTCAAATGCTAGAAACAAAAACTTTGAGGAACTGGAATATTTTATAATTTAAAAAGATCTGGGTATTTGGAGTCTCAGATTGGAAATGGATGCAAGACAAGCAGATACCTAGTCACAAAGGCCACTCACGGTGACGCACTGAATAATTCTGTACCTCAAAAATAGTGTCGTCAAAATCTCTAACACATAAACACAACAAACCATAGAATGTTCCTCAACTGACCGCTCTGTAAACCTGAAATTCGATTTTGGAACTCACTGCTTAAGTTTGTCAAGAAATATCAAAGACAACATTTCTGAATGGTTTGGGTTCTGCATTGCGCCAAGCATTTGACAAAGTCTCGCTCTAAGCAACACTTGAAAACCTTTTACCTGACATACCTTGGCATGTTTGAATTCCTAAACTGTTGGACTGAAAAATGCAAGCTCCAGCAGTAACAACCCTGCTTTCATGGGTTTGTGTGTGTGCATACTCAGGTCTGCACACGTATGTATACACGTGGGAGTGGGGGAGTGTTGGGATGTATGTCTGTGTTTATAAGCGTGCATCCGTTATGGGGTTGTCCGTGCATTTGTGTGTGGAGGCCGGAAGCCACCATCAGTGACTTTCTTTCTGGTTCTCCACTGAATCTTTTGAGGCAAGGTCTCTCACTGATCCTGGAGCTCATCAACTGGCCAAACAGGCTGGCCTCTGAGAGCCTAGACTCCATCCGGCTTTCTCTGCCTCTCCTCCATCGACAGTCGCTGAGGCATACCATGGTACCTGGCTTTTAGATGGTGTTGGAGATCTGAACACAAGCACCGTCACTTTCTCCATAGCTCTGCTTTCGTTTTCCTAATGGAAAACCATCTGTCAGACCTGTTTCGCCAAGTTCATCCTTATGTCTAAAATCTCAAGCAACTACAGACCCGTTTTTCACTTGAGATTAGCATTTCTCGGGAACAACATGGATCAATGTCCCACCAAACCAGCCTTCCGTTCACCACTGACACGTTTCCCCCAACCCAGTGTCTGGCCATCATCCACTGAGACCCACAGACACCCCAGATGCCTACAGCAGTGTAGATGGGCAGAGGGGCAGGGCTGAAGACCACCACACATAGCCTCACCAGGCATGGAACTCCACGTCTTTCCTACTGAGGGCAAAATGAACACAATTTGAAAGAACCAAGGGCCGTGGAAAAGCTGACCATCTGAACACAGCGTCTGTTTCTAGTCTTCAGAAAATTTAATTTCAACATGTGGACTTTTGAGACTCTATTTTTTTTTCCTTTTCTTCATTTTGGTGCTGGATACGAGTGGGCGGGTTGTTTCTGACTCTGCCTTTCCAGTCTGTAGTGGGCTCAGGCTGCTGCTACAGCTGGTGCAAACATGGAAACTCCGCAATTAGGAAGTCTGAGGATTGTTGTGCAAACCATGGTCGAAGGGCCAGAGTCCACTTTACACATAACTGTCTCAGTGTGATTTTCTCTCCAGAGAAATTAGGAAATGGGTTATGGGGTGTGTGTGTGTGTGTGTGTGTGTGTGTGTGTGTGTGTGTGTGTGTAAACTCTCAAGTGCATACCAAGAAGAGGTTGTTTAGCACCTTCCTCTGTGTCTCTCTACCTAATTCCCTTAAGACTGGCTCTTTCACTTAGTATAGAGCTGGTCTGTCAGCAAGGCCCAGGTATTCCACTGTCTCTATCTATGCTCCATGACAATGCTGGGCTACAGGCGCACACACCTTTTATGTGAGTGTCAGAGATTTCAATTCAGACCTTCAGGCTTACACAGCCAGCATACTTACCACCTCTCCAACTACAAAAATTCACTTCTTAAGAGATATGAAGAGTACTGGAGAGAGGCCTCAGTGGTTAAGAGCACTGACTGCCCTTCCAGAGGTCCTGAGTTCAAATCCCAGCAACCACATGGTGGCTCATCAACCATTTGTAATGAGAACTGAGCGTCTGAAGATAGCAATAATGTACTTATATATAATAAGTAAATCTTTGTTTTAAAAAAAGAGATATGAAGAGAGAATAAAGAAATATTAATTTTGATTACTACGAGCAAAATAATTCTCCCAAACTTCCCAAATAACTTTTCTAAAACAAAATCGATTAAGGTTGTAAGCGTTAAGTTCACATATCTGTTATATAGGAAGGCAGGCAACAATTACCAAAATAAATAAATAAAATAAAATATGTAAGCATGAATCGATATTGCTATGCATACATACCCTGGTTTGTGTTAATTAACCGTCTTTTTTTTCTTTAATATGCACTGATGTGAGGTTATCAGATCCAAACTGGAGTTACTGACAGTTGTGAGCTGCCATGTGGTTGCTAGGAATTGAACTCAGGACCTCTGGAAGAACAGCCAGTGCTCTTAAGCATTAAGACATCACCCCATCCACCACCACCCTCAGTTTATGATATAATAGCAATATACATTTATTCCAGCTCACTAGAATTACCATTTGGTAAGAACCCCAAAACCAGGTGCAGAAACAATTCTAGAAAACACAAACTCCAAACCAAGCATCGACAGGTGTTCTGTCTGAGGGCCACAAGAGAGAAGTGTGAATTCCACGTACCAGTGGGCTACAGACGGCTGGTTCTTCTTGTGTCTCACACACTGCCTTCCCTCTGTATGTATCTCAAGAGCCATGGTTCCCACGTCTCACAGAGACCCCCCCCCACCCAATACTTTAACTTGGTTACCTCTGCAAGACTCCATCCCAGTGAGGTCACATTTGGAGACACAAGGATCTGAGTCAGAATGGTGGACACATTGTATGATACATGCAAACTTGTATGTGTGCACACACAGTCATTTACATCATGTCTAAGTGCATATGGAGACATACATATACAACCAGAACCATTCTTTTCTATTCTGGAGGATTTACTTGTGTTCTGTCCCCACACCAGGCCTATCACATCCCTCATGTTTTCTACCTACTCTGCCCATAAGCTTATTTCTACTTTCTCTTTTTAGACACATAAGGAAGACCACACATCCGCACATCCATGCTTCCAGACAAAGAGAGCTGCTTCAAGCCAAGCAGCCTTAAATAAAAGCGGAGAGCGGAGCATACTTTCCAGTGGAGGTAAAGCTCACAGCGTAACCAGGAGGAATGTGCAAGGCAGCAGAAACAGAGCTCGGTAGTTGGGCCAAACCATGATAGTCTACTTTAAAAATATGGAAATCCGAGAAGGTAGCTCTGTAACGATGGTTAGCTGAAGAACTCAGTCCGGCCGTCTACACTGCAGGCAGCACCAAGCTGTCTCATGCATCCACCTTTGAAGGAGATGTCTACTCCGCACATCTGGATTCGAGAGCTTAAAAACAACTGAATCTTTTGCCTGCTGTGGGCTCCTTAACACTGAATGCAAATGTCGTTACCAGAGGGGGCTGCCTGCCTTTAGGAAGGTGGGCTTCCCACAAGTCCCCAGAGCAAATACTCAGAGCTCAGGTTTCTTGGCAACCACACTTTTATCCTTACAAAACAGATTTTCTGTGTCCCTCTCTCTCTCTCTCTCTCTCTCTCTCTCTCTCTCTCTCTCTCTCTCTCTCTCTCTCTCTCTCTCTCTCTCCAACTAGCAGTGGGTGAACTCTTCAAAGCACCTTTTACTTGTTAAACAGCTTTTATGGAATCAGCATAGACGGTCCATGCAACAAATGAGTGGATCCTTAAAGTGTGGTGTGTACACACAATGGGATCTTATTTGGCTGTAAAGGAAAAAAAAAACCTGTGGAATTTGCAGGATAATGAATGGAACTAGAAAATATTACATTCGGTGAAGTAATCAGGGTCAGAAACACAAATGCCCATATGGGCTCAGACAGACAGAGAGACAGACAGACAGACAGATAGACAGTCAGACAGACAGATAGACAGTCAGACAGACAGACATATACACACACATTCTAACTTCTATATATGTAAGTTTACATGAGTGAGTCTGGATGGAGATCAGAAAACTGGAACCGGATCCAGGAGATGCAGAAGAACAGCCTTAAGGACACAGGTCAGAGAACACAGGAAAGAAGAGAAGGGCTCAGAGAGGGAGGACGGTGCATGCTGCACAGCGTAAGAAGACAGGAAAGACGGGCAGAGGAGGATCGACCCACGTATGCATGTGTGAGGCTGACATGTGAAAGCCTGGTTCTCCGTAATGCCAATTTGAAAACAGTATTCATTTCTTTCCCCCAAAGATCGTGGAAGTATACAGAGGATTTGCTAAAGCCAGTATGTTTTTAAAGAAATTCATCAGGTTATTTCGTTTTATGGGGGAAGACGTGTAGTGCAAACTTTACTGTCCGAACTATGTTACGTGTGTGGTGCTCACTGTGTACACAGGGTGCTTGGAAAGGCACAGCTCAAGGGAGCTCAGATGTTCCCTCACCTTGCAACATCAAAACTCCACTTCCAGGAGCTGCAGAGCAGGCTCGGTGGTCAAGATCGTGTACTGCTTTTGTGGAGGACAGAACCCAGCTCACTTCCCAGCATTCACGGTGGACCACTAAAATCGATGCCCTCTGCCCACCTGCATGAGGTACCAGCAGCCGTGGCATGCACATTCACGGACGCACAGACGTGAACACAAAAATAAATTCTTCAAAAACCGCATGTATCAAACAGCTCTACTGCTTGCATTGGTGTGTGCGTATAGGTATGTGCATATGTGTATATTATATGTGTGTACGTATGTGTGTTCACTAAGGTTCACTAAATATAAAATTATCTCAAGCACAACAAGGCATTTCCATACCTGTATCCATTTCTTATTCTTGTCTGATACACTGATGAAAATTTTAGTTCTCCATTGGGTAGAGATAGTGGAAGAGAGAATCTGACATTGCTGCTGAACTTAGTGGGAAAATATTAGCTTTTTCACCCTTGAGTGTAACTGGCTGTTCCCTCTCACACTCCGCTCTTCCTGCCCCCTCCTCTCTCACGTGTGGTCTTTATTATATATGGGTTGTCTTTTCCATTTCTTAATCTTTTGAATATTTTCTTGTGTTAGAAAACTCGGTTTTCTCAAATGCATTTTATATCAACTTAGACAACCGTGGTTTGATATGTTAAAAAAAAAAAAAACAAACAGTATTAGAGTGGTTTTTCATATGCTCACTCCTTCCTGCGTTTCAAGAATGAATCTCATAAGGTCACAACATGTGACCAACAATGTCCGTTGTTGAATTCCATCTGCCCAGATTTTGTAGCAATAGACACCAGAGATGGTGTCCCTGATTCATGGTTTTCCTGAAATGCTGTTGCATAGAGGTTTTCCATCAGAGGAATTTGGAAGTACTTCCTTCCCAATATTTCTGGAAGAACTTGAGGTCAGTGCCAATTAAAATTTCTGGAAGCTTAACTAAGTCAAGTCAATTTGTCTTAGAGTTTCTGTTGGGAGGTTTTTGTTTGTTTTTGATCCTAATTTAATCACCTTATTAAGTCTGTTCAAATACTGTATTTTTTTTCACAATTCTGTCTCAGTGGATTATAGATTTCGACAGTCTTCAAGGTACATGGCTGTTCGAGGTACTCTGTTACGACCTTTTGACTTCTATAACATCTGTTCTAATGTCTCATTTCCCATACCTGATTTTTCTCATGGTTTCTTTTCTTTGTTTTTTGGCTCTACATTGGGTAGAAGAGGTGGGAGAGAGAATCTTACATTGCCGCTGAACTTAGTGGGGAAACATTGGATCTTTTGCCAGGAGTTCAATCTTTAGTTTTCTATTTTGTTTCATTTGTGCTTTAGTCTTTCTTGTTTCTTTCATCAGCTTCAATTCAGGGTGGGTTTTGGCTTTTTGTTGTATAGTTATTTTTTGGTTTGGTTTTTGTTTGTTTCTCTTCTTGCTCTTCTTGCTCCTGGGTCAGTCAGTCACTCCACTGATCTGAGGTCTACATTCTTCTTCATTCTGGACATCACTGCCCTGAACCTCCATCCTACTGATGTTCCTGGACCACAGACATTCCTGGTATATTGATTTTTCACTTCAATTTTCCTAAAGATACCTCCTAATCCCCCTGGAGGTCTCTCATCTGGTACTTCAGAAGGGTTTTGTTCTCTTCCATAGACATGTGGCCTTTTCGGCCTTTCTCAACCTACTGATCTCTAGTTTCACTCAACTACAGTCAGAAAGGACAGCCATTACGACTATAATCTGCTCAACCCTGCTAAGAATGATTCCCTGGCATATTATAACATGGTCAATCCAGGAGAACATTCCTTTCATACTTGAATAAACCCTGTTGTGTTGACAAGATAATGCTTTCTGCAAGTCCATCTAGTATAATTCATTGATTGCACACAAGAGCGCCATTTCCTTGTTTAACCTGGTTACCAAACGTGAAGTACTGACATCTGTTACTGTCACGACCCTATCTCCTTCCTGATAGAGTGAGAGTCTACATTATATAGTTCAGCATCTGGTGTTAGGTTTATACACATTCATAGGAGCTATGGTACTGTACAAAGACAGACAGGCCTCTTATTACAAAATAATGTATATAAGATATAATAACATATACTATTTAAAAGGATTGCACAATTCTTTATCTTGGACAGTCTGGGCTGCCGCATATGTGGCCACCTTGCTCTCTTCTGCCACCATCACTGAGGAATCCCTTCTTCCTACCCTTCTACTCTCAGTCTCCAGATATCCACTTACATATAAAGTACATTGTCTATCGAGGCCAAAAGTGGGTGTCAGATCCCCTGGGATGGTTGTGAGCTGCCAAGTGGGGTCTGCTGAGTGGCTTTCCAAGAACAGAGCCCGGGTTCCCCTGCAAGAGCAGCAAGTGCTCTTAACCACTGAGCAGTTGCTCCATCTCCCCAGAGAGGCTTCTCATGAGATGATTTCCTGTTTCCGTCATGTTTTATTGCTAAGTGCTAGATTCCTGGTGTGATCAAATAGGGTTTACATAGATAACTCAAGCCCCATGCTCACCCGCTGATACCAACCGGTTATTGTGGCAATCTTTTTATTTTGGTTATCGTGAGACTGTTTTCCTAGATTGTAAGTCCCTAGAAAAACAATGAAAACTCTACAGATCTGGGACAATTCTGGGTTTTATTTTCCTGTTTCAGCAAATTCAATCTTAAACCCCCCCCCCGGGGGAGATGGGGGTGGTAGCTCAAGATGGCCTGCGGCACCAGCAAGAGAGCCTGAGATTAGATTCCAAAAACCCACACATATACCGGCATTTGCAGAGGTGGCTGAGAGACAAATCTCTGGCACTCGGTAGCCTGCTGTCAGTGAGCTCTAGGTTCACAGAGAGAAACCATTTCAAAAAATAAGGTAGCAAACCATGGAAGAACAGACCCAACGCAAACCTCTGTGGACTCCATATACTTACTACACATCTAAAAATGCACACACAAATATGTATATCACACACACATACCACACACATACATACACACACCACACACATACACACACATATACACACACATACACACACACACCACACACACATACACACACACATATACACACACCACACACATACATACACATACATACACACACATACATACACACACATACACCACACACACATACACCACACACACATACATACATACATACACACACACACCACACACACACACCACACACACATACATACACACACACATACACCACACACACACATACATACATACACACACATACATACATACATACACACACACACACCACACACACACATACATACACACACACACACCACACACACACACACACAGCAGGAGAGGGCTGGACAGATTGTTCTGTGGTTAAGAGCACTGACTTTTCTTTTTGAGGACCTGGGGTGTTCCCCAGGACCCACACAATAGCTGACAATTACCTATAACTCCATTTCGAGGTGATCCAAAACACACTTCTGGCTTCCAAGGTACAGCACACATGCAGGCGAAACATCCATATGCATAAAACAACATAACTCTCCTACAACTTACCAAGCAAAAACAGATTTCTAGAAACCCGTATTAAAACCGACATTTCTTTATACGACTCTTTCCACACCACTCGAGCCAAACAAATTTCCTAACTTTTTCAAATTAAGTCATTATAACCAACCAGTTAATAAGAAGATTCGAGCCAGAACTGGCTTTGCTGTAAATGATACTTTTAACAACAGCAACAGTCGCAAGAACATCGGAAATCTCCGAACGCGAGTCTAAAAGGCCATCCGAGAACACAGCAGAGCGGACATCAGGGGGTCCTCCGTGACCCCTGAGGAGGACATTAAACAGTTCTCAAGAATTCACTGAAACACTTTTGAAATCTGCTGAGATCTGGCCACACAGGTGCCCTCATGCCAGAATCAAAGCCAGAATACTAGCCACCAGACACAAAGCCTGTGCCAGGAAACCTGATAACTAGACTCACTGGCTGAAGGGAAGGAAACTATGAGGAGACCTGCTACATGGAAGAGATCGCTCTCTGCTGTCACGTAACAGTTTGTCAACACAAACAGCCGCCAAGGATGGGTTACTCAATTACTATAGAAAGGCTGGAACTGAGCTGCTCTCCAGCCCTCGGGATACGGGCTGCTGCCAACCTGCCTGCCCAGAGGCCAGGAAAGAGGGCGTGTGGTTTGCTCCCTTCCAAGCACTGGATCCTCCATCGCCAAGACACTCTTCTCCTGGGAGATGTACACACAGAGCAAAACCCTCCCAACACCATCCTCGAAGCTCACTAACGAAGAGCACACAGTACCCACGCACCATCCAACCAGATTCAAAGGACGGGTGGGTCTGCATCTCGCACTGTGCAAAGGCTCAGAATGCAAGAGCTTCCAGGTGTCTTGAAAGGGTTTCCCACTCAAACCCCTTAGGATTTGTTTGAAACAAAGTTTCAGTGGCAAGAGTTAGCCATGAAGCTGTACTTGACTGCTGGCGGGCAGGCGCCTTACTAAAAGAAGGGGAAGGCACAGCTAGCTAACATAAAAGACATCTCATTTTTCAGAGTGGATGGATTATGCCATCTGACAGGCTTTAAAATTATGTTTATGATAGCCGCGGTGGTGCCTGCCTGTAACACTAGCTCTTGAGCAACCGAGGCAAGAAGGCCAAAGGTCCAAAGGCAGCCAAAGCAATGAAAATAAAATAAAATTTAAATCCTATTTAAATGTGGATATGTGCTAGTCTAACGATGAGATGGTCCGGTTCTCACAATTAATTAGATTATTTTCTAAGGAGCTTGGTGAACTTTAACACCAGCCCAGGCGAGATAAGTGTATGAATTACCCAGCATTCATTGCATGTCCTCATTCGGAAGGCCGTCCTCACATCTACAGTCCTCTCTGCAGTCCCCTTGCTGAGCATGGCAGACCACGCTGTGTGTGGAGAACACCTCTGTCTTCTTCTAAAACACAGATGTCAAGTATCTCCTGAGGCCAAGTGCAAGCTCTGGAAGTTCCGTTCAGTAAGGCTGATTCTAGCTCCGTTAGCCCCGAACGGGACAGTTTTTAATTCAAACCCACCATGTGTCAGTAACTCTGAATACACAGTCCGATTATTTCCTGGCCCTGGACTAGATGCTACAGAAAAATAGGAAAACGGTTATGAAGAACACAGGCTATCCACAGGGCACCAACTGTGAGTCAGCTTTATAAACATCATTGTGTAATCTTCACCACAGCCCGGGAGAGGCATTATTATCCCCAGTTCACAAAGGAGGGAAAGACAATGTAACCAAAGGCAGTAGAAGGCAGAGCCTTCTGCCCACGTTTCCCACTGAGATTCTCAGTCACTCGAGCACCCACTACCAGGATTCTCTGCGTTTTCACAGGACTCAGAAAGTCTCTCACCCTGTGGGGAGGGCGGAACACATTTATGAAGCCTCTGCGCCCCACATTAGAGCCCGGACTCTACAATACCTCTTGTTATCCAGAGTCACTCAGAATTCCAAAAGGAAACCAGAGCTTCCAACTCAAAGAATTTATGGGGTTGGTTTGTTTATGGAAAAATGTATGTCCCAGCAGCGTCCGTGTGTCCTGGGTTGTGCCTGAAGGATTAGAGCCCCCCCCCCAGAAACTGTGCCTCGGATACAGTGAGCACTCAATAAAAATTGCCAATGATTTCAAGGTCACCCCCTGTCCTTAACACGTACTTCAAAACTTTTGCCTGGAAATACAACCCCTCCAAATTCTGTGATCACCACGGTCGCGACAACTCCGCCTAGAGTCAAAAGGTTTTTTTGACCAAATGTGTCACAATCACAAATAATAAAAGTCTATTTCTCACACGTGCTCAGGAATACAACATGGAGACGGCTGATAGGCTAGGTTAAAAAAGGATGGACCGGAAGTGGCAGCCACAACTTTAAGAACAACTACAAAAGCTAACAAGCAAACAATCTATGACCACATTTAAGCCAAAAGGCGGAGACAGCTCTTGGGACAAAGAGATGACATGTCACTATATTTTCCCTTCAATTATAAGTTCTCTTCCAGGGGCTTAAAAGATGACTCAGCGGCTAAGAGCGCTGGCTGCTCTCCCACAGGTCCTGAGTTTAATTCCCAGCACCCACATGGTGACTCACAACCATCTGCAGTGGGATCCGATGCCGTCTCTTGGCATGAATGCCTACACGCAGACAAAGGCACTCCAAATAAAAACTGTTTTAAGAAGTTCTCTTTAAGAGTGGTAGAAGGTGTGTAACGTGCAAGGCCTTGGATTTGATCCCTATAGCCAACACAAACCACCAAGACAACAACAACAACAAAAATGTTTTCTTCCTTTAAATTCCCATAACGGAAAATGTTGGCAGAGCAGGTGCGGCAGCAAGACGGCGGATCGGGTGGAGTTCCAGGGTGGCTGGGAAGACAGGGGCATCCCAAAAAACGTTTGACTCACTGCTCAGCCTGATGCTGGACGGAACCAGTGAGTCCATGTGAGATCCCAAAGACTGGTACAAACCGACAGAGGACACGGGCCAGCTGGGGCTCACGGTGTGCCACGGTACCTAAGTGATGCTCATTTGCCCACAACGGCATGAAAACCATCTCCAACCCCTTCAGGCAGCAGCAAGACTCTCGGCCTCTTTGTGGAGGGTAGCCTGGCCCCAGAGACCCTTCTTCTGAGGGGTGAATTTTTATTTAGTGTATTGGTCTTTTGGTTTTGTTTTGGTTTTTTTTTATTTTGTTTTTTTTTTTTTACTACAATTACACATGTGGAAAAAAAAGAAGAGTGTTTTGTTTGTTGTGGTGTTTGTGTGTGTGTGTGTGTGTGTGTGTGTGTGTGTGTGTGCAGGAGAGGGCACAGGTGTTATTGTGTGTGCACAGGGCAGCCATCCAGCCTCCGCTCCACTGTCATTCCTCAGGCGCCATCTGCTTTAGTTTGTGGGATCTCTCGCTGGCTTGGAACTCACCGAATGGATAAGGTTAGCTGGCCAGTGAGCCCCGTAATCCCCCTGCCCCCTCTTCCCTACCACCAGGATTATACACACGTGCCACCACACCTAGGTTTGATGGGTCTCGAGGATCAGACTCAGGCCCTACAAACAATGACAGAGCCATTTCCCCCAACCTACCCACCCCAAAAATCTGTTTCTAAGACTATTCTATAAAGTCCTTAGTAACTGTTATGCCAACCCACTAAAAACACATTTAAAAACTAAATGCAGTCTGAACTGCATTACAGCAACGGAGAGAAGCTCTACCCTTCACGGGAGTGTAAGCAGCTGCACATTCCCCTGCCAAATCCATCCAACAAGCCACTGCACACAACCCACAGACTCTACACCTCTAGATACAAAATCTCAAGATGGCCTCATAAGGAGGCAGCAATGCTAGCTCCCAGGGTAGCAGGGAACCCAGGAAGGCAAGACTCTAAAGCCCCTGGAAGTATTTAACCATCTCAAACCACTTATTCGTGTTTCTCAACGTTAGGTCCTGGGACCACCTACATGAGTCTCGGACTCAAAGGCTCTCAAGACCCAGATCTCTCTGCCCCACCCCCTGCACCCTGCTCAGACATGAAGAATCTGGACTCAGAGAGGATGAAAGTTGGCTTTTTAAAACAAACCCTGGATTCTGATGTATACATATTTTAAGAAACCCTGATTGGAGACATGCTAATCAGATAAGACGGACATTGCTTAAATTTTTCAGTCATAAAAGACAAACAACCTTCACCCTGCACGGGCTCTCCTGCTGTTCCCAACATCTCCCAGCTGTCATCGCAAACAAGCCAGGCTGTCAGAACCCTGGGTACAAGAGGCAGGTAGCCTTCAAACCTGCTTCTCTTCCTCCTAACCTCAAGTCTTCTGGAAAATTATTTTTGAAACCTTGTTTGAAAGCCTTAGAATGGCCAAATGTGGTGGCACATGCCTGTAATCCCAGCCCCTGAGAGACTGAGGCAGGAGGTTGGTACAGGGCCAGCCTGGGTTCACAGTGAGAGCCCATCAGAACAAAAGGAAGGGAGAGACCATGAGACATGGGAGGACCAAAAGACCCATCATAGTGTGCCCCAAATTTCACTAGTAAGATTTCCTTCCCTTCTGGAATAATGGAAGAGTCACACAAGGTTTTTAGGAGAGTGTGGAGTTCAACACTCTTGGATACCACACCTTCGTCTCTTCCCCTCCTGTCACTGTTCAGATTTCACACACAGCATATCTAATCCTCACAATATAGAAGAGATTCTGTCCCCGTTTTAAAGATGAGGACACCAAGCCTGAAAGAAGTAACTCACTTGTCCCAGGCCACAGAGCTAATGAACACAGACAGAGCCAGGAGCTGAGCCCTGGGGAATGGAGAGAAATGTGATTAGGCTCTACCGGGGCCCCACCTAACACTTTCTATACTGAGACATCTCAGCAAAGTTAGTCAAGGGAATAACAGAGACCTTTGAAAGGATGTCCTTCAAGACTCTCAAAGAGAGCGGGGCAGCGGTGTCATATGCCTTTAATCCCAGTACTTGGGAGGCAGACACAGTCTGTGGGTCTGAGACTAGCATGGTCTATAGAGTGAGTTCCAGGACAGTCATGGCTACACAGAGAAACTGTATCTTGAAAACCAGACAGAGACAAAGAGAGAGAGACAGAGAATCTCAAAAGGAAAAACACCAATGATAAAATTTAAGAGAGAGAGAGAGAGAGAGAGAGAGAGAGAGGAGATGGTCTTGCTGTAATTTAATTCACACAGGGTAGGAGCCATAATTAGCTTAGACCCATCTGCTTCCAGTGGTCCAGCAGGAACTGACTATGGTTTAAAGGTATCTGATGTATGGTCATGTGTTTTCAAGACCAGGAAAAAGCTTCCAAAGTACAATCACGAGTGACTGACAAGTTTTAGACTCAGTGATGGAGTGATGGAGCTTGTGTGTTCATTTTGCATACCTGGCTATAATCCTCAAATATTCTACAGCCTTGTATTCGGTTTTTAAAATCAAGGGATAAATACAGTTCTCAAGTCCTGTCATTTAGCACCTCCCTGTAAAGGAAGTGTCACTGGGCTCCAGATCACCTCAGTGTACAGAGTTATGTGGGGTGTCTTCTCCATGTCATACCACACGTGTGTGTGCGCACACACACACACACACACACACACACCTACCATTTGCTTAGAATGTGAATGCAGTCTATTCAGGAGCCAGCCTCATAAATGGGAACAGAATTTAGTATTTATCACAAATGAATGTGATCAGAATCCACAGTTATTGTATTAGTAAGTAGGAAAAGGTTGTATAAACAAGGCTGAGGAGTGGCTATGCAACCATAAGGAGCAGAGTTTGAATTCCCACTATGTATGTACATACACACACACATACATGAATATTTACACATACACATATACACATGCACACATAAACATATATACATACACAAACATACATACACACATACACAAACATGCATTCATATACACACATATGCACACACATACATACACACACATACACATACACACATCTACATTCAGACACACACAGACACATATATACACATACATATGCACATACACACAGATTCACACATACACATACATACACATACACACACATGCACACACATACATATACACATACACAAACCTACATACACATATACATACACACATACACACACATAAGCACATACATACACACACATCCATACACACCCACATACACACACATATACATACATACACACAGATTCACACATACACATACACACGCACATGCATACATATACACATACACAAGCATACATACACACATATACAAGCATACATACACACATACACACATACAGATACATATGCACAACATACATACACAGATTCACACATACACATGCACACATACATACACACATACACATACACATACACACACTCACACATATATACACAAACACACATAATGAATAAATGTAATGTAAAATTTAAAACAGAAAACCGTAAGGATGTGTAAGTGTGCAGTGTACTCGGAGCGTTTGTGCTGGTGGTTTTGCATCTCTTGTGCCTCATGCTAAATGCTAACACTGAAGGGCTGAGCATTAAATGAGCTGGCACTTAGAGACTCACAGTTAAGCTCACTTGCTAAGCATCCACACCCACTGCAAAGCCTTCAACAATTAGTCTGAGAGCTGTGCCTCACCTCCTACACTTCGCTAAGTATTTGCATATAACATGTCATTTTTTATTATGAAAAAAAAAAACTTAAGAAAAATTGGTGGCCACACAGAGGAGTGTTTCAGGGACAGGGGACACTTATGGAGAAGTTGTGTGCTCAGCATCTATCTGCAAAAGACAGATCTACAGTATTGTAAAAAGGTCATCTGGTCGAAGGAGCAGGAAGAGGCGACCATCTCTAGGATCCCCGGGCGATGATTGTTTATGCCTACATTGCTCTGAGACCATCGCCAACAACTCCAGGCTCAGGGTTACAAACACTGCCCCAAACCTTCCAACACAGGTAAGCTCTGGCTTCTGCCTGGTTTGGTCTGTGTTTTGCCTACAGTCAGGAAACTTGAATCAAATAACTCAATGTCTCCTCTGAAACCTTGCTTGCTTGCTGACTTCACAGAGGATGGAAAGAAGCCACATTCCCCCAAAACTCCTGAAGAATCCAGTGGCCAAAGGACACATGGGTAAACTTTCAGGAAACTATATTCTTGGTCACACATAAAGGTGGAACTTTTCCTGCATAAATCCCAGATGTAGCTGTTACAGGCTGATACCTGACAAAAACTAAACAAAGATCCTAGGCTGAACTGTTGATGCTCCACAAGGAAGATGCTGAGCTCTTTGAAGTCCCTGTTCATCTGCTGAGGACTGGACCACATGACCCTGACTTGTGTAAACCAATGTTTGGTTTTGGGGTTTTTCTTTTTCTCCCTTCTTGGCTGCCACCAAACACATTCCTACCTACAAAAGTCATTGATATAAAGAACTCTCCAACCATGCTTGAATTTATTAATGATCCACTTGACCAGAAACTCCCAGAGCTTCACAGAGATAAGACTTACTGAGCGGGTACACATTAATGAAAGTACTTATCCTATGGCCTTGGGTAAAGAGGCCATCTTCCCAGGCTTCTTCAGGTGGCTAAGTGGCTTAGAAAGAACCCAGTCCAGGATGGTCTGAGCGATATGCCTGGTTACTGCAAACTTCAGGACCTCTGAAGTGATTTCAACATTAGGCTGCAAGGTAACATCAGCTTGGCATTCCGCTCCCTGGCTGAATTACAATAATTCTGTCTGACGACCTGATTTTATTCAAGAAAGATTTTCCCTACAAAATAAATCAAAATAACCTTCTCTCTCCACACACATACACACACACACACACACACACACACACACACACACACACACACACACACACGACTCACTTACTTGCTTGCTTTTTGGTTTTGTTTTTGTTTTTAGAGACCTAGCTACGATTGGGGTCTTGTGATTTGAATTTTTGCCTGCCCAAGGACATATATGCAACACAGGAGTGAAGTACCCATGGAGGCCAGAAGAGGGCATCAGATCACCAGGAGGTGGAAGTTGACAAGCAGTTGTGAGCCAGCATGTGGGTGCTAGGAACTGAACCTGGGTCCTCTGCAAAAGCAGCCAGTGCTCTTAACTGCTGAGCCATCTCTCCAGACTCTGTGTTTTGTACTTTCTCAATCACAAGAGACAGTGCTGCTGCTGCTGTCACTGTACTAGCATCTCCAAGTGCCACGTGCCCCGCCCTGGGACAGCATTGTACGCACAACTCAGTCTGTGTTTACATCTCCCTTTAATGAAATATTTTTTTTAAAAATTTGTTTAATTCTATCCATGGGTCTGCAGGAGTGTATTACTGTGGAGGCCAGACAGGGTATCTGAACCCCTAGAAGGGGGGCTACCAATAACCTCTGCACTTCCTCTCTTCCTCTCTCCTTCCCCAGTCGCTGCCTGTCTCCAGGCCCCTAAGATGAGATCACCCCTTCCCCTTCTGCACAGATAAGTAAACTACATCTCTCTGCTGAGCAAAGACATATATGCCCCAGCACAGTAATTCCTTATAAAGATATCCTTCCCACATGCTAACGAGAGAAGCTAAAGAACAGAGTTCCTAACTGAAGAAGTGCTAACAGTCCTTTAGGAAGTACCGGGTCCATGGGGAGCCTTTCCCAGAATGGAAACTACACAAAGCAAGAAGGATCCCACACCTCAAGAAGTTCCAAAGGCCTCTGCTTCCCTGCTCCCATTTATGAGAGATCTATACAACCATACACGCCACCTACTGAGGGCTAAGCTACTGGGGAGCTGACAATAATCACCAAATAGCTGTGTGGGTCCATGATATTTATCCTTTGAGAAACTGGACTTTCATTCTTAATATATGAATACATACTCAATGCATGTGGCTTAAGGATGACTATTGTTGCTATAACTGAATTATTCAGCATTTCCTATGCAGCCAGCACCAAGTGCTTTTAAGACTTGCTTTTTTTTTTAATTTATGTGTATGTCTGTGTGAGTATATAGTACCTGTGGTCATAGTATCTGCAAAGACCAGAAGGATTTCTTAGCGCTGAAGTTAGAGGCAATTGGGAAGTACCAGATGGAGGTGGTGGATACAGAATTGAGCTATGCTGAAAGAGCAGCAAGGGCTGTCAACCACTGGGCTATCTCTCCAGCCCCCACTGTGATATTTTATATGTACCCTTCTCTCTCCTAATCGTTCCAACCACTTCAAGGCTCTAAAACTGCTATTAAGACTCCTTCGGGTGACATAATGCCAACATCCAAATCTTGATCCTACCCAAAGCCCTATGTCCGTACCCACTGTCCTTCATAAAGCAATTTGGTTTCTGGATATCTGTTAGCCTTAATGAAGCACTGGCTAGAAAGCTCTGCTCACTAGAGTGTCCCTCGCTTCCAGAACTTCTGCATCTTCTAGCAACTTTGCTTCATATTCCTCCACAACAATAGCTTGAGAAAGGATGAGCAGTCACGAAGCCATATGATAACGTTTGCTGAGCTAGAGTCATGGCCCATTTGCTATCCCCAGAGCTAGCCTGCACTGGTAGCCAGGCTTCCTGCTCAGGCAGAATGGGATCCCAATTTGTCCCAGCACTGTGAAAACCCTACATGGTTTCTGAAGTCTTTCCCATCCTAGAGGTAAAGCTCACCGGTTGCCAATCTCCTTTATAAGACACATACACACACACACACACACACATACACACACACACACTCCTTTACTTCTCTGCTGAAATAGCTTAGGACTCAGCCTTGAAAATGTTTCTGCTTCTACCCTGTCTATGGGGAATTCTCATTCTGTGTTGAACACGTGTTTTGTGATGAGAAAAACAAAGTACTCATATAGGGATCCCATCTTTGATGCTGTTCCCTGGCAAGAACCGCCACTGTATCCTAGACACTCTGGACCACTCCCCATCTTTCACAGCAGCAATACCTCCTTTTCACAGAGTATAATTCATTTAACTGACTTAACTGATGGACGTGAATCAACACCATGACTCCTGGTGAAGTCTGTCAAATGCTGAAGGAGTTATGAAAGAAATAGAACATGATGATTCCTTACCACTAAAAAATGCTGGACATGGCATGCATCCCAAGGTCTAGCATGCCCATGAAAAATCTAAACTCAAAAGTAAATTCCCATGCCAAGAAAAAAAAAAATCACTGACCAACAAGATGGATAATTATCATCAAGATACCAACAGAAATGCCAGACATTCTTTATGGCGATTTCAAAGTAGTTGATTTTTTAAAGGGAAGGGGAAAAAAAACTAGTAATTTTCCCTATATTTTGGTCTAGTGGTTTTTATGTATATTAATTAGACTCCGTGATCATGCAAGAATGGTATTTTATTCCTTTGACTATGACCCTACTGCTCATTTTAACCTCAGTGAATTTTTTGTCCATTACATAGAAGACTCTCTCCACTAATAAAAATGCGACCTATTAAAGATTAACTTGCCCCCAGGACGGTCTCTCTAAAAACAAATTCCAAGCATTATAATCGACAATTTACACTCTGAAAACTTGAAGGCCAACAACCTTACTTACCCTGGTTTAAAATGGAAAATCCCATATACTTTTAAAGGCTATTGTGAAAGGAAAAAAAAAAATGTAAATCACAAATTCACCACAGCCAGAAATGCAAACAAATTAACGTCTCCCTCCTTGATCCTTTCCACAGGAAAAGTTTCCACCTAAAAATACCTAATTTTTTTTTTGCCAGATAACAGTTTTTATCTGTTTTGCTTTTGCAACTCTGCGCTGCAAATGATTTCTGATCCCCAACTATCTGTCAAATGTATCTCAGATGTTACAAACTGTGGTATGGAGTTGAAATGAGCTGGACCCAGGAGGTAACACTGCCTTGTGAAGCTCTTGGTGTTTACCAACACTGAAGCAAATCTTGTTCCATAGGCATCAAATGTTTCCCTTCCTACAGAAACAACTACAGAGGTTCTACAGAATTAATTAATAAATAAAACAACGTCTATTTTACAGGAGGAGAAACTGAGGGCAGAGCAAAGCCAGGGAGCTTGCCCAAGGTCCCACAGAGATTTGAATTCAAGTCTGGGCAACTCTGCGGTCCATACCCACTATAGCATAAAGCAAATAAACACAAGATCACCCTCGGTTCACAAATGGGGTGATTCTGTGGGGTCTATGTGGGTGGGTAAAAGTAATAAGCTAGCATGGTGCTCTGTGTGCTAGCTGGGTTCTACCCTCTAGGACTTTTACTTTGCCAACAAAGTAATGTAAGTAACTCTGGAAAAAGACTCAAAGAACTTTCCAACCACTGAGTGGTTAACTCATTATGTATAGGTTGATAAAGGCCCGCCGCTAAACATATGACCACTGAAAAGTGATTCGGGCCTTCAGATGTTAGTTAGAATGGCCTGCCTAAAAGAGGGTTACCAAGGGTTTGTGTTTTCTGAATGTTCTACCCATATTTTATTGAATCCAAAATGAAAATTCACTGAAAAAGAAATCCCCTAGATTTTCCAAGTGAACGGCCGAGAAACTGGCAACCACTGCAGTATTTGTGGAGGGCATTCACTAAGAATGATACCAGCATGTTCTTCCTGGTAATCGCTCGCTGGCTCATTCCAGCACAAGGAAGCTGGAAAGTGGTTGAAATAGATCCGCCTGGGATCTTAAGGTTCGTTATAATCTTACATTCCTTCTGCAACACAATTGTAACATTTGGTTTGTAACCCCAAAGCGAGGCCGACTCATGGAACTAATAAGAAAGCGTCACAAATGAAAATTCCTGAAATGTAATCCGGCTTCAATTGTCAGATCCATTACTTTCCTACAAAGTTACATAATTTCAGGGAAAACGAGCCCAAGACAGGACATTTGGGATGTTTATCAACACAAATAAGCAACAAAGGAGACGAGTCCTCAGTCCTTCCAGAAATGCTCGCCAAGCACTCCTGATACTTACTTCCACCAAGTTATTGTTTAGGAAAACATGTTGTTCTCTCTTAAAATAACCCTCTTAATTGTTCTGAAAAGCCACTGCATTTCCAGAGAGGAATAACTCGCTCCCATACTGCGATACATTGACAGATAAAGTCAAAATAAGTCACGCAGCCAGCCATAAAAACAAGTCTGTGGACCTCTAAGCTTTCCGAAATGAAGGATGAGAGCTACTGAATCCTCACTATTCTCCCTTCCCGGGAGCAGGGGCCAGACCTCCTCACAAGTCTTAAAAATAATACCCATCCCAGCTACCTCATCTCTGCCTTGGGATGTGGGAGGTGAACCACACAGGTAGGCTGCTAATGAACATTTTTAAAGGTCGAGATGACCTTGAACTTGTTACCATTCGCTCTAATCCCGACGCAATAAATCAGAATTTGCTTCCGATCCAGTTGTGGAGAAAGTTTTTCTTCCTGGGAAAGTCCCAGAAACTCTATAAAGAGTTTAAAAAAAAAAATTAAAAGTAAACCCAAATTATGAAAGTCAAGTCAGACGTCCACAGCTGCAGGGGAGAAGTTTGTGAACCGAATGTAACCCAAGATGTCTTTTAGGAGCCCGGCTGTCCTGACACATGCTACCCTCACATTGCCAGGACACAGATCCCCATGCCTGGGTGACTTGCTCCAGCCCAAGACTCCAGCGTGGGGGCGGGGGCTCCCAGCTGAAGCCTTGACATCTGCAGCGCTTTTCCAGGCGATCAGAGCAGGCCCTAGCTGGAGGAAGCGGATACTGACGAGGGGAGGAAAAAGACGCGGCAGGGGTGGCCCGGGACTCCGGGCTGCGGGAAGCCCAGCAGAGCCCCGCACACTGGGCGGTCCCAACGCCTGAGGATGCCACGGCCCAGATGTTCCAGCTGCAGCTGGCACCGCCTCGGTTCTAATGGCAACTTCGGGGCGGCAGCTCCGACTCGGGCCTCCAGCTCCTCCGATCCGGGCGAGTTGGCAAAGTTGGGGGGGAGGGGGAAGGGAATCCCGTGCGCGGACTGAGCGGCGATCCCGTGACAGACTTGGTAGAGGATCGGCAGCAGGGGCATGCCTACCTTGGAGCATGGCCTCGAGTTTCTTCCTGTCCACGCGGAAGCGCTCCTCGCTCCACTCGGGGCTGTGCAGGAGGGGCGCCGCGGCCACCAGATCGTCCTCGGAGCCGGCCACCGGCGAGTCAGTGCTGCGCTCGCTGTTGGAGCCGGGGTCCGACTGCGCCGCCGCCAGGTAGCCCGGCTCGCCCTGCGCGGCCATGGTGCGAGCGGCGCTCGGGCTGCCGCCGCCCCGGCCCCGGCCGATGTGGCTCGGCGCGCCGCAGCGCTAGCTCGTCCCCCCGCCGCCGCCGTGGCCGCGGGAAGCCCTGCGCATCCCCGCCTCGGGCGCCGCCCCCCGCCCCGCCGATCGGCTGCGCCCCGGCCCCCGCCCGCCCGCAGCGCCCGCTCCGAGCGCACAGCGCAGCCCGCGCCTCCGGCCGCCGCCGGCCCCGCCGCCGCCTCGCGCGCTCATTGGCCGGCCCGGCCCACCGGGAGCGGCGGGCGGGAGCGGCCAGCCCGCGCCCTCTCTCACACGCACCACGTCCACACGCCGCGCGGCGCCGCCCGGAACGCCTGACCCATCGCGTGGACCCTCGGGCTCTCAGACACTCTCACCCAGTTCGAACCCAGAGCTCCCCGGGATGGCCGCCAGGCGCCCTCGTCGCTTACATCCACTTTTCTGTATTTTGATGGAGACTCCATCAAAACTCGACAAACTTTGATGGAGACCCCATCAAAAACTCACACCCGCCAGGAACACAAGTTTCCTTATCCACGCCCGCGTCCCTTACTATCACTTGTCTGTCCCTACACCCGGATACCATCCCTCTCCATACTTAGAATAGACCAAGTTCAAGCACAGCGTGGCCCCAAAGTGCTCAAAGGGCACACTGGCAAGTCCACTCCTGTTTACAGATCTCAGGACACCCTGAGTCTGTCCCCGGAGTCTGAATGAGAACAGAGAGTAATAAAAGGACATCTGGAGGCAGGATTAATGTCCAACTTATGCAGACCTTCCTCTAACAGTTCCAATCCAAAGATACCTTCACCCCGCCAAGGTGGGCAACAGGAGCAGGCGCCTGCAGAGCCTGTGTGACTTTCAAGAAAGAGACGGAGATGGGCGAGTGTGCCCTTTTCTGACTTTAATATCTGGCCTTGATTCAACAAGACACTAGTTTCACCACCAGAAGCGTCTCTCCCCGTCTGAGATCGCAGAGATGACTAGCTTATTCTCCGGGCAGGCTGGGGGCTCCTCTCAGTTCTAGGCAGCCCAAAGATGAAAGCCTCCCAAGCAACTTCTGATGCTGACTTCCCGCCATCCCACGCACTATTGCTCACAAAGCGAGGAGCACCAGGCTCAGAGGTCCTGCTGTGAGCTTGGCACACTCTCCCCCACGCCACACAGACTCATACTGCCCTTCACTGAATGACCAAACGCACAAGAATATCTATTCTTGGGAGGAAAAGGATGATAAATACAGCAGAAAAAATACTGTCCTGCGGAGGGAAGAGGTGAATTTACTAGTGGGGCGAGCCATAGGGTTCACCAGGGGCCATAGATAATCATACAGTGTGTTTAAATCAACACTCTTACGGGGGGCTGGAGAGGTGACTCAGAACGTAAGAGCACTGGCTGTCAGGCCGGACAACCTGAGTTAGAACCTCAGGCCACACGTGGTGGAAGGAGAGCCCAACCCGAGCAAGTTGTCCTTTTTAACCACCAAAAAGCACTGTGGAATACACACTCTCATGCACATACACACACAGATGATAAAACGGAACCTCTAAAAATCTCCAGCAGGAGAGATGGTTCAGCGGTTAGTGTTCTTGGTGCTTTTCCAGGAGACCAGTGTTCTGTTCCCAGCACACATCACTCACAGCTGCTTGTAACTCCAGCTCAGGGGTATCTGGTGCTCTCCTCTGGCTTCTTCTGGTACCTGCATTTGAGGACAGATACACACACACACACACACACACACGACAAATAGATATAGATAGATAGATAGGTAGATAGACAGACAGACAGATATATGTGATTGTTAAATTCTTCCAGGATCAGCACCTGCTTGGCTAAGCTGAAGCATCAGTGTAATTTAGAGGTGAGGAATCACATGTAGACACAGCTTGAGCCCGGTGGTGCACACCTTTAGTCCTAGAATTCAGGAGACCAAGGCAGGTGGGTCTCTGTGAGTCTGAGGCCAGCCTGGTCTACAGAGTAAGTTCCAGGACAGCCATGAATACACAGAAAAACCCTGTCTTGAAAAAACAAAAACAAACAAACAAACAAAACCAAGAAAAGTAACATGATGAAGAATAGGTAGGGAAAGGAACAAGAATCCAACCAAGTTCTACTATCCATACAGCCTTTGCCCAGTGTGACTTTCACTGACCTGGGAACAGAGACCCTGTTCAGCTCCTCCCTACTAACATGTGTCCTTTGAGTCTTTTTAATCACTAGTGATTCCTCAGCAGAACATACTTACCACCCACAGTGTCACGACAGGGTATTCACCCTCATTCCCTGTGAGTGAATAATCCAGGGAACCTTGCTGTGTTCTCTGTGCTCCATCAGCCCAGAGGAATGGTGGGCAAAGAAAGACACAATCCTTTCACTCCCAAGACTGGCCTTCTGGGATGACAGGCAGGGTGTTGCCCCAAGATAATTATATATTAAGGAATCTCTTAAAGGGGATCCCTGTAAAGGGGACCAGGACACAAGAAAACCTATAACACCCTAACATCCAAAGAGGTCAGCGATATTTACCAAAAGACTAACTCAAGGTGGTGTGTTAAATAAGAGCATTGAAGAGATGCCAGTGTATTTCAGAGGACAGGCCGCAGGGCAAGAAGAGAAGAGTTGGACCAATGTAGATGCTACACAGGAATCTTAGACCACAGACAATATGGGTGGTATCTGAGGCAAGGACCGTGTAGAGAGACACAAGAGGATTGTGGGAAATCTTCCCATGTGTCATCGGTTATACTGGCGGTAGGTGAGACACAGGGTTACTGCTGACACACAGTGCAGTGGGCTGAGTTAGAGATTGCTGGGAGATTTTTCTACCAGAGGAATGATCGCAATGTCAACTTCATGTGAGGATGGGTGTTGTTGAGAACTCTGAAAATATGTCAGATAGACAATCAGATAGGACCATCTGGGTTTCAGTTCCAGGGTCATAGATGGGGAGAAAACTGATCTTTGCCCGTGTGCAATCATCCTGGAGAGATGCAGGAATAGGGCTTGGCTGGTCAAAGAGAAGGGGGAAAAAGGCTTAGGAAAGAGCTAACGAAGCATTCTGCCATGGGTCGGTCACATATCAGACAGAGAACACAAGGTAAGACAGAGAGGCAGTAAGAAAAAGGGGGAAAGCTAGCTCGGGTTTTGGGATGTTGTCTCAGGAGAAAGATGGTTTCTCAAATGAGACTGCAACCATGTCTGTGCAAATATGAGGCAGTTGATGACACTCTGTACTTGAAGTCACTGAGACTTTAGAAGTAGCCTGGAGAGGAATGGTCAAGAATGGGCACGAATAATTAAACAAGGGGAGAGGACATTTCACTGAGGATGGAAGAGGAAGTCCCTAGAATAATAGGCAGAGAGCAAAAAGTGAAGTCGGCTGGTTGGTGCTGGAGTATTGGCTTCATGCTTTCTGAGGTTTGAATATCTTCAATGCCCGGGGAAGACCCAGTCGGTAGCAACTAAACATTAAAAAGAAAGAAAGAAAGAAAGGAAGAAAGAAAGAAAGAAAGAAAGAAAGAAAGAAAGAAAGAAAGAAAAAGGAAGGAAGGAAGGAAGGAAGAAAGAAAGAAAGAAAGAAAGAAAGAAAGAAAGAAAAAGGAAGGAAGGAAGGAAGGAAGAAAGAAAGAAAGAAAGAAAGAAAGAAAGAAAGAAAGAAAGAAAGAAAATGGTCTTCATACCACAGGGTTTTGAGACCATCAACAAAAGTATTAAAAGACTTACAAAGTAGAAACCTTCCCTCTGTCAAACTGCAGGTCAACTGTTGGGTTTCATCTCTACAGCACAAGGATTTCCTATGTTGTGTGGTTTTTCTTTTCTTAAGACAGTGTCGAGCTAGTCTGCTAAGAGTTTGGAGAAACAAGAGCTCTCGGTGGAGTGGGGAAAGTGGAGGGTCTGGTTTTGCTTTTTGAGAAAATGTTGGAATTTATGTGCATGTATTCATGTATGCATAAGTGGGTGGAAGCCAGGTGACAGCCAGTGTCATTTCTTGGGAATCTTCCATGTTGTTTTGTTTTGGATTTTTTTTTTTTTTTTTTTTTTTTTTGAGACTTAGTCCCTCATTGGCCTGTGGCCTGCCAAGTAGGCTAAGCTGCCTGGCCAGTGACCCATAGACAGTCTAGGACTCTGACAGTCTGCCTGTCTCTGCTTCTCCAGAACTGGCATTATAAGGCACATTCCAATACACCTGGATTTTATGTGTGGGTTCTGGAGGTGAAACTTAGGTCCTCACAGTTGGGTAGTAAGCACCTCACCAACAGATCCATTCCTCAGGCCTTTAAAAACTTTTTAAAATAGCCTTTGCTTCTGTGAAAGGATGGGCCAGCCTGGATTATCCAATTCACATGGAGACTCACAATCTCTAATTGCTTCGAGATGCTTGTCTTGAGGTTTTTCTCCAAGTCCAAGCTGCTTCTTAGGAATAGACACAAAGAAAACATGAGTGTCATCAAATATATACAGCATTGGAAACAAGAAAGCAATGAAGGAGTGCCTAGTGGGAAATCATTTCACGTGCAAACCTAGCCTTGAAACACAAATCTAAACCTCATTCTTAAAATATGAGAACTGTGGATGGTTGGATGGATGGATGGTTGGATGGATAGATGGATGGATGGATGGATGGATGGATGGATGGATGGATGGATGGGTGGGTGGGTGGGTGGATGGATGGGTGGATGGATGGGTGGGTGGATGGATAAGTAATAGAGTGGATGGATAGATGATAGATTGGATAGATAATAGATAGATGATAGATCGATAGATAGTAGATAGATAGAGAGATAGATGGTAGATGGTAGATAGATAGATAGATAGATAGATAGATAGATAGATAGATAGACAGATAGTTGATAGATAGGTGATAGATGGTTGATAGATAGATAGATAAATGATTGATAGATAGATAATTGATATATAGATGATAGATAGTTGATAGAAAGATAATTGATATATAGATGATAGATAGATAGATAGTTGATAGATAGATGATTGATAGAAAATTGGTATATAGATGATAGATAGATAGATAGATAGATAGATAGATAGATAGATAGATAATTGGCAGGCATAGAATTTTCATTATACTAAGGGAGCTACTAAAGACTTCATAGTACCCCAAATAAGAGAATGAAACAAGAGCTTTAAAGAAGAAAAGCAGAATTCAGAATCTGGATGGTCTGGGTGTAAAGGAACAGTTCAAGAAAGCAGTGCAAGAACCTGAGCTGGAGTAGGTGAGACGCTGGAGACTCTGATGTCTTCGGGATCAAATCGAGTTCCTGAACTACAGGAACACCCAAAGGCATTGAAAACACCTGGTGAAGGCTTTGATAATCCTCGGCTGACAGCAAACTCCAAGTGTGTGTGAGCTCAGTTATTGAGTCCAAGTGCAACAGGCTGTTCTGCAGGGAGGCTGAGCTGCAGCCAGTGTCCTGCAGATGTGATGGCTGCAGCTGGGGACACCCACCGATCTCCCCCAAATTATGTTAGAGCTAAACCAGGAGCTTGGAGTACTGAGAAGTGTCCTGGAGTGGAGGTGGGGGTGAAAGAGAGGTGTTCTTACGAAAAAAATGAGTCACTCCTGAGGAGACATTAATAAATTGTGATGAAAGCTCTTTGATGAACAAGAATTAGCTGTCCTACCACATAATTAAAGGCACATGACTGGACACAGAGCCAATCTAGAAGTTGGAAGTGGCTACCTATAGAAAGCAGGGAATAGAGAGAAAGCGGCTCTGGCTTTTTAGTTTGGATTGCTCAAGTCATACGGGTGTGTTACTTTCACTTTGGAAAAGCAATTAACGGAACATAGTCTCATCATATTATCATTGAAATGAAGAAAACATGTAAATAACAGAACCAAGAATTCAAGGGAACTGTGCTCTTTCCACAAAAACTGAAGCACACTTAAAACCACACTTTTTGTTTTCCTGGGCACATGGGGTTTTTCCGCCTTTCAAAATTTTCCTTTAACTTTCTGTTTCTTGAGGAAGAGAGTAGTTTTTCAACTGAAAACTACAGTTTCATCTGAAACTCAAACTATAGAAACAGATCCTTCAATGAATCAAGTACATCAAGTCTTCACATTTGCCGGGTACTAGCCTAGCGATGAACACCTTCAATCCCAGCACCTAGGAAGCAGACAGGCAAATCTTTGAGTTCGAGGCCAGCCTGGTCTTCGAACCCAGTCATGAAAACAAAAACAAAGAAGTCCCAGTTTCACAAATAATAATAATAATTTTTTAGAAAAATAAGATTTTGATGTTATTTACCTTAAATGTATGCATCTAATCTCTATTAATCTCTATTAAAGGACACCTGATGAAAGGAAAAACTACTTAGAACATTTTGAGAAAAGAATGGGTTAGTATTTTGTTTTTTTTTTTTTTTTTTTTTTAACAGGTATAATGGTCTTGTTTTTTCTAAGGCAAAATACAAAAATAAGGATCCCCAAATTTAGACGTTTTGTAGTAGTCACAAGAGTTTATATTAAAGAGGCTATTCTACTTTTAAAGTAATTTTTTTCATTTATTCTTTGAAAACTTCACACAAGGCACCATTCCTACTCACCCAGAAGTCTCCTTTCTTCTTTTTCTTTCTTGTTTGTTTGCAGAGACGGGGTTTCTCTGTGTAGTCCCGGCTGTCCTGGAACTCACTCTGTAGATCAGTGTACCAGCTGGTCTTGTGTGTCCCCTTGACACAGCTAGAGTCATCAGAGGGGAAGGAGCCTCAGTTGAGGAGATGCCACCATGAGATTCAGCTGTGAGGCATTTTCTCAATTAATGATCAAGGGTAGGAGGGCCCAGGCCATTGTGGGTGGTGCCATCCCTGGGCTGGTAGACCTGGGTTCTATGAGAAAGCAGGCTGAGCAAGCCAGGGGAAGCAATCCAGTAAGCAGCATCCCTCCATGGCCTCTGCACCAGCTTCTGCCTCCAGGTTCCTTGCCCTATCTGAGTTCCTGCCCTGACTTCCTTCAGTGATGGGCTACAATGTGGAAGTGTAAGCAAAATAAACCCTCTCCTCCAAACTTGCCTTTTGGTCAATGGAGTTTCATTGCAACAATAAAAACCTTGACTAAGACTGGCCTTGAATTCAGAGATCTGCCTGCCTTTGCCTCAAATGCTGGGATCAAAGGCCCGCGCCCCACTGCCTGGTGGCATTTCTGTTTCTTCAGCACTTGACATTCAATTATGTCTGAATAATCTCAACATGGCCACTTGCTTCCCAGGTGGCAGCTACAGTGCTCAACCCAGGTTCCTGTTCTGCTACCTGCCTCAGATTCCTGCCTTGCACACCCCAACAGTGGGGAGCCATTTGCGCTCTAGAGCTTTGCAAACACTGTCTCCCCATCTGCATATTCTCCTCTTTAGTTCCCTCCACTTTCATCAACACCCACTACCAGCTCATCCGGCTTCCCTGACCTTTTATTTCCAAGGAATGTCACACTGGTCCTATTCAAACAATTGTCTGTGCGTTCATACTACCTTTACTGTGTCATCGTCGTCATCACCATCATCATCGTCATCGTCGTCATCACCATCATCAGTGTCACTGTTCTCATCATAATGCACCTGATGCCTGAAATTCTACAGGGAGGGCTCGTGCCTTTCATCTTGTGTTTCCTACCCCAGCAATTCCCTGGTTTAAAAAAAAGTTTGGGGTCTTTTAACAGTGAGGTTAAAACCTCACACTTGGGAATTAATCTATCATTCCATTTTTAGACAACTCTGTAGCCACAGAGTAACGACTTGAGGGAAAAAAAAAAGGCACACACAGTGTAGCCACAGAGTATTGGGGAAACACACACACACACACACAAAGAAGAGTTTAGCAAGACTCCAGCTGCCATTGGAGGTGACCGGTAGGAAGCAGCATTCTCCGCTGGATCAGACCTGTGGGAAGACACAGAAGGAGCGTCATCTGGCACAAAATAATTGTGAACTCACGTGGTTGGGCTGCAAAGATGACTGTGTGGGGAAAGACACTTGCCTGACACCCATGTCTGATCCCCAGAAACCAGGTGAAAATGTGAAGCTGGAAGGAAGGGAAGAAACTCTACAAAAGTGTCCCCTGACCTTTGCATAAGGTCACAGTCACACAGCCAGAAGCCTCAGGCTGCCTGAGGAGTTTTATTTTATTTTATTTATCACTTTCTAGTTCGAAGAGGGTTATGGGAAAAGCCCTTACAGGTGTAGAGTGGTTAGGGTTCTCTTGCTATTTCCATGCGATGAATTTGGAACAACAACAAAAAAAAAGTCTCAAATGTAAAAAGTCATTATTGGTATTTTCAACACCTAAAAAAAAAAAAAAAAAAACTGGACCATCAAAAAAGAGACTAAGCTGGTTGGATGTGGACAGGTGAGGACAGACAGACAGACAAGAATGCTGAAGATGGACAGGGGCTTTCACAGTAATCTGTATCTCAGACAAGGGTAGCGCCCTACAGTGCCCTGCTGAGACCACCACCCAAGAAGGCATCTGCCCAGACTCACAGCTTCTCCTGTTGTCACGGTTTCAAGGCTCCTGTTAATTGTGCTTTTGAGCTGAAGTGTTGACCTCACCTGTGGTCCCTTTTTATCCTTAGACTAACACCCTGGAGCTTAAAAAATAAAAAAAAAAAAAAAAAAAAAAGGAATGTTTTGGCAAAAGACAACAGTAAGTATGTGCGAAGTTGTACCTTCCCCATGTCGTGTTTTTTAAGGAACTGACAGCCTGCTGGCAAAGGTGACTTAGAGGTTTAGCCAGGATGGAAGCGTGGAGAGCCAGGAAAGCATCCAGCCCGCAGGCTGGCTGGGCTTCTGAAGCCACACGCAGTCCCAAGGTAAAAGCCACTGTGGCCACTTACGTGCTAAACCTCACATCAAACAAGGAGAAATAGCTTCCAAGAATAGGAGCCACTGACCTTTTCAGAGTTTTCCCAGGCAGCTGGTGTGGGAAGTGTGGGTCATAGCAGAAAGAGAAGATTCTCAGAAGCCACAGCCAGGACTAGAGTGCACAGAAAGCCCAACGGCCAAGTCCATCTTTCTCCCTTCACCACACCCGGCCTCTTTGATGGCTGCCATCACTAGCTGATCACAGCTCTTTTCCACTCCAGGTCAGGAAATGCTTCTCCACACACAGTCTGAGCAGCCAAGGCTAAGCATTCGCAATTGGCTCTCACTAGGAATCTTGCTTGCCAGAGTTGGATCAACCGCTGCGGTTAAGCGACTAGAAGACAGCTCCCAACAAGCGTAAGCTGCTGCCCTCTTCCTCAGTGGAGGGGAGCCTCAGAGGGAGAGACACAAACATCCTGGTCACTGCGTCTCTGCTCATCCCTTCAGGATCTTTGTTAGCGTAGCCGAAAATGAGTAAGAATCAAACAGTTCTCCCCATCAGACTGGGCAGCGAGCTATGGCCATGTGAATCAATACCTTCAAGTATCAATAGCCCTTAACTGACCTCGGGAGATGCTGTCTTTAAACCCACACGTACACACTTTCTCTAATTATGTGACTCTGGGCAAGTCTCGTTCTTGACTTAATTCCACCTATAAAAATTGGGGACGTTACCGTGGACTAGATGAAAATTGAAGGGTTGCTCTCAGAGCACAAAGTCTCCACGACTTGAGGGAATTTCTAGTGTGGAAGAGAAGAGACCAGCTCAGCAACAAGCTGAAGAAAGGCTGGACACACACAGAGAAGCCCCCCACCCCCACCCGCAGGATGACGGATTTGGTGAGTCAGTCATTGTCACCGTCTCCTGGAGAAAAGAACACAGCCCTTCCAGCCAAATCCCTGGTGACTACCCACTGGGCCGCCGGCCACTTGGACCTGGGTCCATTATCTATTTCTGCAAAGCTAACGACTCCCAAATTTAGCCGTTTAAAATGGCAAACATTTGTTATTTCTGGGTCTTGGGTGTTTTTTAAACTTTATTATGAAGAACTTGTAAATTAAAAAAAAAAAAAAGTGAGGTATTTCTGGGTTTCGAGAGGTCAAGAGTCCCCCATGTAGTCTAGTTGGTGCTTGCTGGGGACAGGTCATTCAGAAGAAGGCTTCATTCGGATGGCCTAGGAGTGTGGTGTCATGGCAGGGCTTAGCTGAGTGGAGCTCAGCTCCCAGCTCCTGTGGTTGTTAAGGCAACCCATTAGGCTGTCGGGTCAGGGCCTCATTGCCTCTCTGACTATTATGGTGCGGTTCTTCAATGTCTCCCAGTGGCACATGTATTAAAGGCTTAGGTTGTCTGGTGAAGGGAACATTGGAACTTCAGCCCCTGCAGGTTGCCATCTTTCCTTGCAGGCCACCGTGAGGCAAACAGATCTGTTCTGTCGCATGCTTCCTCCAGCGTGTCCATTACAGACCCAAACCAAGGAAACCCACAGACCACGAACTGAAACTTCAGAACTAGGAACCCAGCGAAATCTCTCCCTGTTCTCAGCTGCTTATCTTAGGTATATGCCGCCACAATAGAAAGTTGGCAACACAGTTGCTGTGGATAGATGCTCCCCTGGGGTCCCCTCGGTCCTTTCTGTAGAGCAATGAGGGGTGAGCTTGTTAGCTACTCAAGAAGTGCCCTAATATGGGGCTGCAGAGATGGTTCGGAGCTTAAGAGCAGAGGACCTGGGCTCAGTTATGAGAACTCTCATGGCTGCTCACAACTCTCTAACTCCAGCTCCAGGATAGCCAATGCCCCCTTCTGGCCACTGGGGGCACCACACATAGACAGTGCACCTACACGCATGCAGGCAAATCCTTGTACACACAAGGTAAAACAAGTGCATCTGTTTTTTAAGTGGCATAATGTACTTTGTACATTTTCTTCATTAGAAACACAGTTTATTCAGGGGGAGAGAGGAAGAAGAAAAAGAAGAGAGAGATTGTCAGAGAGCTCTGCAAGCAAAATTTATCAGCTGCCCAACAGCCATGATCGTGTATCAAAGTAAGAAGGTTGCAGCTAAAAGCAAATATAGAAGCCTAGCGATTATAATGCATGCAGTTCACTTAATAGGCAGAAGCAGGCAGGTCTCTGAGTTCGAGGTCAGCCTGGTCTACAGAGCGATTTCCAGGTTGGCCAGGGATACATAGAAAAACCCTGTCTCAATAAAAGCAAATACAAGAGTGTTGTATTACTGTTGGGGTTATGTGCGAGGTACTTTAAATTATTGCATCTATAGGAAACACTTTAAAAGACAAACTAATAATAGCAATGCCTGAAAATATGTCAGAGATACATTATATGCAAATATGTTGCTGTATGCAAATATGTTACAAGATACACCATATATAAATGTGTCACAAGATATACTATATGCAAGGTATACATTGCATCAATAGTTACTGTTGTCATATTCAAGTCGAAGAAATAAAAGTTGGTGGTTTAGTATGAGGTTAGGTTGTGCTTGGTCTGCTGAGTGCATGCACACTCAAATGTGTGTCCAGTGTGCAGAGAGGAATGTGGAGGCCAGAGGTCAACATTGGCATCTTCTGTTGCTTTCAACCTTAGGCTGTGAGACAGGGTCTCTCACTGAGCCTGAAGCTCACCAACTGGCTAGGCTGGCTGGGCAGTGAGCCCCAGAGAGCCTCCTGTCTCACTCCTGCTCCCCCAGGCAGGGGCCATAGAAACTTAGGTCCCCCTGCTTACACGACAGCTTCTTTACTGACAAGGACATCTCTCCACCCACTGGGTATTTTTAAAGACTGAACTTTGATACTTTCTATCAGCTCCAAGGTAACCACACGCCTCCAAAACGACCTAAAATAATTACATAAGTAAAGAATCAAAAGCATCGATTAAAAAAAAAAAAGTCAACAGAACACACAAGACGAAGGTGGAGAGAGAAACAGGGGGTTAACAGAAACAAAACAATGAACAGGCAGATGCCCTTCTCGGACAGTTGCTTCCAACATAATTGGATTGAACTCCCTCTGTCCAAAGACATAAAGGGCTGAAGAAACAAGGCCCAGCTGTGTGATGTCCAGAAAAACACTGATTCTGAACCAACAGCATCCTTATCTATGACAGCAGGTCATTTCCACTCAGATGATCCTCAGAGAAGACATGGTTGATCAGGCCATCGGCATGACCCACTATGAACCAGCTTCCTTATGGCCTCATCCACCCCACAGGAAGGTGCTTCAGTGATGCCACAGCACCTGTGTCGATGACAGTTTGCAGTCACCACGGAAGGCTACCAACTCTCCCTGTGGCCTTCTGGGAAACAAGAAAGGTCGGAGTTTTCTGCGTGACCTGTCAGAGTGTCTATATTATAATCCACAGTTTAGAAAGCAGCTTTCAGGGGAAAAAATTCCGTGTATACATTGAGATTATATTATATCATGAGTATATGGTATTCTTACATTTTTGAACCTTTAAATCCTGATTGAGGGGGGCTGAGAGATAGCTCAGTGGTTAAGGGCACTTACTGCTCTTGCAGAGGACCCTTATTCAGTTCCCAGCAACTACATGTCTTCTCACAACCATCTGTAACTCAAGCTCTAGGGGAATCCCATGTGCTCTTCTGGATTACACACACATACACACACACACACACACACACACACACACACACACGAGAGAGAGGAGAGAGAGGGGGAGATCTAAAAACCGAATCTTGACTATGACCACATGATAATCCAAGGGTCTAGATATATATACCGAACTATAGATGATTATCTTTAAGTAGATTATAATTATAGATTTTAAAACAGTACTTGGCTTATCTGTATTTCTATATTTTATTTTTTTAAACAAATGTCAACTAAGTATAAATATCAATCGATACACATTGAACCCTGCGTGATTAGAGAGACTTTTTCAAAATTATAATTCTTTTTCATCTTCCCTCCTGCTAAAGAAAACTAAAGTTTTCGCATGGCTTATCAGATAAAAAGCAACTTTTAAACACGCCATACCTTTGTCGCCCTTCGGGAAGAGCGCTGCGGCTGGCCGCTTCCTCCCCTGTTCACAAGCTGCGTAGCCGTCACACTGCTGAGCACCCCGAAACCACACCTCCAAAGTTGACCGGATTATCATATTGTCAAGTGAGTGTGTGACCACGATCCTTGCATTTCAATGGTTTAAAATATGAAGATCATAAAACCAAAGGCTATCTGTCCGTAAAGATCCTCAAACTAGAGACAGAGCAAATCAAAACTGCGTTCTTAAAACCAATGACATTTGTTGTCTGAGGAGCTGTTTGCTCTGTGAGTGCCTTCGGGTCTGGTCCGCTCTTGCTCCTGTTTTTGGCCCTTTTTGGTACACCACATAACCGCAGCCATCTCTGGCCAGCGGACACACACTATTTATGCTAAGAGAAAATAGGTGCCTTGGGTCTTCCGCCAGATGTTTCTTATTTAGGAGGTTTAAATTCATCTTTTGTTGTCTTAAGATTCAGATTGCCACTCACCACCAAGTTTAGGATTATAAAATGTGGGGCATTTTCTACCTTTGAAATGCATTTTCTGTTTATCCTTTGATGGTAAAAGTTAGATATGCTTACAGGTATGTTTGTATGTCAAGACAAGTTGGCATATGGAAACAGTCTTCCCAAAAGGCAGAGATGTTGTGTGCCCAGAGCCCTTAGCAGTGGTACTCAACCTGTGGGTTATGATATGTAGCAAAATACAGTTATGAAGTAGCAATGAAATAATTTTATGGTGAGGGGTGGTCTCCACAGCATAAGGACATTAAAGGGTCGCAGCATTAGGAACTTTGAGAACCACTACCTTAGAGTTAAGAGATAGTGTGTGCCGAGCCCTGGCTTAAATCTGCAGCGCAACAAACAAGCAAATAGATAAAATGCTCAAGAAGTAAATGAAAATGTCGGTCACTTTCATTCAAAAGACACACTGTATGTTAGGACCAGAGGCTTAGAGGAGATACAGGCAGCTGCAAAACAGAAAACAGTAAGAAACACTTCAACCCAAAGGATTAGGTGTCTGTGGTAAACACATTTTAAATGCTTTCGCTGTGTCTTAAGTATGTTCATCCCAGCACTCAGGAGGTAAAGGCAGATGGGTGTCTGAGTTTGAGAGCAGCCTGCGTCTAAAGAACAGGTTCCAGGACAGCCGGGGCTACGCGGAGAAACGGCGTCTCAAAAAGACAAACAAACAAACAGAAATTCAGGAATGGATTTATATCATATAAAAGAGAAGCATAGGATTGAAGATGTTTCCCTGATGTTCGCAGCTCAGACTGCTCTTGCAAGAATTCATTTCCCAGAACCCACATAAGGCAACGCTCAATGCTTCCAACTCCATCCAGGTCTGGAGATCTCTCGCCCTCTACTGGCCGCCTTTGGGCATTGCACACACGTGTACTGTGCACATACACTTACATACACACAAAATCACAAAAATTTGGGGGTCCTTAAAGTGTGTGTGTGTGTGTGTGTTTTAAAGAAATGTATGAAGTAATTTAAAACTGGTGGCATTAGGAATATTCCTGTTCTTAGATGGTTCTAGAATGGTAAGGAGAGGCTAAGCACAGAGGCCTGCTGGGAGCCAGACTTCTTCCATTTCCATGCGATTCCCCTTTTGTCCTTCCAGAGTAGATTAAATGCCTGCAGACCGTCGAGAGCTGCGGAATTTTTACTATGCATATTTGATAGCTCATACTACAAAACTGTCCCACTCCAAACGGGTCCCTCCTTCTGTGCCGTGATGGGGGGGGGGGGAGACAGCAGGTGTGACAAGTCACCTTCACGGCAAAGAGAAGCTGTGTTACTTGGAATCGTGGACCTAAGGGAAAAGAAAACATGTTGGGCTGAAACTAAGGTTTTTGCACAACCACAAAAAAATGGCAGTTTTGTTTTTTTTTTGTTTTTTTTTTTTTTTTTGTTTTTTGTTTTTTAGGTAATATGTGTATTTAGCTTAAGGCAGTTGAAGAATATGTCACAGGAAACATTTGGGGACATATGATAACATCTATTCATGCTTCTGAATACTTTTTGTTTATTTTTTCATTCAATGCTAACAACATTAAAAAAAAACAAACAAACAAAAACAAAAATCAGGGTCTCCCTATGCAGGCCAAGTCAAACTCAAATGCACGAAGCTTTGGCTTCAGCCTCTCGAATTCCGAGATCACAGACCACTCCCCCTGCCTTAGCCAACCATCTTCTAAAGTAGATTGTTTTATTGTGACCCCTGAGAAGAGAACTCTAGGACTGAGAGACAGGAAGTACCATAACTAAGGACACACAGTTAACAACTATCAGTGATGAACTACCATCGCATTGGTTTTGACTTTGAACATTTTTTTTTACCCAATCTATAGGTCCTTTAAAGCTTTAAAGCTCAACTACGTCTTGCATTTCATTCTTTTTTATTTTTATTTTTTCTGGAGTTCGAATATACTCTGCCCTACCAATTTTCCTGGGGATCATTTCTGTAGAGATGCTTTTAGAATCGCCTTTCCCGTGGACTGATGGGTTGACTTGTCTCAGCAAGTACCACAGTGGCTATTTTGAGAATTTGTTTAACAAGAATTTTGTTTTCCCATCAACTAGTTCTTTGGAACAAATCCTGAGACTCTCAAAACAGAGCAAAGCCAGCGATGGTCAAACTCTTCGGCGTTCCAGCGTGAAGCCCGAAGTAACAGACGCCGGAGGATGGTTTTGCTTTTCCTCTTCACGAACCTCCAACACATCTGAAAAGACTTAACCTTTTCCCAAAAATGTTCACCTTTGGGTTGAAACCAAGTAGGAAGAACTTTGGCTCCAAAGGAAGCATTCTTTAAAAATCAACTCCTGAGCGAGTTACAGGAAGCCAACTGCCCGGAAATCGGTTGCACACGAAGCCGCGTTTTCTGCCCACATGTGCTCAGCTATTCACTTCCTGCTTGGTCAGCACCGATCATTCTTATTCTGTGAAATAAATATTTGCTTCTCGGAGCTCTACGTTCCAAGACCACCGTCGAATCTTTAATGGATTTCATCATAAATCAAAGAGGGGCATAGGCTGCTTTTTGTTTGGGTACATGATTTAGATGGTGGCAGGAAATGGTGGTCGAGTTTCCCCATCTGCCAACCCAGTCCCATTTTGGGGAGACCTTAATTATATCTTCCAAAAAAAAATTAACTAAGACCCTCTCAATAATACAAGCCATACTTCCTTTGCTTTAAATCAAGTTATAAGTAGGTTCTGCCTGGGGAAAGAGAAGACATAGTACTCAGTGATGAGAAAGTGTCGCTGGATATGACAAACATTGCACTAAGGAGGTGCCTTTGGGGTTGAGAGATACCTCATCTGTTTACAGCATGAACGGCTCTTCCAGAGGATCCAAGTTCAGTTCCCACCATCTATGTTGAGTGACTCACAATCAACGGTCCCTCCAGCTCCAGGAGAATATGATGTCCTCTGTTGGTTACCACAGGCACCTACACACACACACACACACACACACACACACACACACACACACGGCTCTCTCTGTATCTCCCACTCACACATACACTATAAATAACAAAAAAAAATATAGAAAGATTGCACACTTGCAACCTGGGAACAGGGCTGGAGGAATGGCAGGCAGTTCCACAGTGAGGAGGGCTTGCTGCTCTTCCAGAGGACCTGAGTTCAGCCCCCAGCACCCACCTGCAAGCCCAGCTCCAGGAGATCCAGAGCCTTCTTCTGGACTCTACAGACCTTGCACTTCTGCGGTGTACACTCACAAATACACCTAAGGAGAAACAGATCTTAAAACTAGAGGGAAAATTCTCTGTAGCCTATAGGATCCACATTAAGTGAGTATGAGCTAATATTTAAGGCATTCTCAGTATAAATTAATATATATTATAATGTATTAATAAGTATATAGTGTATAGTTATTAAGTATCATATTAGGTGATTGGTGGTTAGTACATAATTATTGGTTAATCATTGTATACATTGATAAATTAATGTGTATAATATTATAATGTATATGAATTATTGAATATAAGTGTAATGGTGATTCATAAAAGGATGAGGGGGAGGGGCTCCTCTAAGGAACAGACTAAAAATCTCAACCATACATTGAATAGTTGTCGATGTGTCGCTAAAAAGTGAAAAGCTTTTCCCCACTCCATGGCTCTTTACACTTTCACCACACTTGTGAGGGATGACCACGTTTGTAGTGGCTATTCCTGGTTATCAGCTTGACTATATCTGGAATGAACCACAATCCAGAATTGGGAGGCTCGCCTGTGATCCTGATCTTGAGGCATAGAGGCTGTGGATCTTAGGATACTAAGACGAGAAGATGTCTGAGCTCAAGGTCATCTGGGACAAAGCAAGTCCCAGATCCAGGTAAGGTGGTACACACCCTTAATCTGGGACACACCTACAGAAGGACATTGGAACAAGGAAGGCTGTCTCTCTTCACCTGCCTGCCTTGTGGGACTGAGCATCTGCTAGACCCTTGGGCTTCACAGCTACTGCCGGCCATTGTTAAGGGATTGGACTACAGACTGTAAGTCACCAGTAAATTCCTTGCTATATAGAGAGTATTCATAAGTTCTGTGACTCTAGAGAACCCTGACTAATACAACGTTAGACCGAGGTTACTAGACAGGCTCCTGGAGAGACATCTCACAAATCCTGCTCAGCTACATTCTGCTCTGATCTAAGGGCCACTGGGCTATCATTTGATGAGGAAAGAGGAAACGGTCTGTAGGGTAGACATATCACAATACATAGGAAGGGACATGGAAAACGACATAGGTCACCTTGGAGCCCTTTTGTTCAGAGCGCTGTACGTGTGGGAATGCCAATTAGTCCCTTGCTCCTTAGGCAAAGGTGGGTAGGCACCCTGTCCCCAGATTTTCTCACTGGTAGTTTTCCAATCATTGTATCTGCCTCTTTAGCGCTTTGTAAGACACAGGCAGACCCCTAAGCATACACCCTCCCAACACGCACCTTATAAATGGTTTGTGTGTCATTTGGCAGAGGGAGGGGTTTCACTACAGAAAACAACAACAATAGTACATTTTGTCAGCCTGAACAAAAGGGACTTCACCAAAAGCCAGTCAGAACAGTCCAAGAGTGGGTTCCCAGTGTTTACTTAAAAGTAAGCAGGAAGCGGAATGGTTGCGAGGGCGTTTTAGACATCGGGAGCTACAGGAGCAGTGTAGGAATGACAGCAATAGGGAAGGAATGAACTTTCCAGGATTCAAAAAGAAGAGAAAGAAAAGTCCCAAAGCTATACTTTTTTTAATATGTCCCACACTCCACAGCTTTGGAGCTCCAGCAGTGGCCCTGAAGCCACCAGCAGGCTAAGACAAGAGGAGACAGGTTAGACTTTGGTTTAGCCAGTTGTTCACACACCAAAACTGTACGCAATGGTAAAGCGAGTTAACACCTCAACGAAAGCCTGCGTCCTGTAAACAAAGAGGCAACTTCTGCTAAGAAGCCATAAAGCGAAGAATATTCTTATATCACATAAGCATAAGACAGTCTTGAAGTGGAAAAAGCACGCTCCAACCATGTATGTATAATGTACATGTGCATGCATTTCTTTCTAGATTTGCTTATTTTTATTTAATATCTGTAGCGCTTGACGGTATGTGTGTCTGTTCGCCAGATGCATGCAGTTCCCATGAAGGCCAGAAGAGGGCGTCGAATCTGCCGGTACTGTGGTTCCGATGGTTGAGGGCCACTATGTAGCTGCTGGCAACTGAATCCTGGTCCTTTAGAGGAGCAGCTGGCGAGCCAGTGAGCCGTCTCCGAGGCTCCAAATCCTGTATTTTAAAGGGAGACTCCTGGAAAACCAACATCAGAACCTGGCAGCTGAGGTAGGAGGAATGTGGCTTTGAATCCAATTAAGAAATGAAAGTGTGTAGGACCCATCATGGGCAGGATACTGGCTTTCAGTGTTCGAAGACTGAGCGCCCAAACTCACTTTACGGCATTGACGTTATTTACTTTAAAACCGAAACTTACCATTTAGATCAAGCTGCCTTCAAATTTACAAAGACCCACCTGCCTCTGCTTCCTGAATGCTCAGCCAGGTCCCACTAATGCAGATGGCACAGGGCATCCTAAACTTCAGAGTGCTTGGCATAGGACCAACGTCCCCTAAACATCCCGTTTGCGCCATTTCGAGAAACACCCATTTTGGAGTTTACAAACACATCTAGAGCAGTGAGAACTGTTTCCACCGTGTCTAACTGTTCCCTTACGGCCTGTCACATCTCTCTGAGGAGTACAACTCTTGTTAATGTTAAACAGTATTCCATTAATAAATATGTCACTGAGCCAGCCAGGTACAGTGGTCCTCACCTTTCATCCCAGCACTCGGGATGCAGAGGCAGGTGGATCTCTGTAGTTTCAGGACAACCAGGGCTAAACAGAATAACCCGTCTCAAAATTAATGAATGAATGAATGAATTACAATTTGGAAACTAATTAATTAAACGTCATCAAACAAAAATAAGTGGACAGCTTAGAAATGTCTTTAGAAACGACCCAGGAGGATGCCCTCTGGCCTCCACACGCACACAAAGCATGATCCTTTTATTATTATAATGATTGATTAAATACAAACCGAGGCCTGGGGAAAGTGAATGACCAGGGTTGTGGGCTGATTTAAAAATAGAACAAGACAGACTTCAACCCCAACAGGTTTTCCCAGGTTCCCCTGGGGAGTTGCAAACATTTGCCAGCCTCCCCTGTTTCCCAAGCCTGGACTTTAAAGGACACAGAGGATCGCTGGCATTTCCTGGCTCCATCACTACCTGGTCCCTCATAGCATGATGGAGCTCAGAGCCTGCCAGAGCTTCAGCAGGTAAAGACAGAGGCTGGGACGTGGCTGAGTTCAAATTCAGGAAGAGGACACGGAGAGGCTAGGAGCAAGGAAGCCCTGGAGAAGGGAGTCCACCTAGAGAGGACGTGAAAAGACAGCAGTTACAGGGGAAGAGACAAAGCTGTCACAAAAGAAAGGGGACAAAAAGTCAAAGAATCAGCCATCTTGCCAAAGAATCAGCCATCTTGCCAAAGAATCAGCCATCTTGCCAAGTCCTCTAAGAGGTGGCCAATAGATTGCCAGCTGCCAGCTAGCAAAACCTGTCGTTGTTTCTCTGGAACAAGACACTTCCCACAACAGGTGATAGGCTACAGATACACACACACACACACACAGAGAGAGAGAGAGAGAGAGAGAGAGAGAGAGAGAGAGGGAGAGAGAGAGAGAGAGAGAGAGAGAGAGAGAGAGATTGAGAGAGAGAAAGATACACTGTAATCATCTCAGGTTGTTCTGGTTCGTGTGTACATTTTTGAATTATAGAAAGAAACTGAGGTGATGGGTTATAGCTATATGCAAAACTGTTTACTGTAAAAAGAAAACAAAAACAAAAACAAAAGTTTTAAAATGTAATCATACCGATCAGGTTTAGCAAACTTACCTTCAGGTCCCGTGTTCTGTCACAGCTCTGAGCCCTGATGTGTCCACTAGAATAACACATTAACAAATAGCTAGTTTTTGATAAATTATTAATGAAAAGCCAGGCACAGGCCAGATTGGGCCAGCTTGCTGCTGTTGTTGTTTTTATGACGTGTGTGTGTGTGTGTGTGTGTGTGTGTGTGTGTGTGTGTGTGAGCACTTGTACCCCAACATGTGACAAAGAATGACCTTGGATATCAGTCCTCACCTCCCTAATGCTTGAGGCAAGGTCCCCTGTTTTTTGCTCATTCTTCAGGTTAACTGGCCTGTGGGCTTCTGAGATTCTCCAGTCTTGGCCTCCAATTCGCTATAACAGGGCTGGGATGATTGACAGTTTGTCTGCACGCCCACCTCTGTGTGCCTAGTATTCAATCAACAAGTGTGCTGGCCTGCTGAGCTGTCTCCCCCAACTCCTTGGTTGTGTGTTTGTGGTACCTGATCTCAAGCTTTAGTGCCCCAGAGAAATGTAAAGCCAGATGGTTAAGCATCAGCTGAAATTCCTATGAATGATAACAATGACTATAATTTATGAAGCTCTTCCCATGTGGCTTTCTTTACGTCATCACTTTAAGTCCTAAAAGGAGGATACTAGAGTGCCTTCCATCATTTTTTAAATAAATAAATGTAAATACTGAAATAATCTGGAAACTGGGTGTGTGAGGGAGAGCCCATCTTCACTGCATTTCAAGAACTTTCTGTTCAGTTCCATATATACACATATACATATAGAATTTGTATACATATGTACATACATACATACATATATGTGCATACATGCACATATATCTATATACACATACATATTTACACATATATACATATTTTCATATATATACATGTTTTCATATATATGCATATGTATATATGCATTCTATACATATATACACACATATATGCATATACACACATATATACATATACACATGTATACACAGAGACATATATGCACATATACATACATATACATATATACGTATATATTATATACGTTCAGTTTATATATAGATAAGTTTAAATGGGGTTATCCTGTATGGGTCTTAGATGTCATAGAACAGCAAATAGAAAAAATTCCAGTGCCAGGAGTGGGCTGCTTCCCTTTGATTTGTAGTTAATGGGGTCCCCCCCAAAACACAATACAGACTGCTGTCATTGCTCTTGGCTACCCCTCTAGAACCTGTTGGTTAGACACTATTCTTGAAGACATCGTATACTTTAGTCACAAAATGTGGAGAGGTGAGGCTGGTACTGATATGGAAGCCCTGTTCCTCCTGGCTAGCTTTCATGGTGCCAGCAGGTATACGCATGCTCCTGGGGGAGGAAAGTCATTAATAGTTTTTCTCGGCTATGAGCCCTGCAGGTTACAAAACAACTGTCCTGATGAGGTGTGCCCACTGCTGCCATGGTACCGCCAATGTTTGGGGGCGTAAAAAAAAACTGTATGTTAAAGGTTGGCTACAAAAGATGGACCTCGAACCTGGTTCTTTTAACTGGCTCCAGGACCAGTATTCCGCTCCCATATGGTTTTAGCAAATGCTCTTAGTGTTGGTTAGCCCTCCCCCAGCCCTTCCCATCCTGCCTTCCTCTGTCCCACCTCTCCGCTTCATTATTCCGTTTTCTCCAGCACACCACCTGTCTCCTACGGTCTGCCCTCCCCATGGCCCTTTCCTCGTTTCTATGGCTATTCCAGCTTCAGCATTGTGTAAAGATTAAATGATAGCACCCACATCCCACCTTCCTTCCAGAGGTCACTATGGGAAACATGTCCCACTAGAGATGCCGCCCCTTGGGGCCGGTGCAAGATCATGCCAAGCCAGTGTTCCTAACTTTCCCTAGGAAAGAACGTACGATTACTATCCAGCTAAGTGGACACGCTGTCACACTGCACGCCAAATACTTGTCTTCATACCTGTGAATTCGCCCATCTCTCAACTCTCGTGAGAGAGGCTTCGTTTTTTTGTTTGTTTGTTTGTTTGTTTTTGCAGTGGACGGTGATTCATAGAGACCCATCGATGTCCAGCTGCAGTGAATATAATCGTAGGGTGCGCGCTTAGCCTTAAATGGGACATCTGTATCTCAACCCTCCCTGAAACGGCTCGGGGATGATCACGGAGCAGACAACAGAAAGATTGTAAGAGCCAGGGATGGTAGAGGATGACCACGAGACAGTGTTCTCTGGACATGACGGGACTGCTGCACACATGAACTTAAAGCAGGCATGACTACATCAAAGCCAGTCAAAATCTGAGCATGGATGGGGAGAAACTCATGAAGTCCCACCCCTAGCTGAAGACCTATGGACAATTGATGGCCTCTGATGGGAGAGGGAGAATCAGGGTTTTCCACATGTGGCCCCTGGTAAGCTGCTCACCTTCCAACAGACAGCCCCTTACCTTGTACACGCCAGCAATGCGAAGAGGAGTCTGTGGGCTTAAAGGGACACATAGAACTGGGAGAAAAAGTAGGTGTGCGGGAGGATGAACTGAGGAGAGACAGTAGGGTGGGTTTGATCAAAACACATTGCATTCTTGGGCAGGAGAGATGGCTCAGCGGTTAAGAGCACTGACTGCTCTTCCAGAGGTCCTGAGTTCAAATCCCAGCAACCACATGGTGGCTCACAACCATCTGTAATGGGATATGATGCCCTCTTCTAGTGTGTCTGGAGACAGCTATCTATCTATCTATATCTATAGATAGATAGATAGATAGATAGATAGATAGATAGATATAGATATAGATATAGATATATAGATATATAGATATTTAAAAAAACAGAACAAAAAACATATTGCATTCCCATACGAAGTTCTCAGACAAACAAGTGAATTTTAGAAAAGATGGAACAAGAGAAACGATTCCAGCTAGGTTGCCAAGGACAGAACTGGAAAGTGTATCTTCATGAGGGACTTGCTTAAATGACCGCTTCACATTTAATGGCAACCTAAAGTAGAAAGGGAGAGCCACGAAAGAAATCTGGGGAACCTCAAAAACTGAAAGAAAAAAAAATGCAAAAGATCAACAGTGTAAACCCACGGAGATTCAAAAGCTTCTAAGATCTAAGAAAGGTATTTCAAAGGACAAAGTGTCTTAGTTGGGTTTCTGTCGCTGTCTTAAAACACCATGGCCAAAAGCAATTGTGTGTGTGTTTGTATGTTTGTGTGTGTATGTGTGTGTGTGTGTGTGTGTGCGTGTATGAAGCTTACAACTCTCAGGTCATACTCTATTACTGGGGTAGTCGTGGCAGGAACTGAGGCCATGGGTGGGGTGGGGGAAGGGAGCAATCCTATTTACTAACTTGCTCTCCATGACTTTCTTGGGCTGTTTTCTTATATGGCCCAGGGCGGTACCATCCACAGCGGGCTGGGCCCTCCCATGTCAATCATTAATCAAGAAAATAGCCAAAAGACATTCATGTGGGCCAATTCTATGGAGGCTGGGATGATACTGTGCATGATGTGACTGTTTTCATTTTTTAGGGTCATCTATGTGCCTACAACCTCCTCACCTTTGGGCCTATAAATAAACCCAATAAACTCATTGGTTCCCAGGCTAATCTTGGTCAGACTTTAATCTGTCGTTGTTGCCTTATCTGAGGTAAGTAGACCTTCCAGCATTGGTTCACATCTCTCCAAGAGTCACCCAACACTGGAAGTCATATACTCTCCCCACAAAAATTACTACTAAATAGTACATTGGCCAATTTGCTAAGTTTCACCTTTGTACAATATATGTATATAATTCAAAACACTGTGTTACGTAGGATAAAAAGACACAATGTTATTTGTCAATAAAACGAAAAAGTTTCCAAAAAAGACCATGTAAAATTACATGTTTATTTATTGAAATAAGACCCTTAAAGTATTTTGGGTTTAAATGTGTGCTAAACAATTTGGCCGACTTTGGGTCTGGGAGACAGCTCAGCAGTCAAGAGTACTTGCTTCTCTTCCAGAGAACAAGAAATCTGTTCCCAGCAACCCACATTGGGCAGCTCACCACCTCCTGGAACTCTCTCTCCAAGGCATCCCAGAGACCTTCACTCATGTGGCCCACACGGGTAAAGAACATTAGAATAAATCCTTTAAATTATTCTTGGGTGGAGGTGGTGATCAGAGATGTAAAGCAAATTTATTAATAATTAATGGAAAGCAAATAAGAGATAAGTAAATTGCTCTTGTTGACTTCCAGTGATTATTTCCCATTAATTTGCTGCGAGCTGAGAGAAGGAAGTGAACTGAAGACCAAACACGCGCTTCCCAGAATCTCCATCCTAACTAGGCAGGGGGCTAGACCCACATGTCTGCCTTTGAAACTCAGCTGCCAAAGGAATTTGATTCCTCAGCTATGAGGAAATATCTTCTGGGGTCCTGGTGGGTTAATATTGGGCGTTCCCATGCAGGCCAGGAGATAACACTGCTTGCTCTGATAACTAGTTGGCCTCTCTCCCTTTCCTAATCTGAACGTGTCAAGCATAGTCATGACATCTTACATTCTTCCTTTTTCTCCCTCTTGCCCTGGGCCCCTGTCAGGGGATAGAGCCAGATTCCTGTTTGCCCCATACGCTGATGGCTGGAATCCAGTATTCACACCCCTACCGCATTCAATAAAATCTTGACGCAGGAAGAGTTCTCATTCGAGAAATATAGATTTTATAACGTGGGCCAGCTACAGAGTGAGTGTGTTAACCGTTCCAACCCCAGTGTTCACCTACATGGCCTTGCTGTCTCCTGTTAATCCAGCTGGTGTGAGAGGTCATTCCTCAGGTGGGAAGGCAGCATCTGAATAGACGGAAGGAGAGAGAGGGGAACGGGGGTGGGGAAACAAGGCTGGGTTACCAGGTACGTGTAGAAACACACCAGCTTTGTTTGGCAAAATGACAGAGACTATGCCCAGGATTGCCTGCCATTTGCGGGTTAATATTCAGAAAGAGACACTGGCCCGTGGAAATTTACTCCTGACTAAGCCTTCCTAGTCTGTGAGTTTGGTGAGTTTTAAGACTGGGATGTATTAGATTCTCAGTAAATACCACATAAATTAATAGTAAGTGAATACATAGTCTTTTATATTTCTCTAGGTGTGTCTCTGTCAGTATGTGTGTGTCTCTGTGTGTGTTCGTGCCTGTATCTATACGTGTATCTGTGTATTTATCTGTGTCTGTGTGTGTGTGCATACATATGTGTGTGATATAAGAGTGTGAATGTTTAAATGTATGAGTACAAGGCCCACCTATGGATATCAGAGGACAACCTCAGGTTTCTGATCTTAATTTCTATCACATTGGAGACACTGGCTCTTGTTATTCCCCTCAGCACATGCCAGGCTAGCCCACACATTCAGCATATACCAGGCTAGCCCACACATTCAGCATATACCAGGCTAGCCCACAAGCTTCCAGTGATTTTCCAGTCTCTGCCTTTCATCTCACCATAGGCATGTTGGGAATTACAGTCACATTACTGCTTCCAGATGTGTATTCTGGGGATCCAACCTCAGGTCCTCGCACTTGCATGGCAACCTCGTACCCTCTGAGCCACCTCCCCTGCCCTCTTTCTCTTTGGGTCTGTGCTGCTAAAGCTCCCAGATGTTGCTAAAGCTCCCAGCCCCTCGGAGTCAGATGTAAAATCTTAAGTGACGAAGGTTACAAGATGGAACATTTTTAAGATATCACCTAATGTGACTGGGGGCTCTGGAGTCTGGCTCAGGGTTTGTTTCCAGATTGCACCTCTGGGCCTGTAGATCACAGAAGGCAGACACTCATCTCTTGCTTTATGCAGTATTTCCAACACCCGGCACAGCATCCGGTCCATACAAGATGCTCAAGCAACATTCAAACACTTGCCATTTCTCCATCTGGGGAACTGGGTCCCTCTGCATGAAACTGGAGGATATTGGTGCAAAGGTTTCCCATGGCTCTGTGAGAGAGGTCATCTGCTCCCTATCCTTATTTTCAACCCCGTTTCCCGGTTCCCTCAGCGCAGGTGGGCAAGGCTCCAAGCCATTCCCCCATATTGTACCATCCTCCCTGCTAGCTCTTGTTTTCATAAGGAAAACCACAGAAATGTAATCATAATGGAAAACAGTGAGTCAATCAATTACTCCATTGTCTGCATTGTAAAATGAATCCCAGAACTACCACAGACCTCCCAATCTCCAACCTCAGCGGCCGAGATCCTCCTGAACTTTTGAGCTAGGTGGTTCCAGCTCCTCTCCCCAGAGGGCGACTCCCATCCCAGTGACAGTCTTTCTCCATGACTGCTGGGGAAGCCTCACAATGGTTCTCAGCCTGGATCAGCAAAAGTCACATATTCCATGGTTTGCAAGACAGTAGTTGAAGAACTAAGTCCCCCACACAGAATGTAAACTCTTCCCCTCTTGGGCTACCCCGGCAGCCAGAGGGTGATCACAATCCCTGAACCACAGGGGAGCGAGAGCAGAAACAAGCAGAGTTTCTCTGCTGGTCCCAGTAGGCACTGGTTTCACCACCCAAGAAGCTCAAGTCTCTCATTTGAAAACTTTTTCCACAGAGAGACAGCCAGCAGTGCAGTGCCTCATTCTGTGAGGCTAATCTCTACGGCATCACGACAAGGTTAGGGTATGGAGATCTCCCCTTTGACCTCCAACAGACTGTGCGACCTCAAAAGAATCACAGTTCTCACACACTTCTGATTCTTCTTTTAAAGCGTAGGCCTAAGGTTGGCAAGATGGCCCCGTAGGTAAAGGTGCTTGTGGCCAAGCCTGACAACCTGAGTTCAATCCCCGGACCAAATGGTAAAAGGCGATAACCAAGTCCTACAGCTTGTCCTCTGACTTCTACATATGTGCAATGGCATGTGCACATGCTAAATCAGTAGACAGACAGATAGATAGATAGGTACATAAATACATAGATAAATGTCATTTTAGATACCTTACATATGAAATTTGAAAAATAAAGGATCGGACCAGTGAAATGACTAGGCAAGTAAAGACACCCGATTCTATGTCTAAAAACCTAAGTTCAGTCTCCTGAACCAATATGCAAGTTGTCCTCTGACCCCCTTCCCCTCCCCCACACACACAGGCACAGGGTCACATGCATCCAAACATGAGCTCATGAGATAGATGAATAAATAGATAAATAAATAAACCTTATCTGTACTTTGGGATAATTGCAAGATTCCTTTTCTAAACAAAGCATTTGCCCTGGTTTAGATGTCTGTTGCACATTCCCTGGCTTGTGCAGAATTTTAACCCCCAAAGCCATGGTAATGATGTCACTGGGGTGAAAGAGCTTGGGCTGCGTGTCCTCTACACCCTGAGTGACATGGGGTCTCTTGTTTGCCCAGGCTACCCTGAGACCTTTGACAAGTGATTAGATTATTTTAGTCATTAGACTGAATCCTGGTGGCTATCTAAGGAAACAGAGAGACCCCCGCCCCAGACATTGGTGGCATGTGCTCTTGTGTTACATGGCAACCGAGCATGGCACGGGAAAACAGTGAACTCATTTTCTTATCTTAAAAACAGTATATAATCATTGTAGAATTTTTAAATACAAATCAAACTTTAACACAGAACCATTGCCCACAGCCTTATGACCTAACAATGACCTTATGACCTTAGGATCTGCATAGATTCCTTCTGGGTGACACGGATTGGGACGTTACCATCTGTATGAGGTGTTGCAGTAAATATTTTAAAAGGCAGTGACCAGTTTCAGCCTGGCACCATGCCGCTCTGGCCCCAGGTACCCTCTGACCCTCTAACATGTGTGGCCTCTCTCACATTAGTTCCGGCACCGGTGGGCCATATAGAATGAATATTATATTCATATATTTATCTCATCAACGGCTGCCCTCTGGTTAGTCTCTCTCCCAGAGCCATCCGAGAACTCTGCCCACAACTCCAACCCACCCAACAAATTCAAACCTCCAGAGTCTTGTAATTGAACAATGACTTTATCTCAGATTTTTCTCTGTATATTTTACACTTCACAAAAAAACGCCCACACCATAAACTGAGAGCCAAATGATATGATTTGCCCACCTAGACACGTCAAATCATCCTATCCAAATCCATCCCTTATAAAATATTCATAACAACCTGTAGCTGTGCAGAGCCACGCAGAGAGGGTCGTCCTTGTGGTCCTCCATCTTGCCTCCCCTCCCCCACCCCCACCACCCTCTGGCTAGTCCTTGCTTCCTTTCTAAAACTCTGTTCCTGCCTGGATAAGACAAACTGTCCTATCACAGGCCTCGAGCCAGCCCTCCTTACATAAAGACAGCAACCTACAATGAGGGACTACTTACTCTTCTCGTCACTGTGGCAGACGGCTTGATAGAACAGAGGCAAAGAAGAGGCTGCTGGGATGGCTCAGCCAGTAAAAGTGCTTGCCACACAAGACTGAGGACTATGGAGTGAGCCCTGGAACCCATGTAAGGGTGAAAGGAGAAGTCCAATCCCAGAGTTGTCCTCTGGTCTCCACAAATGAGCTATGGTATTCGTGCCCTCATGTGTGTGTGTGGTGTGTATGTGCACACCACACACACACACACCACACATACACACCACACACACACCATACACACACATCACACACACCACACACACACCACACATACCACACACACACCACACACACACACCACACACACACACCATATACACACACCATACACACACACACACACACGCACACACCATACACACACACCACACACACACCACACACACACACCATACACACACACCATACACACACACACACACACACATGCACACACCACACACACACACCACACATCACACACACCACACATCACACACACCACACACACACCATACACACACACACACACACACGCACACACACACACACACACACACCACACACACACCATACACACACACCATACACACACACACACACACACGATGATAGTTAAATAAAACAACTTAGGAGGGGACTGTTTTATTTTGTCTCACAGTTCAGGGGACAGAACCTGTCATTGTAAGGAAGGACAATAATAGAATAAACTTGGCCTGTCATGGCAGGAGCTCATGACATAACTCATTCCTTGTATCTCAAGGAGTAGGGGGAAGAAGGCTAAGCTATATTCCTCAACAAGGTCTGCCCTCCAGAACGCATTCCCTCTAGAAAGGCCCCACCTCCTACAAGATCCACAACTTTCCTAAAGAGTGGCAACATCCGAGAAGCAAGCATTCAGTCACATGATTCCATGGGAGCCGTTCACATTCAAACACCTAACATTCTGCCCCTGGCTCCCATCGACTCTTGGGCATTAAATGGAGAAAAAAAAATTTTCAAGGAAGTAACCATGCCACAGTGTGGCTCACTGTGCAAGAGCCAAACAAATTGTTTTTCCATTCAGATCTGAAGATGTCAGGACATAGGCAGGACACCATCAGGATTTTAACCAGAACTATATATATATATATATATATATATATATGTCTCTAGCCAAGAGAGTCCTTAAACCTCTGCAATCCCACAAATTTGACTTTTCTTGACTCTGTACCTCAGTCTCTGAGTCCTCGCACCAGAATAAACCACTAAGCTCCTCTTGCTGCATTCTGGAATTCTCTGGCCCATAGCCCCAAACCCATACAAATTCCTCCTCCAAAGGCCTCAGAACCACAGAGTTAAGCTTGTCAAGGCAGGGATCCTACTTACTGTACAAATTGTATGTATTACTATTTATCCCATTTCTGTGACAGGATCACTCTAAGGGACAAAAGATTTACAATTTTGACTCACAGTTCAGAGGGAGCAGCCCATCACGGTGAAGAAGACAATATAGCTGCTAAACAGGCTTGATCCGTGGTGACAGGGTGAGAGTTTATTTCTCATCGATCAGTAAATCAAGTCAAAGAAAGCTCATTCATGTGACAAGTTCCATTCCTTCAACTAGGCTAGCCCCACCCCACCCCGCCCATCTCGCCCCACCCAGCCGCACCTTGCCCCGCCCTGCCGCACCCTGCTCTGTCCGCCCCGCCCCGCCCCGCCCCTCCCCTGTGAGTCCACAACCTCCCCAACCATTTGGGTGTTGGGTTTTCTAACATGTAAGGGGGTGGGACTTCACATTCAGACAATATTATTCAAAGAGCCACTGTATGGTCCAGTGACAGTTACCCCCTCAATGCTTTTCTGGAACTTTCACCTGTACCGCCAAACTGCCCATAAGGAGGCTGAGCATTTGCCTTGTCTGTAACTAACTCCTAATAGCCTGCTACTGGAGCATTTGAGCAGGGAAAGCTATCTAAGGCTGATTATGGGGGCAGGAAATCACCGGAAGATAAAACCGTGATTTAAATAATAAATGGCCAAGTCTACTGCTCCCATTAGTGGTTTTTTGTTAAAGATAGTTTTACCAGCTTTAAACATAGTGTATCATATTTCTTTGAAAGTTTTAGAAATTGTATCTTAAATTTATGGAAGGAACAAATCCCATTACAATACCACCGCTCAAAATGTGTTCCAAAGCAGGAAGATGAATGCGGGGAGAGTCTCTCAAAAGGAATTCTGTGATCAGAGGAGATTAGAGAAAGCTATGTCCTAAATCTACCTCCTTCAAGGCTCCAGAGAGCAGTTAATGTATCTTTTTAAAAAACATTTAAGTTACATTGTACTTATTTTGCATAAGGGCTGAGGAGAACTCCTAATATCATTAAGAACATTTGGAGGTCAAAAGGCAACATACTGGAGTTCTTCTCTACCATGCCGGTCTCAGAGATCAAATGCCTCGTGGCAAGCATGCATACCCACGGAGTCCTCAGGTGCCAAGTGCCGGTACCCACATGTGGTCCTACGTTTCGCCCTGCTAGTTGGGTGTGGAAACCGGAATGCTAGTCTACATCTACCCTGCGCCTGCCTTCCAGTGCTGGGCTCAGGGGAAGCACTGATACAGGAAGCATCCAGACACCCCTGGAAACCACAGAGGAGTCAGGAATGGGGGGCGGAGGGGGGGCACAGGCCTGAGGGCTGGGAGTTCTCAGACTCCTAGACATCCAAATGCTGCTGGAAGTCATGGAGGAGCGGAAAACAGAGGAGGCCCACAGGCTGAGGACTAGTTGTGGTTGTCTGGGAGCACAGGAAGGCCTTCTGTGGGAGGCTCAGGTTGCTTGGCTTTCTCCATTCTCCCCACAGTGGTTCTTGATAAAAGAGACCATCCTTGGTTCCAAACTGTCTATTGATTGTTCATTGTGGAAAATGGGTACATACCACCTCTCAGGATGGACCAGAGATTAAATACCTTTTGCAGGAAGGAATGTCCAGGAAAGGAAGCTTACTGGCTAAACCCTCGGGGCTCATCTAGATACCTCATTAGCATGGAGAACTCTGTTCTGATCTACGTGGCCTGGTCATGTTTCCTATGTGGGAAGTGTGGCACGTGTTGCAGGCCAGGAATTTGGTAGAGAGCAAGGAGCCATCTACTGTCTCAGGTGGGTGCCTATGACTCTGAACCCGTTCAACCTTACCAAGGTTTCTGGCAAGGTCCATTATCCCACACCCACAGAGTCACCTCACAGAAGTATATTTAACATTTAAAGAGATTTCTCTGCAAAGACCTTTTTAAAAATTTTTCCCTTCAGTCATTTGCATCTCTGAGCTTTTTTTTTTTTTTTGGATGCTCATAAACTCACTTGAGTCCAAGGCAGTCACTTGAATGCAGCACCAGCTAGCATATGAATCAGGGATGGCGGTCAGCGAGGTGCAATGGCCAAGCTAGAGGGTCTTTTATTAAGAACATTGATTAACATCTCTAAACTTTTAAAAAAAGATTTGTTCATTTATTACATGTAAGTACAATGCACTGTAGCTGTCTACAGACACACCAGAAGAGGGCATTAGATCTCATCATGGATGGTTGTGAGCCACCATGTGGCTGCTGGGAATTGAACTCAGGACCTCTGGAAGAGCGGACAGTGCTCTTAATCACTGAGCCATCTCTCCAGCCCCCATCTCTGAACTTCTGACTCTTCTATACATTAAAGCTAAGAATTTATCTATGTCACAGGGTTACCCTAAATACTAAATAAAATAAGATATTTGACATGCTTAGCCAGGACCACGTACACACAGTAACTGCTCAAATACATGAAAGGCTCTATGATCAGACAGTATACACAGGGAGGAGAGGGGAGGTTTGTGGTAGAGAAAGGGCAAGGGCAGCAGCCCTTCTTAATGAGAGAGCAGATGTTGCAGTGAACATTAAAAAGTGGAAACCTTTTATCTCGTGCTAGGGCTAGCACCCATGGGGCTACCTGGCACTTCAGGATAACTCCAATTTAGCGTTCCGTGCCACCTCTAAGAACACAGGCACTGTTCACTCCACTGCCCCTGCATGTTGTTTTCATTCACTTTCCTTTACTGCCATGTACAAACATGACTCCACAACCATTAACTCATCAAACAGGTTTATATGTTAAATTCTCAGCCCACAACCCCTCTACACAATAAGCTACAAATCAATGGACAAAAATATAAACTGCCTATCTATATTAGATAAATAGACCCATAAAAACCCTTAGAAATAATCATAACAATCTATCAATCTAGGGATATGCTGAGAGAAATGTTCATGCCTGCTTCCATCTTGGTTCCTCTCCAATCCCCATCTATTCCCTCCTCTTCCATTTTCCTAGACTTTTCTCCACCTACCTTTCCACTGTCCAATCACGAATTGCCATGAACCTATAAACAGATAGTTTTTATCTTCCCAGAGAAGAGCTGTGCCTCTCTCTACTGTCCAGTTTACAGTTGCATCCTGTCCCTGAACATATAACATCCTTTGTCACTGGTGCTGGTACAAAACTGCCTGAAATGTTTCATGGAGTATGCTGTTTCTACCGTTTTAAAAAATGTATTTGTAAGTGGGGGGAAAAGTGGCATGTCTGATGTTCCTGATGGGGATAGACAGGCATTGCACACCAGGGCTGATCTGTAGGGAGGGAAGCTTAGCTGGAGTGGGTGGGTGTGGCAGGATCTTGGTCACCAATGAGTGCCTGGTAAAGAACGCACAGCCAGGGCTGGAGAGATGGCTCAATGGTTAGGAGCACCGACAGCTCTTCTAGAGGTGCCAGCAACCACATGGTGGCTCACAACCATTTTTAATGGGATCTGATGCCCTCTTCTGATGTGTCTGACGACAGTGACAGTGTACTCATATACACAAAAATAAATAAATCTTTAAAAAAAACAGTGTCATTGCTTAAAGCATGGTCAAATGATAAAAAAGGGGGGGGGATTGGCTTTTAAGATTATAGTACCTAGCAAGTCCACATGGCAG